>NC_039366.1:57657165-57983309 GCF_003573695.1 Papaver somniferum
TGAGCATAAGACTTTTTGGGCTATTAAACAATGCAATATGGAGTTGGATGGTGCTGGAAGGCAAAGGAAGTTACAACTCCAAGAGTTAGAGGAGATTCGCAATGATACATTTGAAATCTCACGAATTTACAAGGAAAAAACAAAAGCATTTCATGATAGTATGATCACAAAGAAATAATTTTGCATTGGGCAGAAAGTGCTTTTGTTTAATTCTCGCTTGCAATTATTTCCGGGTAAATTAAGGTCACGTTGGATTGGACCTTTTATTGTGACTAATGTGTTTTCTCATGGTGAAGTGAAAATTCGTAGTTTAGATACCGGAAATGAACTTAAAGTAAATGGGCACCGGTTGAAACCATATTATGATAACTTCTCTTCGGAAGTCGTGGAAGGAGTTAACCTTGTGGAAGTACTCCCTCTGGAGGAGCCTTAGCATGCGAGGAGATAGTCGCGCTGACGACTTTAAACCAAACACTAAGTGGGAGGCAACCCATCGGTTTTGTATCTTTATTTTTCTCTTTTTATTTTTAAGCATTTTATCTTTATTTTTGCATATCATTTGCGGAATTTTACACCTTGAACTTTACTTTGAATGCCTAAATTTTACATTGAGGATAATATAAAGTTTAAGTGTGTGGGAGCATTTATATGTTTGTATAGTTAGTTGATTTGATGTCTGAGCATTTATATGTTTGTATAGTTAGTTGATTTGATGCCTCTAGTGGAAAAAAATAGGAAAATAGGAAAAAGAAAAAAATATTGCTTTATAAACTCCGAAATCTAGCAACTTGTGCCTTACACTAATGAAAACATAGGAGTTGAGGAATCCATTAGTAGAGTCTATTCATATGAAAATGCACAAAATATAAGAATAAATAACATGTTAGTTGTCACCATATCTCGGAGTCGTCACCATATCACGTTCTATTTTTATTTTCCATATTTATCTATTGTTTCTCTAAGTGATTTGGTGGGGCACCCACATCGAATTGTTATCACCGCTAGGATAACATAGAGTGATTGAGTTACTACAAAAAAAAAAGACTAGACCAATTTGACCAAACGGTATATATATAAAAAATAATAATAAAAAATATTGACACTTGGATATCAATATGTGTGTGTTCTCCTTGTCTCCGTCGCCTAAACAAGCGTGGAATGCAGGATCCGTGGGAATTACCATGTAATCTGCTGACAAGAATCATGCGCTTGGATCCAAAAGATCCAATCATGTTGTCGATTTGAAAAAAAAATAAAAAAAAATGAAAAAAAGAAAGAAAAATAAATAAATATTTTATTATCGTGTTGAATAAAATCAATCACTGGTTCCCCTGTATATGCCAGTGAATTGATCTAGAATTAAGTTTGTCGACCGCTGGTTCCTTTGTATATGCCAGCTGTGTTGATATTAAAATTCAGACCAGTAGCTCAATCCAATAGGATTTTTAGGTTTGTTTTGACAGTGACCTTCAGACAGATATGGGAAACACCGTTCACCTTAGTCAACAGTCCGCCACCATCTACTTTCTATATCCATCTTCTTAATCTTTTCATGTGATTGTGGTTGATTCGATTCCGAGTATTGTGGTTGTGTTCAACTTTCTGATAAAGCTATATTACTAATTTATGAATTGGATTTGAAAGTGGGTACTTCCTCCTGTAATCATTGATAGTATGCCAATTACAAAATGTTTAGTGTCATTTTTAGACTTTTCATAGGTAGCTGGATTTTGGAAGTAAAGGTTTTGTAGGTACACCTCTTGTAAACCTTCACGAGACTAAAACTCGTCCACTAGGGACACCTAGGGGTTTAAAGGATTGTTATTTATGCTAAGTATAACCGTAGCCTCGACGAGACGGAGTTGTATGTATGTTTTATAATTATTTTGTTTGATTTGCTCGAGGACTAGCAAAGTCTAAGTGCGGGGGAATTTGATAGGTGTCTAAAACACCTTGATATTTATCTATTGTTTATGCTTTCTTTGATAAGTTTTCTTATAAATTATGTATCTTATGTTTGATTTTGAGTGTTTAGGTACTTTGGAGTCATTTGGAACAAAAGAAAAAGAAACAACGTAAAAGTCTCATCTCATGTGCAACTGCGGTTGGAGACGAACTTTTTCTCATTATTTGCATTTATTTCTTAATTTCTATCTAAAAAGCATGTCGGCTTTAGTGATGAAAATATTTTTCTGAAAAGCACGACTGCTTTAGTGATGAAAATAAATTAAGAAATAAAAGCAAATAACGAGAAAAAGTTCGTCTCCAACCGCATTTGCACATGAGATGAGACTTTTGCGTTGTTTCTTCTTCTTTTGTTCTAAATGACTCCAAAGTACCTAAACACTCAAAATCAAACATAAGATACATAATATACAAGAAAACTTAGCAAAGAAAGCATAAACAATAAATAAATATCAAGGTGTTTTAGACACCTATCACCAATCATCCCAAGATTTCATACATTTCCTTTTCTCATGCAACATTCACGATTTTCCCGAATGAACTTGCTACCTACATTCACAATTCATATTTTGACATATTGATGAATCAAAGGGCCATTATTCCAAAATAATCCTAAAACTCTTATAAGAAACAATCATCTATCAATCCAAAAACCAGAAAACCAAACCATAAACTAGGCGTTTCTTTTGCCTTTCAAAAAAAAAAAAAAAAAACCCTAAGAAAAGGAAGTTCAGAAAATAAAAACATAAGGAAAATTGCCTAACAACGGCTCGTTCTTCTTAGAGAAAATGTCCTTCATGCTTTGGAGAGCCACCTGTTTCAGCTTCAACTCCTGGGACAACTTCTCGACTTCTGCCTCCTGTTGATTAATCAAATCCGCGGAAGACCTGCAACCTTTGGATATCAGAAAGACCTTCATAGAAACAGGAGACGTTGAACTCAAAGCTCATGCGCATATCCCGGTGAAACTTCCAGCTCGAGATTATATCTCCAGAAACGGTATGGCCAGTCACGTTGCACATATCATGAATTGAAGATAATGTTTCTTCCACCCGCTTAACCAACGCAAACCGGCTGGTGATATTTTTGGTTGTTGCGATATGACCATACCTTTCCCATATTCTGGTATACAATTCCGCATACTTAGATGGTACACTGAAGCCTCCGACCAGCACATGATCTTCATGAGGAGTCAAAAATGGAGGGTCGAAAGTGGCGCCGGCAACTGATTCCGTGACCACCAGCGATTCCTTGCCAACAATCGCACCTGCATCCATGGGAGCATTTTCCGTCATTTGAAACGTAGCAGCATCTTCACGACGATCAATCTCCATCTCCGGGTTGCTAGCAGGTACGACTTCCACGATTGGAGACAAAACCAGATCTTCATCACGGCGAATCTCCATCTCAGGGTTATCTTCGATGGTCTTTTCCTATGATAACACCGATTGAGTATTTATTCCGAATAAATAAATGGCCTAAAAAAAGTGTGGCAAACTCACCGACTCATTTGTGGGCCCACCGGAAGAAGACTCGCTATTGCATTCAGAAGTGCTCCTCTCACCACCGGATCTCGAACTTTCTTCCTCCTCAGATTCTTCTTCAAGAGATTCAGTCTTGTCGTCTCCTTCCTCAAGAGGGGCCGCCTTTTGGCCGTGGGAAATTCTAGCAAAGATATTCGAGTTGTCAAGACCCTGAGTCAAAAAAAAAAAAAAAAAAAAGGGAGTCAGTGACGAAATGAAAATTTGTGTAATTCAGCCAAGTCAGTGAGGGAATCATACACACCCGCGTGTTGAAAGAACTGAAAGTCACAAGAGCTGTCGAATCCGATTGGAAGCCTCCTGCACGATTTTTCGACCTTTTCTCCTTTTCTTGGGACCGTATGCATCCGAGCTAGATGATTTTTGCTTGCCCGAAGGAAGTGGTATCAACAATTTATGCTTGGCTAGAACCGCAGAGGAAGGTCTTTCACGTGGATTTGTCACAATATACTGCACGAATTGATGAATGGCGAGAAACTCATCTTTCCAGAAGACATTATATTTGGGAGTCGTCACAGGTGTCCGTTCTTAAAGCAACAAGGGAAGACTTTTACCCGGTACAAAGACGTTGTAATCAAGAATGACGGGTAGCAATTCATATGGAGATGTCAGCGGGCGACGGAACGGGACTCCCTGATCAAATCCCATATGTCGAGCAGGCCTGACAATGTTGTAAGAGACTACTCCACAAGATCCTCTGAAAAAAGATGGCACATACCCAGGTATGCAGCTTTGCAAGAAAACAGTTTCTCCAATGCTCATATTCTCGTCAGCAGAATGCAATATCATGTTCGGTGCGGAAGCAAAAGTGTTTGGTTGAACTATAGAGGTGTGAACCAGAGCCCAAGGACGAAATTTAAATGCATGCGCGTTGTCAAGAAAATCAATGAGCTTTGAGCCAGGCCTTGGACGCCTATCTAACCAACGCAGTATCCTAGAGCCGCCATATGTATCCGGAAATGAGGTTTTCGGCTTAGGGGCGTAATTTTCGAAATGCTCCCACAACCATGCTTGGAGAAAGGAGACATGGATATACGAGTCTACTTTCATGTACCCATTAGAGACGTACATGTCCGCTACTAAGCGATCCAGATGGGTGTACAAAGAGCCAAGAAACAAGCTTCCGATGGGAAGAGCAACGCCTTTCTCTAGTTTGATAGCAAACTTGATGAGCTTCTGCCTTATTTCTTTTTTGCCAGAACCATCGTCAAAAATGTCTCTGGATAACCACAGAACTAAAAATGCAGCAACATGAAGTGTATCATCCAACACTTGATCCAACTCCGGCTCATCAGGAAACCACTCAGACACCCACCAGTTATAAAAGCATTTTTCCTCATATTTCTTTCGAACATATCCTATCGCTTTCGTGACCAAAGCGACATGTATTTCTTCTTCTTCCTTAGATAAGACAACGTCAAGTTTCCCAATTATTGGAAGACTCAACAGAACGGCTACGCTTTCCAAAGAAATAGTCATCTCATCCCATCTACATATAGCCGTGTGAGTTTCCGGACACCATCTAGAGATGAAAGTAATGAATCCTGCAGCGTCCTTTCTGATTTGAAGTGTTGCAGAAGCCATGACAGCATTCATGATTTGCGCTCCAGTAAGATTAGCTCTTACATGGTCTCGGGCCATCATGAACTTCATCCATTTGTTATAAGAGCGCAATGGACTATGACAAATTTTGAAGTCCATGGGAGAAGCCAGATATTCTTTCTTCTGAAGGAAAAACCTCATTATACGCCCTGGACATACTAATTGTACTTCTCCATCATTTTCTGAATCAGTCAGAAGAGTTGGCACGAATTTGGGATGGGTCCTTGTAACCATAGCAGACTTCGTAAAAAACTCATCATCTGTGTGCGACTTGGAGTTGTTAGCATTTCTCGATGCGGCGGTAGAATTGCTTTCAGGTGACATCTTAACAAAATTCCTTATGCTTTTAAAGTAACTACAATGAAGCAAAACAGAGAAGTTACTACTTTGGAGAAAACCGTTCATGAGGGTTTTGTCAGAATCAAGTACGATGATCAAAAAATCCACGACAAGTTTTCCATGTGAAACTTTGTTTGGCCACAAGTCATAGCACGCATAGCCAAAAGGAGCACGCATAACCAAAGGAGTGGGGAATGATACTCGCTTCAACAAGCCATGTTTTGCTGCGGGAAAACGCGCCCCTAATCCAAAACCGTGTCTCGCATCAAGAAGTATACTCTCGGCCAAAGGAAGAGTGGGTCCCACCGCGGAAGTTGTGTGCACGTCCACAAAACGAAAAGAAAACCCTAGAGCTAGATTTTCATGGGAAAATAATTAATGGCAGCCACCGTCCGTGCACGCCTACTTTGCATAATAATTGGTTTCCTTACTGTCAATGTGATGGCTAATGTTACTACAATACCGCTAGCAGAGAAGAATCATTCATATGGAAATATTTCTACGAGTTTATGGAAGATATGCATATGGCTAGGGTTTACACCAACACGGAAGAGAAAACAAAGGAAGAAATGTTGGAATACATACCTCAAATATGCTTGCTTCCTCTTGATGCCGTTTTCCTCCCAATTAATTGGCTCACGATCGAAACACCTTACGGCCAATATGAAGACGCGCAAACAAAGCCTCGATACAAAAAATAAATAAGTTAGGCAACACCTTTTATATGCAAAGCGCTTTTGGAGTTTGAGTAGGAGAAGGTTTCCTTTTGGGCCATGCGTTGAAGAAGGCAGCTGGGCCCGCAGAGGCGACGCTCCATGGCGCCAACAGTCCGCGTCCAAGCCAGTAGCCATCTCCGCCGTTCTGCGTCCAAGCCAGCAGCACCACGCCCGTGCTAGAAGTCCACATCCAAGCCAACAACGCTATTCCAAGCTAGCCGCGCCATCCACCGCTCCAAGCTAGCACCGTCATTCCAAGCTAGCCGTGCCATCCACCGCTCCAAGCTAGCAGCGCCATTCCAAGCTAGCCGCGCCATCAACCGTTCCACAAATCAGGAGCCAGCCGTGCCATCTCTGCTTCTCCGCGGATCTAGCCAGCAGCACCATTCCATGGATGTAGCCAAGCAAGCACCGCCATCCATCATTCAAAGCCAACAACGCCATCTATCTTTCCTAACCGTCCAACGCCCATTCCACATACCAAGTTGCAGTTCCATCTCTGTCGGTCAGTAGCCAAAGTTGCAGCGCTGATGCCAACCCCCCATGGCCAAACAGAATTTATGCAAAGCTGCCAATGCAAGGATCACGGATTCCTCATGCCTTCCGCCAAAGGTTAGTCGAATTTCCTTGGAAATCTCTTCACATCTTTCCCTTTCGATCTTACTCTTGTCTGTCACCATATCATGCTTACCCCGCAACAATGCCACTGTTACGCGCTAAGCAGGGGACTTAATATTGATGGTGGTTTTTAGCTTAGGAAACATAGCCATGAGTGTTAACCTTGCATCTGATGTGACGTCACTCTGTAAGGAAACATAGCCATGAGTGTTAACCTCTCCGCTGACATATTTATTGAGCCATTCAATATATTTACATGACATTTATCCAGACTGGCGCATGTAGCAACCATCCAATGTTCTGTAAATTTCGGCGCCTTGCCTATATTCACTTAATATAAGTTTCTTTGAATGCTTTCTATTCTATGTTCCCCGGCTGAACCCTTAATGTTGATATGGCATGACAATTTGTGTTCACTCGCAGCAGAGTACCACGAATTTCCAAATATCAAGGATAAGGTCTTTGCATAAGGTATTCAATCAGAAAGCATGTTGCTCTCTGGATATGAACTTAAAGAACTCTGTTCAACACATAGAAGTCAATCAACTACTTTTGCGCCTTGCGCAGTATACCAGACCTTGCTTGTCGAAAATAAGCCTAGACAAACTAGGTAATTAATCCACCATGGATTAGAAGGTGCAAAACCTTGCCCAGAATCAGGAAACAGGGAGCCGCAGCAGCAAAGGGAGGCGTAGCCACGCTTTAGGTCAGCTGGATCCACTCGCCATAGGCCACACCCCTTCCTAAACCGACCATATTTCCCTCGACCAATTAGGTCACTCTAAAACCGCCACACTCACACCAGTTGTGGATGGGCCCATACCTGCCGGCCCCAGTTTCCATCGACCAATCAGTCGCCTTAAAGACGCCACACTCACGCTGGAAGTGTGGCCACACCATGTTTGGTCGGACTTTCCTTTTTCTTTTCGACCAATCAGGTTGCTCTAAACCTGCCACAGCTTTAAAAGAGGTGTCAAGATGTCTCCATACCATGTTGGCTTCCCAAAACCGCGCCAACATATAACGGCATGCCAAACATGCCAAAAGCATTCCAATCTCAAACGCCAAACGGACATGCCAAGTGCACGTACCAAACATGCCACTTACCGCGTCAATATGCTAACGACATGCCAAACCGGCGGAAACACGCCAACGCGCTATAAATGGCGCCCTACGTGCTAACCTACCTCCTGTTCGGGGCCAACGCCATGATAAGCTCAAATTAGGGTTTTCTAATCAAAGCACGACCCTATTAAAACCCTAATTTTCGCAACACAAATGATGCCACTTCGGCCCCACAACATGCCACGAGCCGTGTGGGGCCAGGAAGCCTTGGGAATGGCGTCATATCATAGCCACCCAAGATAATCCTTACTCATGTGTCCATTTCCACGCTACGGCCTTGCCATAGTTCCTTTGGCATAGCTATGGCACCGTCTGCACAAAAAGTGTCGCCATGCCGCGGCCGCATGCCACACGCACCAATTATGGTTTCGACATGCCAAAGCCTAATTTAGGCAAAGTTGTTACGCCAACCAAGCCAAGTAACGTTTCCCAGAGCATTGGGATTGATGTGGAAACAAGGCCAATGTTTCCACGCCACATTTGGGTCTAACACCTATGTGCCAAAGTCTAGTGGCCATGGCTACGCCAGGCGCTACTTCGTGCCCCTGGCATGTGCTAACTATGCCAGCCACGCCGCAGTCATGCCACACGTGCTAAATAGAGTTGCGATGCGCCAAACCCTAATTTGGATAAAAGTTGCCATGACAACTGAGTCCAGTGACTCTCCTAAGGCCTCAAGATTAACTTAGCAATAGGGCCAATGTTGCCAGAAGTCATATTTGGGTCTAACACCAATATGCCAAAACAGCTGCCACGGCTACGCAACAAGATTGTTTTGGAATATGTTGTGAACATCCAATATGTGTGATTTAGTATAACCGCTCACGACTTGTTTGTGTTCTTGGTAAAACTATTCACAAAGGCCTGACTTATGTATTGGTATGAATTTTATTAGTGAAACCGATCTTAAGTAATCACCTGAGATGGTATGATCGAGTCTGTGATTTGTTGAACCGAATCTGGGTAAAGGGGAACCGATCCTATGAAGAGGTGAAACACATCACAAAGGGGAATCGATCCTTGTATGAGGTTCAACAAGTTTTAGCAAAAAGGGGAACCGATCCTCTGGATATGTGCAACACATTTTTAGGCAAAGGGGAACCGATCCTATGGACATGTGCAACACATATAAGTTAGATACCATATGTATGTGGGGAACCGATCCTAGTACCTAGTCAACCGAATTTTTATAAATCTAGTGTGACTATGCATAGTACTCACATGGAGGTAGAACCGAAACTTGTTTTGGTAGAACCGTTAAACCCATGATCTATGATTGAGTGTTCTTGATCAATCACATAGTTCTTAAAGTCAGATGAACCAATTCTAAACTTGTTTGGAAGTGTGGCAAAGCGGTTTCAAGGTTGTAAGTATGAAAGAGGACTTACAAAGTAAGGATGTCGATATACTTTGAACACGTACAATAATGTTTATCTTTTATTGTTAAAAGTTATTCCTTAATAGCTACAAGAAGAAAATCCTAGGATCGAAATATAAATAAGTTAAGAATCTTTTAATTAAGGTTGTTAATTTTATATTAGGAAATGAGAATTAGTAATGTGCATTTACTAGTTGAGATTTTCCAAAGAGATTTTTGGTCATTATTTTGGACAGAGCATTTCCAGGAATTAGGAAACCGAATTTGGAATATATTGAATATCTTTGAGAATATTTTTGGTTTTGGAAATTCCTTGGTGTCCAAACTTCCTTATCTATAAATACTTGAAGTTTGCATTTCTAGCAAACTAATCCTTCGTGACAGCAAACTTCCTCGGTTGTGTTGTTACTGGTGTAGCCGCCTATTCGGAGAGGAGAGTAACCTAATTAGGCGAAATCTCTTACGACCGCTCAATTTAAAGTCTTCTTTGGGATTGAGAATATCTACGAGTACCGTTGGTGGGAAACTAGATAATTGCGGTTTATCTTTTGTTTTCGATTGATTTGGTTGACTAAAGGTGGTTGAACTTTGATTGCACCTAGTTTTTTTATACTTGAGAATCTTCTCTTCTGATATAAGATTCACTCAAACTAGATCGAAGTTTCGACAAGGATCTTTAGACTAGTGCTAAAGACGATCTTGTGATAATCCATTGTTAACAGACTCCGTTATGTGCGTGATTCATCACAAGAGATTCAAGTTGTTGTGTGCAGGTGTTTATTGAAGATCTAAGAAGATTTGAAGACAAAGAAGATATTAAAGATTTCTGATTTGGGGTTCATAATCTTTGGTGTGTACGATACTTGTTTCGGTATAAGAGGATCCAACTATAATCGATTTATCCTTGTGGTAGATTGGATTAATTAGTTGTGTAGATCGACATCAATACAATTCTTTGTGACTAAAAGTATTGATTGCAAAATCTTAACAATTACTTCGGTGATTGAACATAACATAGATCTAAGAACCTGACGAAGGAGTTTATGTTAAGATAAACAGAAGAGCCTTTGTCGAACTCACATCACTTGGTTGAATAGAGTTGATACCGAACAGATTTGTTGTTCCTTTACTGTTTGGAATACGAACCAAAGAAATTGTTCCAAGTACATGACTTATTCATAAGTTGGAGGCGTGGGAATACAGACGGAACTAGGTGAACTATAGGTTTAGTTGCTTGGTCTCAACTATACGAAGTTGGTTTAATTTTGTGAAGTTGGTTTCATTTATGGACAAGGTCCCGAGGTTTTCTCTGCATTTGCGGTTTCCTCGTTAACAAAATCTTGTTGTGTCATTTTCTTTTATTTGCAGCATTATAATTGTTTTATTATAATTAAAGTAAATTTCACAAATGTTAATTCCTATTTACTTGATAAGCAATCCTATTATGTTTGGTTAAGTACGAACCTTATTATCAAGTAAACATACTTCGTTGTTGTATTGTCTCGATCTCGTATCCATAGACGATCACACGAAGTGTGAACCGATTAGTTGCATTGTCTCGACTCGGTCCATAGACAATCACTTTCGGAGAAAGGACTCATAGGTAGGAAAAGTTTTAGCTTGAGGTATATTTGGGTACCCTCGCCTTTTCATTTAGTTTCCAACAAATAAATTTTCTCCAACTAAACTCGTTAAGAATATGATGAACATAACTAAAGCAAAAATCTTCCAACATGTCTTTCGAGAAATAGATAAGCGAGATAAACTCGGCTCGAAATATCAAATGTGTATAATGTAAAAGTCTATATATCTATACGACTTAGTCTCATTAGAAGATAAAATAGAATAGACTTCTGAGTGATAGATAAGTTTTAGTCTCCACATATCTTTTGTTTATGAAGTTCCTCCAAGATTTTTAGTAGATCTTCTTTTTCAATTGGTGAACGTCGTGAAGTCAAAATCTCAACTACACATTCTATCTTAATCCGAGACATAATTATAAGTAGACTAGAAATCATGTATATAGTTTTGAGCAACTAAACTTGACAAACAAGCTTGAGATAGCAACGCTTTGGAGTTCGACCGAGTAATGCTCTAACAATTCGTGTTCATTAATATTCAAGACTTAAACCATGATTTACAACACTGATAGTATTTACTGAACAAAGTTTTCTTAGAAGTGTTTATTAGAGTTGTAACAATGCCAAAAATATTTTTGAAAAATATTTTATGAGCATCTGCTTAGTTCTATACTGGGTAGGTATGCATAGGGGTACGAATACCTATGGGCCAGTCCGTGAACCCAGGTTGTTGGGGTACACTATCAGGTATGTGTACCCTTAGCCATTCACGAACTCAAATCCCAGGGGTAAGCGTACTGGGCATGCATACCTACCTCAATTCACGAACTAAGAACCATGGGGTACGCGTACTGGGTGTGCGTACCTATCCCATTTTAAGCATTCAGACCACTAGGGTACACGTACTGTGTATGCGTACCTACGTTGTGTTTAGAATTCAATATGTTCTGAAAACTCTCTTTAAGCAATCTGATACATTCTCAATCACTATAAATAATAAATATCATTGCCCAGGAAGTTTCCAAATGACCAGCTTGAAACAAAAATAGTTCATGAACAATAAATTTTTCTTAATAAAAATTGTTAAGGATCTATGAACATCCATTGGTTGAATCATATTTTGAGAGATTTGTCAAGACACGGTTGACTCTGAATTTCTTGTTTGTAATATTAAATCTACTAAAAATCATACGACATAGTTTCATAAGATTAAATGGTAAATATCGTGAGTAAATAAGATGGTTTCGTCTTCATATACCTCTTTGTCGATGATGTTACCAAATGTCTTCGTTTTTTCTTCAGTCTTCAATCTTCGAGGGTTATTCAGTGATATCTGATACTTAACTAGTCTGAGACTTGACTTTAGTAGACTAGAAATCAAGATATAGTTTTGTGTAACTAACAGTGATAACAAGCTTGAGATAGCAAAACTTGCAAGTTCGACTGAGCAGTGCTCTAACAATATCCCCCCTGGTCAATTTTAGTAAAAAAACTATCAAGATATATGAATTCCATAAAGTAAACCTTTCAACTCAAAATCCATCATGCTTGATTTACTTAAACATCATCTTTAATTCTTCGTTCTCCAGGTTCTCTTATGGTTCTTCATATGATCGTTTCAGCACCTGTGTTGTTGATTATCCGTTGCGATAAAAAATCATGAGAATACTTTTTTCTATTCTAGAATGACGAAGTCAATCTACTTAATGGTTGTTACATTGGTGCTTAGTACTTTACCTCAAAGTCCAATTGTACCAAAACTACGGTGATATGTTATCCCTATTAGTCTTTACTTACCTCTTTTCCATAATAGGTGAAACCTACAACTTGTATCCACTCCCCATTACATAATGCTCCAAAAAACCATATGTTATAGTACTAAATAATTCTCTTCCTTTTTGTCGACAAAATTAGCAAATACGAAAAAAAAAGATCTTTTTTTAGACGATTACACTAAGTAAACCTAGCATATTTATCAAGGAGAGATACAATTACAGTCATCTTCTACAATTCCACAGGCGCACTCCCTACACAGATATATCAATTAAGTACAAGTTCAAATTGAACGCTCCCACATTTAATGTCATTCCCAAAAAACAACATGAGTGAATTTTCTCAAACTACAATAGAAGTATTTTCTTGGACATTAACAAATTTACAAGTAAATTTATATCCCAAATATTTTTCTATCTTCTCGCCAGTAACGAACAAAGGAGTTAAAACTAATGATCTTAATGTTAGAGGCACTAAGAAGCATTATTACAGTGAGAAAAATAACATCGAAAAAAACTATTCTCTAGGAGAGTTATGAACAAATATCGTAATTTTAGCGATTGACTCAACATAAGAATTATATCTTATCTAGCCATGTATGGACATGTTTAAAGTTCTCGATATTATTCCCTGCCAATTACGATTTCGGGGAGGAAAGGCGACAACTAAGACCATCTTGCGGACTCCCTGCAATACATTCATAGAGTGTAATCGTGGGAAGATCAATATTGCAATTCTCAAAAGAGTGTACTCTTATTTTAGCCAGTGACGAACACAAAAAGTTAAAAGCTTAACCTATGATAACATATGAGATATCCATTCTAATCACCAAAAATATGATATCAAAGAAAAAATCTCAGAAAACAAGCAATACTCATAATAGTCGATAAAGATTAGGTATTGCAATCATCCCCAAAATGAAATTCATATAAATAAACTATAATCATTGCAAAATGATAATGTTTGAAGTAGCTAATGTAGAACAAATAAATATGTTACTCCAAAATCTAGTATTCCTCCTTCAAACAATAAGAATAAAATTCCTACAAGGAGTTAACCAGAAAAAATAAAGAAAGGAATATTCACCCATTAGTTAATATAGTCATCAACCAGAGACCTGACAGACATTTAAGTGCTATGTTAATGCATGACATAGTAAAAGTGGAGCATGTTTGGTCTTTTATGGATTACTTGAAAATCAAACTGGCATCTTTGATGGGTAAACTTATGAGTATCATCCTAATCTACAATATGTCATTTTTAAATGGCTTAAAAGCGTAACCGTTGAGTACGGAAAGATCATTAGATACTTCTTGTGGACCGATTCCGCTGAAATAAAAAAAAAACTCATTATTATGATTAGCGATGAGGTATGTACTCCTCTTGATGAAGGTGGTTTGGGTATCATAAAATTCGAAGTTCTAAATAAAGCTCTGCATATGAAACTGATCTGGAAAGTTCATACTTGTGACACTTAATGACCCGCTTCCTCTTAGCTAAATATATAGATAAAAATGGTAACTGAACTTCTTACTATCAACAGTCCTCTGTATGCCCTAGTTTGAAATGTGTTTTGAATGACTTGAATGAGCACACTACAGGGATTGTTGGAAATGGTAAGAAGATTTTTGTTTGGGGAGATGTTTGTATTCATGACTCTGCCCTTATTAGTTCTTTCCAAGGAAACGCCTATGGCATGATGTTTAGCAGTTTAATTCTCGATAATCAATAGGTTATTCCTGAGGATTTTTCAGAATTTATTGATGTTTCTAATCTTCCTTTACTACATGGTGGTGATGACAAAATGATCTGATCTGGAAACCAGAATAGTATCTTTACTGTAGTAGATGCAATTAATAAAGTTAGAGTAGTGCTACCAAAAATAAATTGGTATAAGAACAGATGAAGTCCCTGCATCCATCCCACTAGTGTTAGCAATATCTGAAAATTCACCAAATGAGCTGTTTGCTAATGATGTTTGAAGAAGATGGGTTTTAAGATTGCTTCTAGATGCTTTATCTTCCGTAAAGATCAAGTCACTCTAGACCATCTTCCCTGACATGCAATTACAATCAAATTCTATGGAATTGGTTAGGAGGTATTTTTCATTTCTTAATCCTAGTCCCTTTAATGATATTTTATCTTTTAGTAGACATAGAAGTCATGTGGTGAAAGAGCTATTGACATAGAAATCAAATTTACTTTGAAGGAGTTACTCCCAATAACGATAAGATTAGAAAAATAACTCTGCAGTTTCTTAATCACTGCGAAGTCATGCTTAGGGTACCTATATGGAATTTTTCACGGATGATTTGAACATTTTGAAACTTTCGACATAGCCTGCAGGAAAGTGAAGCTTGTCAGAGCTATTGAGTTCCATTTTCCTGACCAGTCTACTATTTTTATTTTTTTACGATGGTTGCTGCAGAGGCAACCCTGGTCTTTCAGGTTATGCGTTCATTGTGAGAAATATTATTGTTGGCTATATTATGGATGGGTTTGAAGGTCTAGGGTGAATACAAACTTTGTTACAGAGATTATGGTTAACATTTGTGCTCCAGAATGGGCCATTACTAATCAAATGTGCAGGGTAATCATTCAGCCAGATTAAAAAGTTGTTGTTACTACTTTCAAAAATCATAAACTTCCTTATATTGTGTGGACTAGATGGAGTAGGGTATGCTCTCGTCTTCCTGCTATTCATTTTAGGCATATGTATAAAGAAGTCAATTTTTCTACCAATTTCTTTGTTAAAATAGGTAATCACTTGCAGAGGAGTCAAGTAAGTTCTAAAGTCGTGCTAGACCTAATAGCCTGACAAGGCTTAAATTTATCGACTATGCTTATTACAGATTCCGCTAGTTTCGTAGAATCCCTGTGATCTTATTTTGGATATCTCATGTTATATTTTAAGAACTTTTCTGTTCGTCTTTTTGGGGACTTTTTTTTGTGTGTATCTCGAAATAGCTTTCTGTTGATTATTAATGAATTAGCGATTACAAAACCCCAGTCTATCTCCTCATGTTTAATTTACTTAGGGAAATTCCTATGGCAATGGACAAATCAATTTTTTTGTTGAGCCAGGTGGATGACCAAACTGGCTTTTCCATTATGGTAAAGCACTGGGCGTTAGATAACCAAGCGCGCGTTCTTGAGACTACAAACACTGGCGTTAGAAAGAAAACCTCGGGCGTTGGTCCTATCAACGCGGGCGTGAGATACAAAATCTCCAACGTTCATATCTCCAACTGTCATAATTCCAACGTCTATATTTCAAAACCTATAAATTGGATTAAACTGACTTCATTTCTGTCACACCACTACTATTTCCTTCTTCTAAAACTCTTCTAAATCAAATTTTTTTTGATACAATATGAGCGGCCTTTTAAGAAAAGAAGTCAATAGTGTAAAGAAGAAAAGAGATCGAAGAAATGAACTGGCACCGCGGCCTGCCATAGGTGTAGATTTTTCTTAAAATCGAGAAGCAGAGTTTGCTGCGCCGAGTGTCGTTGTTGGTACATCATTAGTCCAAGGTCATGTGTCGGGGCATAAAGATCGGTCTGATGATTATTTTAGAATGAGTGGTAGATTTTCAGACTTAAAGGCTATTTATGAAGTTTTACCCCCTCAAGTCCGAGAAAGGGTTGACAGATATCCCTGGCGTGCGCTTTATAATGTGAAGCCTAGAAGACACAACAACAAAATTCTGACAACATTGGTAGAAAGGTGGTGGGTTGCGACACACACATTCTGTTTCATTGATTTTGAAATTGGTAACCTTGTTTAACTTAACTTATATTATATTTTTTAAATAATTATTAAATAATCAAAAGAATTAATCATAGTTGATATTATACTTGTAATAGGAATTACGGACCTTGATTTGTATTTCATTTGTGGGATCCCAAGTGGAATAGGAGAGGCACCACCATTCAACTAAGACGAATGGATATCAAATAGTAAATGCGAGACGTTTTCCCCCTCGTTTATAGATTCAGAAAAATCTGATGATTATAAACAATTGAAAGGAGGTGAGATTACATGTTCAGTGTTGAAGTTTTTCCTTAACCAACCCAGAAACCCATAGCATGTAGATGACTATCCTGAACTCGAAAGGATGTTTATCTTATGGGTACTGGGTCATACATTATTTCCAAACTCAACTTCTGTTGCTCGTGTTGGTTGGCTTCAAGCTTAAGAAGATCTTGACAAAGCACTAGATTATGAAAATTTTAGTAGAATTGTACCATGGCCTGGATGATGCGTCCATGGGCGGAGATAACTTCACTGGTTTCTGGGGCATCATAGAGGTAAATATCAAAATTATTATTTTAAAATTTAATTAATTTTTATGAGCAAATGTAGATTAAGTCAAAATACTAAAATTATTGAGTAATTTGCAGTATTGGTGGTATACCTACTTTCGTGTTCGTAAACCAATCCTTAAAGACGATGCCCAAAGATTTCCAATGTTGAATATGTACATCTTGACCAACTTAGCGAAGGGCACTGGCAACGACATCTTGGGTTCCAGTTTTGTTCAGAGGTTTCATCAGATGACTCGGAGCTACAACAACGTCGTTGTTCACCCTTATATTGATTTTCCTCGGTATGATGCTGATGTTGGACAACGTATTCTTGATTATTTACCGCGTAGAGTTGTTTTTTACACTCCACCATTGGATATAGGGGTTTGGTACCTGGGAGAAAGACTGCAGTACCAAATGCAATGTATATATGCAATTGCAATTAACCCGCCACAACAAATGCAAACCTCTGGATCATATTTTGAACGGCTGAGAAGAACCAACTGGGCGAGGTATGAACTAAATAGAAAGAGGGATATTAGTGAAGCGGAGTATGTCAAATGGTACGAGCCGATTGCGAATCCTGTAATTCGTACACACAACACCCACATATATGGGTTTGATCTCCCAGCGTTATCACGCCTATCCCATGATGCAAATATCATTCCTAGCCAGCCACCTCCAAAAGAGCCATGCTTTACGACTTACCCCACCAAGGGTGCAAGTTCTTCATCATCTTCGTCAAATTTGCCCGAAATTCGTTGGGAGATGCCAAGTATTACTTCACAAGGTGAGCCAACCATGATCCCCATTGTTTCCCAAGGTATGGAACGCGATTATCCTTACTACAATGTGACTGCCAGTGAGGGAGAGTTGAGGAGCCAACTGAAAGATTTGTATTGGCTGACTAGGCAAATGGGGCTACACACTTGGATATGTGTCGGAAATGGCACGAGCACATAATGTTTGGATTGAGTCCAACTGTAAATGATGATGAACGGCGGTCACAGGATTCCGATTCCACCAGATCATGGCACGATAGTGATGAAACAGTGGTGGGAGAAACACAAGTACGACATAGTTCTTCTTCACCACACATACGTCACAATACTTCATCACCACAAACTGTGCATGTATCTCAACCTCAAGTATTTCGGATGGATCCTAGGTGCATTTCATCATCATTCTCGCCCTACAACCCAAATGATTGCTATACACCACCACAACCACAAACATCTTATATGCTTGGAGGACCGAGTGCACCGAGTGCTTTCCAACAATCGCCTAGCGGTGCTTTCCAACAATCACCTAGTGCTTTCCAATCGCCTAATATTGTTCAGCCATCTTTATCTCCTTGTGGAAATTTACTTCATATGTTGGCAATTGGGGATGTCCCAGGTCTATCCCCAGGTCTTGGAGAAATCTTGACTCTAGAAGATAACGATGGGAGAGCTAGCGATGAGCTACGTTAGAGAGATACTTTGTAATTTTTAGTTCTGCTACATATATAATTTTAGTTTTAAAAGTACGACGGTCTGAATTAAATGAAATTACATATATTTAAAATTAAGCGTTTTACATTAGCTTCACGACGGACTATATTAGCTTTAAAACTAAGCGTTTTACATTAGCTTCACTGAATTACGGCGGACTACATTAGCTTCAAAGAAGGGGTTGAAATTGTTCAACATCTTAAGGATTTCGAAACATTTTTCAAAAGGAAAAGCCACATTTTTCCATCTTCGCCATTCAGCCAAAGATCTTGTTACCATCTCAGCATCAGTTTCACCTCTTAGTCTATATCGATTGGCTTGTAAGGTTAAAGCTACAAACTCACTTACTTCTTTCTTAATTGTACGAAAACGATTTTCTATGTCGCATAAAGCACGACGACTCGGATTACGGGTGTCACTGCAGAACCCGTCATGAATAACCGCCCAAAAATTCATCCATGGATAGTTTGCTGAAGTAAGCTGAGTAAATAAGAAAACATAGTTTCTGCAAATAGATTCATCTTCTTCTTTAGTATATGGAGCGCGCTGAACTAACAAGGGCCGAGACATGTTCAAGAATTAAAAACATAATTTCTGAAAAATTTGTTGAAGTTGAAGATATTTTTTAAGCTCAGAGAAGAGTAAAGAAGACTAGATGTGTGAATGTGAATTTGGATTTGAAATGAGGAGTATTTATAGAACTCAACAATTATAGTCGTTAGATCACAAGAGTTTTCAGCCGTCCAGATTCAGCAGTTGGCGCTTCTATGAAAAAGGCGGCGCTTTTAGGAAAGACGTTGGCGCTTTAATCAAGAGCGCGAACTGGGAAGACAAGCGCCAACGGTTTTGGCTCAAACACCAGCGGTGGTGCCAAGATCGCCCGCTCTTTCATCAAACGCATGCTACATCTTTTAACTCAATAAACAAACCAACAAATTTGTCGGTTTGAACATCCATTTTTCATGTTTGTTGAGTCTATAATGGGAACAAAATAAACAAACTTGATGGTTTATTCCACATGAACTGCTCTTACAATTGATGTCGTCATTTATGCTTGAGTTTTGTTTATAAAAAAATAAAAAATATATGCTTGAGTTTTACTAAAACTTTGATCACATGATTATTGGAACTAGTATATATACAGGAGCATACGTACAAATGGCGTAATGTAACACGTATTTCTAAAAAGAGAATTCGCTTCAAATCCTAATGCTTCCACCATTGTGAGTTGATCATCATTTTTTTTGTTTTTGATGAGGAGCCGTGATCATCATTCACTTCAGTGTGAAGTTGGTGTAATCGCGGACGCTTGTTCTAAGAACGTCAAACACGTCTTTTTTTTTTTTTTTTGTGAAAGCAGACAACGTCTCAGCTAAAAAAAAAAAAAAGCCCGTCCCACCAGTCGGATGTTTTCATCCAATTTTGTTCCCGTAGCATATTTTTCACCCTAAAAATCCTGGTAGGGTTGACTAATGTCACCTGAAGTCTTCCACAGACAAAATAGTAGTCGTCTTGCTGTACGTAATCATTTCCTTATTCAGTATCCCACGTGGCATAATCTTTATCGACACTAATCGTTTCTCATCTACCCACTATGAAACGTGTCACTTTTCGAATGCCAACATCTGTTTAAAAGCATACAACACAAAAACACCGAATCGCATTTACATACCCATATCAAAATCAAAAATCAGGTTGTTAGCCTGCTCTAGGTCACCCCTACGGTCGTTGTCTTGCATACGATCAGATTTCCTTTTAATACAAAGTTACAAACTCTCAGTTTTTAGTACACGTCACCATCCTTTGTACACGTGTAACTATGTAAGACCTTGATAGAGTAAAATATTTAATGTATGAGTAATGCAGCAATAAATATGTTCCTCTCTTAAATATTCCAACACTTCTTCTTCTCTGTCTTGTTCAGTTGTCTGTCACAGACAAGCACTCAGCACCAACTCATCAGAAGAAGAAACTCTCTCTCTTTCTCTCTCTCTTTGTGGAATACTTTTGTGTGTAGATTGGTAGATTTAAATGGGTTCATCATTAACAGCAACAGAGATTAGTAATCATAGTTATGATTATTCATTTAAGATCTTGTTAGTTGGTGATTCTGGTGTTGGTAAGAGTAGTATTCTTGTTAGTTTCATCTCTAACACTACTGAAGATCTTTCACCTACTATTGGTATGTACAAACTTTTTGTATTTTTGTGTTTTTATGGCTTTTAAATTGATACAATAAGTAGATTATTTTTTATGATTTTAGTTTGATTTTGTATTTTATTTTCATCATGCATGTGTTTTGATTTGTATTGTAAATTGGTACATTCAGACTCAGCCAAGGTGATTTGAGGTTTCTGTTTGATTAGTCAAATGTTTTTCAAATTGAACTGTGCCTGTGATTTTAGGTGACTTAAATGTGGAATTTCTTGGTTTTGAATCAATGGGGGAGGGAGACATTTACGTTTTGAAGGGGTTTAGGGTTAGTATAGTTTGTGGAGATTAACTTCTTGAATGTTTATTTTATTTTATGCTAATATATCATATACTACTTATTATAGAGAAATGGGTGTGTGTTGTTTGAGTATATATTGAGTTCTTGCACTCCTATCAATCCTGTTCAGGTGTTGATTTTAAAATCAAGATGTTCTCAGTTGGTGGGAAGAAGCTTAAGCTAACAATTTGGGACACAGGTGTGTTCTTCTGTGTACACCTAGGCTGCTTATATCTGTTTGAATATTCACAGGGCAATTGATTGGATTAGGGGTTTTCGTAAACTTACTACTATGTTTTGGTTGTAGCTGGACAGGAGAGATTCAGGACAGTAACAAGTTCTTATTATAGAGGTGTTCAAGGAGTCATTCTTGGTAAGGCGTGGCAAATACAGTTCTTATTTTTTTTATCTAGTCTTGTATTAGAAAATCAGAAGTTTCCATTAAGGATTGACAAGAAAAGATCTTTGATTACGATGAAAAGAAAGACTCTCAGATAGACCAAGATCCAACTACGGGTCATTTCTTGGTGAACATAATCTGCTATCATTTCTTCGATTCCTGCATTTATGTGTCAGAATAAAGAGAGGTTCAGCAGGCTTACTTGGAAGAAACCATAGTATCATACATACGACGGCTGCAATGCTGAACTTGAATTCTCAAATATTCATCTATCTGCTACAAATATTTAAGCATCCGTATCCCATCTAAATTTTGGGCTGGTGAGGCATAGCACCTATTAGTGGTTAGAAGCATTGTATAAGCAAGGATTTTGTATATAAATTATCTGTTTCACAGAACCTCTCATCCTTATTTGCATGTCATTTTGAGTTATTGCAGATGAATGTTATCCGTGTCTTTTATTGTATTTCTGGTGTAGTAATTGTTCGCTGTGTGGAAGGGGTCACTTATGTTAACCTATTTCTTTTGGTTTAATTAGTCTATGATGTGACAAAGCGGGAAACATTTACAAACTTGTCAGACTCATGGGCGAAGGATGTCCAGTTATATTGCACTAATCCAGCTTGTGTCAAAATGCTCGTTGGGAATCAGGTTGACAGGGTATGTACCTATTTCAATAAGTCTAATATCCGTTAGTTTTGTTGGGTGCTCGATTGCATTGGTGACATGGTTTCTGCAATAGAGATTTGGTTTCCTTGTCTGTTTGCACTACAAAGACAACAAACGGATAATTGAGTAGTTCAGACTTTATTGTGTCAGTTGCTCCTTCCTTTACTGGTAGATCAATTAATGTGATATATGTACTGCTGACTCTAAAATCTTTGACAATGAAAGAATTATGATTTCATGACCTACTTTAGTTTTAGAAGTTTGATAAGTTAAAAATATGGAAGGTTTACTTTGTTTTGGTGGTTTTCATGACTCGTGGAGGAGATGCATGTTCTCTGTTGCATTCATTGCTTCTTATGACATTTATATTGTTATGAAGCAAATGAGTTTGCAATAGCGTGTCTTCTCTTCCTATTTCGTACATGATGTAGTCTAACTGCATTACTCACAATTTCTTATAAGAGTTCCACTGTAGAAGCACAGAAATACTCATATTAACAACATATTACTCAGGAAAGTGAAAGGGCTGTAACTAGAGAAGAGGGCTCTGCCCTTGCACAAGAAATGGGATGCTTATTTCTCGAGTGTAGCGCAAAAACTCAACGAAATGTTCAACAGTGCTTCGAGGAACTTGCTCTAAAGGTACATATTTTGATTACAAGGCATTGTTTCATGACTTGTCTTCTGGAAGCTAATTGCATGCCTTAACGATTTCGTTGACATAATGATAATGTAAAGATTATGTATAATATGTGTATATTGTCTATATTCCTTGGAAGAATATTCTTCTTAGTTTTTACTTCATCAAGGTGATCTTTTTGTATCCATTTTATTATCTGTTACCCCAGAATTTGTATGTTAAGGTATAGATTCGTTCCCAACATCCAGAACATGTAGTTGCCAACCTAGTATATAAGGGAGAAAATTGTGCGACATGAAGTGGGGTCTACAAATTGCAATAACTGTCCGCAAAAACAGGATTGATATTTGGTCAACGTCATGGTCTCTCTAAGTGACCAAGTCCCTTATTGTAACTATGTCCGATCTGCAAATTGGTATAGCTTAACGAGAGGCACTGATTTGTAGGTGATTGTTGTAGCTGTTCGACCTATTTATGTTTGGTCAGTACACCAAGACCAGATTTGAGGTAGTAATTGTCGGACTAGGTAGCTTATTTTTCCTATACCTGTGAAGATGATATAACTGGAAATTCCTGAGGAACAACCATTGAAAAGTTAACAAAGCTGGTTGTTATGAAGCGATAATTGTCAGTGGGTTTTTTCACCACCATGAACAAGAAATAAGCAACACTGATCTTAATTGGGACTTGCTAGTAAATAGATGGAAGTTTTAAGTTTTTTATTTGATAGTTTAGACATATATAACCTATGCTGTTATTACATCTAACCACCTCGTTGTTGTTTTTAAGTCATGTTTTGCATATAATCTACATGCTAATAATATCCAACCATCGTCGGTATTCTATAGATATTGGAAGTTCCTAGTTTGTTGGAAGAAGGATCTACTGTAGTGAAGAGGAACATTTTGAAACATAAAGAAAGCCAGGCACATCCAAGAGGACGTTGTTGCGCTTGAAGAGCTGAACAGGAACGTGGTAAATACAGAAAAGCACAATCGATATGTAAATCATATAGATTGTCCCATGCTAGATTGTCGGTATGAATACGTACAGTTTTTATATGGACAGAAATGAGTTTTGGCGTTAAAGCAGCAGCTTGAACTTTATGTAAATGATGTTTTGCTTTTTTGTTAAATCTGATTGTTGTCTCTATTTTCTGTACCCCAAAGAAAGTACACTGGGAAGGGAGGTGGCTGGCTAGACGGCAGAGTTTTCTGTAAATTTGTCTTTTTCTTTTCCTTCTTTTGTTGTTCAAAATCTTTAAGAAACTGGTTTCAGGTTTCTTGTAAATGAAAAATCGAAGTTTGTTTGTTCCTTGATTGTCTCACTTTCTTGCACTTTTTTGGTTTTTTTAGTCAAAATTTCTGCTCTGGGAGACTAATCAGAAAATCCAATTATGGGTCCAGATACGATGGCCTTGAAAAGTTGGTGTGAACTCTTAGGTGCCAGCTAGAGTTGATCATCAAGATTTCTTCAACCCGGACTTGACAAAGCTCTGATTCAGCATAGCAAGGAAATAATCCAAATGCCAAAACAAATGAACGCTTAGCTCTTGTCACCATCTCTCTATTTGTAGGCCGGCTTTGCTTAGTCTCCCGGTCTAGCTCAACTCCCATCGGGTGGACGGCAATAACATGCTTGTCCTCAGTTCATCTTTTAACTCGATTAGAAAAATTCACCACCTCATCAAGACATACTACATATGAAGCCCTTTGCTGCTTTGTTTACAACTACAGGCCACATCGTTTTTCCTTCAGCAGACATGAAATCCATTGTTCTGCTGACTTGCACGATGGTGCTGACACTTCTTTTCTCAGGAACCAAAGGAGCTGAAATCTTTCTCGAGTGGAACGTAGCGATGGATTGGAACATTAGCCCTGTTCAAAGTGTTCAACCGGTGCGAGTAGACCTGTTCTAGGAATTTTATAGTTTTGAGTTGAGTTTGTTAAGTTATTGACAGGTTAATCATAGTAAAATTGCAGGTTATAACGATCAACGGGATGTTTCCTGGACCTCTAATTAACTCAACAACTAATGACAATGTCCATGTCAACATTTTCAACAATTTGGACGTGCCTCTTCTAATGACATGGTAAGCAAATTAAAACATTTCTAATATGCGGAACCATGTTTGACTTGGCCTAATTATGTGTTTGATTATTAGGAATGGTATACAACAGAGACTGAATTCATGGCAAGATGGTGTATCTGGAACGAACTGCCCCATTCAACCAGGTACTAACTGGACGTACGATTTCCAGATGAAGGATCAAATTGGCAGCTACTCTTACTTCCCGTCGATCAACTTCCTCAAAGCTGCTGGAGGATACGGTCCTATCCGAGTCAATAATAGGAACGTCCTGAAGAGGAATACGACCTTCTCATTGGTGATTGGTTTAGCCAAAGTTTCAATGTACGTAACTCTCTACTTTACTGTATGTTACTGAGGATACGTCCTTCGCACTACTTTTCTTCCTTTGAACCCGGAGCTAAATTCAAATGTATGTCTTGATCAGACGCTACCAACCACGAAGACTCCTCCTGACGCAATCCTTATCAACGGTAAAGCTGGATCGAATTTCGAATCCTTCAGTGTGACAAAAGGTATGCGATTTCATTTGGTTGTTTTCATTCATCATATGCATTTCACTTCTTAATGATTTTTATGGTACACACAACAGGCAAGACGTATCGGTTCAGGTTATCAAATGTCGGGTCTGCATATAGCATCAATTTTAGGATACAAAGTCATCAGATGGTGTTGGTGGAAACAGAAGGATCTTACACCAGTCAGATAGTTCTAGATTCTTTAGACGTACATGTTGGCCAGTCGTACTCCGTCCTGGTATCAGCCAACCAAAATGATGCTGACTATTTCATTGTGTCATCTCTTACACAAACAAACATAACTACTACTCCTGCTGGTATAAGTTTGTTGCATTATTCTGGTTCTCCTGGTGTTATCAGTGGACCTCTCCCACTTGGACCCAATACAGTGGATAAGGATTTTTCTGTTAATCAAGCTAAATCAATCAGGTAACTAGTACAACAGTTAAATGTAGTAATGAGATTGTTCCCCATATATAGTTAGCCAACTCCAGTTCCCTCAAGGCCACTAGATTATCCTGAATGGCTGATTGTCGTGGTTTTTACCAAAATAGTTAATATCGTGTATCGGTATCGTATAGGCTTGGTCTGATACACCTATACAAAAGATTATATCGGTTTTTACAGGTGATACATCATTAAGACCAAAAATTTTACATATTTATAAATTCTTCAATCTAAATTTTTTGGTGTCATATGATGCATTAATTTTCAAGATTAAAAGCTTCACTGTACACATTCAATCATATTCCAACATCATTACTGAATCAGATTGAGTTTTCAAGGATATAGAGGAAGGACATAATTATGAGGAAAGGTTCTGTTTATAAATTTTAATATATAAATAATTTGTGCTACCAAATTATTCTTGCCGATATTATCAGTGTACAGGTGAACCTGATATATCGGTTTGTATCGGCCGATACAAGCGTTTTTATCGTTCCATCCTTGTATCGCCGATATTTTAGATATCGTACGGTTTTTTTCCGATACACGATAAAAACCTATAATATAGGGTGCGAATTCGTGCACACTCCTTAACGAGTGTATATTTCACATTTTAATTTGTACCCTTAATTTAATTTAGGGAGTTTCGTAATGAGGGTCGTGATTCTAAACATGGGAGGGTAATGGGGCCATCAGCTAAATAACAACCAATCAGAAAATTATGTGGAATATACACTCATTAGAGGAGTGTGAACAAATTCGGACTCTATACTATCGGCCGATACAATCGATATTGACTACCTTGGTTTTTACACACACTCTTGCTGCATGTTAACAGATGGAATATGACAACTGGAGCAGCTAGACCTAACCCACAAGGATCATTCATCGTGACGAATGTAACAATATCACAGACCTTTGTTCTCCATGGGTCAAAGGCTGAGATCAATGGCATTCGATTTTATGCAGTGAACAACGTGACATATGTAACCCCGGATACACCTTTAAAACTCGCCGAATCTTTTTGTTAACGGTTAACTTGATGAATTCCCTGTTGACTCCATCAATGAAGAAGCTTCATTTGGAACATCGGTTGTTACCGGGATTCATAAAGGATGGATCGAGAGCATCTTTAAGAATGACTTAAGTGTTATGGATGTTTGGCATCTTGACGGATTCGGGTTTTGGGTGTTCTTAGGTTTGGAGATGGAGAGTGGAGTCCAGGTTCTAGGGAAACTTACAACCTCTATGATCCAGCAGTAAGACCCAGAGTGCAAGTCAGTCAACATGCATCTGAAAGCTGGAGGTTTATTTTGTGTAGGAATTACCTATAGGTACTAGTTTGGTGATACTAGTTAGTGGCAAGTCCACCCGTTAAAGCCCAGTAATCAGAGGTCCATAATTAAAAGAAAACATAAAAATGGACCAATTTTTTTTATTCTTGGTCCTAAACACGTGTGGCTTTAGGCATGTGAAATATGAAAATACCAAAAATAACTTTTCCTATTTAAAGACCTATAAGCACGAGATAAACATTTCACGTTTCATATTCGTTTTCTCTTTCCTCTCACTGCTATGCGATCAGATTTATGGTCTTCTTCAATATCTCTCGCTTCTACCAAATCAGATGAAAATTTCTTTGTTGCAATGTTTATATTAGGGTTTTCACGATCTAATCGTGGTTGTATTTGATTTCGTCTTTTATCTCCGTGTCTAATTTGTTGATTATTTTACTAGATCTAGATGAATAATCAGATTGTTTGTTCATTTCGTTACTAGATCTGATTATACCAGTTCCATTTTTGTTGGTTTTAGATTTATTTCAGTTTGTTGTTGTGTATGAACCAGCAGTACGTATATCTCGTACTGACAGAAACCTAGTCTACTTTTAAGAAGAAGAAGAACAAGATGGTGCATCATTATGATTTACGAGGAGAACATTTGTTTTCTGTTTCCAGGTATGCTTTCTAATCATCTTGTTTGATTATTTTGTTCGGTTTTTCTTCTTTTGATTTGTTTTTTTTTATTGTATTATGATAATCAAATCGATTTGATTGACGCTTTTATGGTTTTTAGGTTTGTTACAGTTGTTTTTCGTGTATGAATTGACAGTACATATATGGTGTACTGATACAAAACTCTTCTGATTTTGTTTTATTCGAAGTTTTTCCAATTTTTTTGGTTCGATCCATGAGTATGTATGTATAATACTGAAGTTTTGTCACCTTTTTTGTCTTATCCGTCAGTACATATACGAAATACTGTATCTGTTTCGATCCTCTTATTTTTCATAGATCCGTTACCTATTCTTGTCATCCAGTTGATTTGTAGTTCATGATTCTTCAGTACATTTATCGCATACTGATAGGAAGTTCTATTTGGTTGTGTTTTTGCTCCTTTTTTAGTCTTATCCGTCAGTACATATATGAAATACTATAGTATCTGTTTCGATCCCCTTATTTTTTATATATCCGTCACCTATTCTTGTATGCAATTGAGTTTTTGCCACTTTTTTGACATGCAATTCAGCTTTTAGTTGATGAATCCGCAGTACGTATATGTCAAACTGATATAAACTTCCTCTGATTCTGTTTTATTCAGAGTTTTGTCACTTTTTTTGGTTTGATCCATGAGTACGTATGTGAAATACTGAAATATGTGCTTTGATTTTTGATTCGGTTATATTCATGGATTCATCATTTCTTGACATGTAATTGAGTTTTTAGTTTATGAATCTGCAATATGTATATATATATGACGTAGTGATAGAAACTTCTTTTGATTCTGTTTTATTCTGCCAATTGGTTGAGGTTAATGCACATTCTTTATTCAGTAAATGGTTCTCTGAAAGTGGTAAATTGGTATGTACATTTTCTCTTCAACTGACTTCCAATTAAATGTAAAGAAATCATAGTCTTTTGAAATTCAATCTTTGTTCAAATTGTTTTAATCAGGTTGCGAAACTTTTTCAAAAAATCCAAGAGATGGTAGAGGAAGATAACAGCCTGGTATTTGTTTTGATTGGTTAGCATATCTTCATCCATCCATATTATTGTACTTTCTGCTAGGTTCTTGCACAAACTCTTTTGCTAACTTATTTTGACAATATGTAGTAACAACCTTTCTTTTGCTTTGTAGATGAAGTTGAAAGCTTAGCTGCTGCTCGAAATGCTGCTTTGTCTGGATCCGAACCTTCTGACTCGATTAGGGTATCATAACTTCTCTGAACTGAGAACACAAAGTAATCTAATGCGCTTTATAGCCATGTAACGTAAGTTGTATTATATTCAGGTTGGGAATGCTTTACTCACTCGGATGGATAAACTAAAATCCTCGCCTAACGTTATCATCCTAACAACTTCAAATATTACAACTGCAGTAGGTACGCCTGCAATGAATCAGTACATTCTTTTTATTAACTATAGATGCTGCCAAAAGTTTACTTTTTCCTGCCAGGAAAGACTTTAATTTCTGGAGTTGCCCGTATGTAGCATTTAAGAATCCTTTTATCGTGAGACCCAGCCAGTTTTTTCGAGATCTGGAATAGAAATCTGTGTTCTATACGCATCTTTGTTAAAGGTGGAATCTATAGACTGACTATGGTTTAGATTCCAGATATTGCGTTTGTCGATAGGGCATATATTAAGGCCTATGTGGGGCCTCCAACCCTTCAAGCAAGGTATGAGATACTAAGGTCGTGCATCCAGGAACTGATTCGAACTAAAATTTTGACAGATCAACATGTAATGTTTCCTTTTCCTCATTCACCTAATTGTTGATAAGCGTGACTTCAGAATTTCTAGATTATTCGGAGAGACACTGTGGTTCAGTCTGCCAAAGGTCCACTTACTAGCTTGTGTTGATCCATGTTTCTGTTGTTCTAGGAACCACTCATTCTTCCAAGTTTTGCAAGTGTAAGAGAGAAGCTGAATGCACCCGGCATACACGAGAGTCTGGGTCCACTTGAATTGGCTAAGCAATTGCTGGAAGCCTCAGAAATTTGTGAGGTCAGAGATCAACAAATAATTCTTAAAATCCATAT
Organism: Papaver somniferum; assembly: GCF_003573695.1. NCBI lineage: Eukaryota > Viridiplantae > Streptophyta > Magnoliopsida > Ranunculales > Papaveraceae > Papaver > Papaver somniferum. The sequence continues at coordinate 57,686,899 of NC_039366.1, forward strand.
GATGAGTAACTAATCCAAATTTGATTACCTAATAATACTTAAATGATTTTGGATTCTTTGTTATTTCAGGGATTAAGTGGAAGAACATTAAGTGGAAGAGCATTAAGATATATACTCAAATTTGTAAACAGTGTAATAGATATGTACTCAGATTTGTAAACAGTGTAGCAGATATGTCCTCAAATTTGTGGTCATTTCCATGTTTTAATTAAATTTGGACCTCCAGATAAAATAAAATCCCGATTTGGTATAAACAGTGTTGCAGATATGTTCTTCTGACCGTTTCAGCGGTTTTAGTACGGGAAACAAAACCGTAAGAATGTGTTGCATTCTTCACACGTGTTTAGCTCTAGGGTAATGTGGTCATTTTGCTTGTTTCAAATAATTATGGACCTAGTGATAAGTCTAAAATCCGGTTGGACCCTAGTATAACTAACTTATTGGGCCTAGGACCAACCAACAAATTTTCCTTATTTTGTTTATTTTCTTGAGAATTTCTCAGCATTAACACATATTTGTGTCTTGTATGGTATCCTTTATATAGGTTTACCCAGGGGGTTGGAGTGTTGTGTATGCTTTCCTGGACAACCCGGGAATGTGGAACTTGCGTTCCCAGCGGTTGGAAAATTGGTTTCTAGGGGAGGAGCTCTATGTGAGGGTGCATAACTCTGATCCGAACCCCGCAAAGGAGCGCCCTCCTCCCAATAATCTTCTCCTATGCGGTATGTTGGCATCAACTTGTACCTACCAAAGTTTCATTCTCTGATGCAGCTTCTGCAGTTCTTGCATTGTTCTATTCTGCAGGTTTTCCATTTGTTTCTGATCTGACTTTTTTGTTTCGAACTACAGGGATATTTGATTCGGATAATGCAGCAGCCCCTGCGCCCTCCCCACCGAGTTTTGGTGTTTGATTGATGAAGAATTGCATTACCATCTATTTGTTTATCTGTACTATAGAAAAGACTTTATTAATCAACTGAGTACAATGGAAACTGCAACCCGGTCATGCCCATGATCGTCATACATAGTTCCAAAATGGAATATAGAAAATCTACATTTCCAAAATCAGTTGAAAATCTCTCGCGCCTTTTGATCAGGGAGGAGGAATGAAGAATTTGGGCTGTAAGAATATTAAGGTGGTAACTGAAACTGTATTCTGCAAGTAACAAACTTTGAATCATAACCCGTCATTAGTCTTACCGTCTATGCTCATTTAGTTGTTAGGCGGGGATGAAAGTATCCATCAACATGAAGCTAATTAGTAAAATCCTAATAATTGAATTACAAGATGATTGAATAAAAGCTTTCCAAACTTCTGTTAAAAGTTTTGAATATGACCAGTTACTGTGAAAGACTATAAATGAGAACCGCCCACGCATTAAGAACTAGTTGCACTTGGTAAATGAAAAATACAAACATTCTGATTTACTGATCATTCACGCTGTAGAGATATTATCTCTAGAGCGACCTTTTCTATCTGTACTTATTTAAGAACCACAGCAAGCAGATTTTTCAGGAGCACTTGTTGATCCCTTCGAGGGGTCTGGTTTACTGATATTTATGGTCTGGGGCTGCATATAAAATTATAATCACATAAATACACACAAACAAGTTTATCTACCTATAAATAAACGGCAAATTCGTAAGCCCCTTTCGAGGCTGGTGGGCAACACACAACACTATCTCAGCTGTGGGTGTATTGTTCAGTCATTTCTACAATATAATACCCTACAGTAAGATTATGAGATGTTGCTTTCCCACCTTGTACGATTGGGAGGACAAAGCTATTTCTTGCAAATCTTCACTTGATTAAATGGTTAAAGAAGATATAGTGTACCTCAGCTTTGGAATCAGTTTCAGCAAGTCTTTGCTTTATATCTCTAGCAATAGAAAAAAAGACATTCTCCACATTGAAGTTTGTTTTTGCACTCTGCACAAAGGCATATTAATAGTGTAAGCACAATAACGAAGGTTCTCATACTCATGTATTCATGCACATCATGAACTTACCGTCTCAAAGAACTTGATTCCATATTCGTCGGCAAGAGCTTGACCCCTTGACGTGGGTACAGCCTATGCAAATATCAATTAATCACCACAACAAACAGAAAAGTATGCATTATCGACACATTGAACAAGGTTTATGAGTTACCCTCTTGCTTTCATCCATATCAGCTTTGTTTCCCACCAGTATTTTGTTTACATTGTCAGATGCATGCTGTTCAATGTTTCTTATCCAGTTCCTGATATCTAACGTATCCTGGATCAGGAATCACAAATATGTAATACAAGATATCTAAGCCTGTTATCTTTTAAGATTTAAGTCCATGAGGTCTGACCAGGAGATAAAGAGAAAGTATTCAAACAAAAGACGAGTAATGATGGTGGATACTGTTAAATGAAGATTCATCAGTGACATCATACACCAGAAGAATACCCATGGCTCCCCTGTAATATGCTAAAGAAGACGTATATACACAGAAAGAAAAGTGTCATTTACGGGAATATTTATGAAAGACAAAAATTAATGTATATAATAGCAGCTAAAGCCAAGTAACTTGCGAGATTTTGTTCCTACTACCAAATACCAATAGTAGTCAAAAGTTTATCTTGGTAAATTTATCAAGTAAGCCAGGCCAAGAAAATGGGTTCTTATTGATAGCTTCTCTATAGAACAAAAAGAACACAGTACATACCTGTAGTAATCGTACGGAAACGTTCTTGACCAGCTGTATCCCATATTTGAAGTTTGATTCGCTTCCCATCAAGTTCGATGGTCCTAATCTTGAAGTCAATCCTTAATAAAAACATGCAGTGTTTCAGTTTCAGGAAGCGACACAAAATCATGGAAACCACTACCAAATCAAATGAGGTAAAGTACAAACCCTATTGTTGTAATAAAACTAGTTGTAAAAGAATCATCAGAAAAACGCAATAGCAGGCAACTCTTTCCGACTCCTGTAAACATGGATTAAGAAATAAGTAAACTTCCAAACTTTACTCAAGGCCAAAGATATTCCAGTTTATGAATGTGATATGAAAATAATGATACACAAACGAAGGCCTTAACCCAAGCACATAATAACAGTTACTCTATAAAGCTGAAACAATACTGAGCAGTTACATTTTAGTGTAATACGGTACCAAGCATATCACCTAACTACCAATGAATCCATTGGAAATAACGAAAAATTGCTAACCCACATATTAACTGAGATTTCATACAAACACGTAATGCTTACACACAAAGTTCACATACTTCATTATAAAGCTTCCCAATTCATCTTGTAAGGACCATTATAAAGTACTAAAATACTACCAAAGACTCTGTAACCTAGTAGGATGGGCACAATACAAAAGTACTACCCTTAGAAATTCGTGTCCTTTATGTGAATAGTGAAGTTCAAATCCAAATTGAACAGCTTAATTTTGAATGGTAAACATGGCACTAGCAACTTGATTGTGAATGTTTCACCCCTCAATTCAAATGTATCATCTTGATGACGCCAGCGAATCTATGACAACCTAGTACTTATATGAATCCTAGGAGTCCTAGTATAGTATAATTGAGGTGTTGTATTAGTGAACACCCATCAGGGAGGAATTGAATGGACTTTAATAATAGGTTGTTCTAATCCAAATTAAAACGTGATTAACCTAATAACACAGTAATTCTTCAGATCTACATACGAAGCTATTCTATCTGATCAAACAAAACCTACTTCATCTGAGATCAGAAAATCAATGAGTAAACACATAACAAGAAATTATATATCATAACAAGATCGTGCTTGAAATTAGTACAGAGAGGGAGAATGCAAAAACTTGCCGCTGTCACCAATGAGAAGAAGTTTAATCAGGTAATCGTAATCAGCCCTAGCACGTGCCGGAGCTGCTGCCATCTCGTAATCCGACTGATTGGTTTTCAGATCACCACCAGAAAAAAAATGGCTTCACAATCCGTCTGTCTGTCTAAAAGTCTCAGATCGAGAAGGCTGGCTGGGGCTGGTTGAGAAGAGAGAGAAGGAAAAGGAAAGTGAGAAAGATTTATTTCTCTATGTTCTCTCTCCTTAACACAGACTCAAAGGTGATATTAACACAAAACCACGCGCGCGTACTAGGAACGCGCGGATCCAGCAAATACTGACACATTATTTTGTTCGTTTGTAGGTAGGTTGTTTAACCCTAGCTACTAGTTGTCAGTTGAGTGTAGGTTGGGGAAGAATCAGGTGAGTGAACGAAACGTACGAGTTACGACTCATCATTGGTGGGTATGTTAAACGTCAGCCTCCGCATCGACTGTGTGGGGTATGACGCCCAATAGATATCAGAAGAATGTACATTCCGTCCCACGCAAACGTCTTTTTGTGTCGGTTAAGATTTTGTTGCGGATGTCTCCATAACCTTCTGATGGTTGTTGTGCTCCCTCCCATTGGAAATAGGGTTTTCGTTGATTGTCAAACCAACTGTAACTGAAGCATTAGCATGCCCAAAAGATGAACACTTGTTGGAAGCAGACGTTAAAGTTGTCATCCAATCTATTATAGACAATACACTGCTTATTCAACAAAAGAATAGAGACATCGTGAAAGAAATAAAACATTTAATTTCTAGTTTTAATTATTGTAGTTTTACTTATGTCAGTCGTGATGACAACCAAATTGCTGACACAATACCTAAATCAGTTAGAACTACCACAATAGGAGTAGAATATTATGACAATTTCACAGCTGATATTTGTAGTCTTCTAGCAAGCTAAGCAATAAATTTCTTTATCAAAAGAAATAAAAAATTAAGATATGCTGGGGATAAATCTTTATCAGATGTCGATAATATTTTTATCGACCAAAAAAATGCATTAATCAAATAAGTAAGAGCGTCTATAGTCAAACAAGTAAGACCAAATATCAGTAACAAGGAGTTTGCTCGAAATATTAATCGAAAGGTTAATGGATTAGCATGTGAACATAATCAAGGTACTGTGTGCAGAATCCGAGATATCAGTCGAGATGCTGTTGATGAAGATCCTGAGAAATTTGAAGAAATTGAAGATGATCTTTGAAAGATCCATTGGAAAATAGACAATTTTTGATTTCTTTCAATGATTGTATTAAGTCTATTATGAATAAAATTATTTGATTTATAATTTTTCTTGTGATAGTTTTGATTTATATAGCCTGTGCTTGAATGCTTTATTATTGCTATGGATGTTTATGGAATGTTTGATTTCGGTTTTATTACCTTGATATTCGATCTCATAATGTTGTGAAACCTTACGGTTTGGGTGACTTTTTGATTTAGCAGGATTAAGTTCTAGCCCATGTTGGTATGCTTTATCAAAGGATCGTGAGGGGTTACGGTAGAAACAATATGTGAAAAAGTCACAATATGTTGAATCGGTTTTGGTTTAGCATAAAATCATATGTGTTTCGATGGTTTTTCAACTTTTGCTTGCAATAGTTAAAAACTAGTTTCCAACCTTTCTCAGGTAAAGGTTGGTTGTTGTTGCATAAGGATGACAACATAATGATATTTCTATATCAATTCTCCCTGGAAGAAGATGCAAACATTATTGGAGAAGTGGATGCGAAATTTGAGGTAACAATCTTGTTAGTTAATTGTTTTCCTATTTAAGAAAAGCATGATTTTATTTCATATACTTATTGCTTTTGCTTAACAAAATTTCGGTACAATTGATGTTTTATTCCATTATGTGTGTATGGATATGTGTGTGATTCAATTGGTTCCGGTTAAGAAAAACTATTGTTATCTTGCTTTATTGTTTGGTATCAATTGTTTAGGCTTACAAAATTTCGGTGCAATTGCGGTGCTTTAATGTTTATGTTGTTTCAATTGCTTCCGGTTGAGGTGAATAATTATGCAAGTTGATTTATTTGGTTTGTATGAATTGTTTATGGCTTAACGAAATAAAAGGTTTAAGGGATGAATTGTTTAGTCCAATTCGATTCCGGATAAGAGAAACTAAGTTAATTCTGATCTTAGTTAGACTTATCAAAGTGGAGGTTTCGGTTATTCAAGTCTAATCGAATGCCTTAACAAGAAATACTAGTTACCTAACCTAGTATTTGTATTGTTTAAAACTTAAAGGTCTAAGTTATATGGATAATTAGAACCTGATGAGAAAAATATAGTTATCTTTATTTTGGTCTTATCGAATAAAGCGGTTGTATTTGTACAATCGGTTTAGCAAAGGAACTAAAGTGCTTAGTTGATTTTTGGTTTGCTAAACTAAATTGGGAAAATTGCTTCGGGAAATTGTTTCCTTAGTAATATATCAAAACAAAATTATTTTGTAGTTTCGGTTTTGATACTGGTTATCAAAAATGGTGTGTGGAACCCTCATGCTTAACTCTTATAGGTTTTTGCAAGTCTTTTGAGATTTGTAAGATCCTTTCGGTTTGTCCTTTATTTACTCGTACCTTTGTCATTTTGTGACAAAAAGGGGGAGAAATATATGGAGTAAACAAGTGATACTGGCATTGATTTTATATTGATTGGTATCACTAAGGGAAAGGATAATGGTGCTTTAACGTTTATCTAACAAAAGAGGAAAAGCATAGACTAAGGAGGAGTAGCATATCATATTAATTGGTATAACAAAGACGTGCAGATTGATAAAATCTATCCATCTCACCTTTAGGGGGAGTATTAGCTTTATTATTATAATGTCAACGGCGGCATTTAAGGATTGAATGTATACATGTTATTGTGATGTTGAATTCGAGAATCAAGCGTATGTGTAATGAATTCTTGTAATTTATTTATCCATATGATGTAAGAGTTTTGTCACTAAAATTGACAAAGGAGGAGATTGTTAGAGCACAGCTCGGTTGAACCCACCATCGTTGGTATGTCAAGTTAGGTTGTCATATTTTAGTGAAGCAAAACTCATTTTAAGAGTTGCTTGATTATGTATTAGAGTCAACTTCGTATAGGTTAGATTGAAAGTATTAGGATATGAGACATTACAAGTATTGCGAAGACTTTAAGAAGTGAAGAAGTAAGAAGCTACAACGACAACATCATCCTTCCACTTGAGGTTAGTGATAGTTGACTTGAACTGTTTCATTCCCTAACGTATCTTTCAAGTCGTGCATATTGAAAACATAACTGTGAAGCATGAATGATTATACTCTAGTTAGACATAGTATTAAGGAATACAATACGAGGTTTATTGCTTAACCATTAAACTTTGTAGATAAGACATCGGCATGATTGTTTAAATGCTATTGTGATTATGTATGGGTATGAGGTGAGGATTTCATCCTAGGAAACAATGTTTTACATGTGTTTTAAGGAAGTAGATTCATGAACTTGTTTGGTGAATTGAAAAGGAAATCGCCAGGCGTTATTGGTATTGTTATTCATTGCATATCTTGTGAACAACCAATATGTGTGATTAGTATAACCGCTCATGACTTGTTTGTGTTCTTGGTAAAACTATTCACAAAGGCCTGACTTATGTATTGGTATGACTTTTATTAGTGAAACCGATATTAAGTAATCACCTGAGATGGTATGATCGAGTTTGTGATTTTGTGTATGACCGACTCTGTGTAAAGGGGAACCGTTCCTAGTAAGAGGTGCAACACATCACAAAGGGGAATCGATCCTTGTATGAGGTGCAACAAGTTTGTAGCAGAAAGGGGAACCGATCCTATGGACATGTGCAACACGTTTTTATGCAAAGGGGAACCGATCCTATGGACATGTGCAACACATACAAGTTAGATACCATATATATGTGGGGAACCGATCTTACTACCTAGTCAACCGAATTTTGGAAAGCTAGTGTGACTATGCACAATACTCACATGGAGGTAGAACAGAAACTTATTTTGGTAGAACCGTTAAACCGATGATTTGTGATTGAGTGTTCTTGATCAATCACATAGTTCTTGAAAGTTAGATGAACCAATTCTAAACTTGTTTGGAAGTGTGGCAAATCGGTTTCAAGGTTGTAAGTAAGGATGTCGACATACTTTGAATACGTACAATAATGTTTATATTTTATTGTTCAAAGTTATTCCTTAATAACTAAAGGAAGAAAATCCCATGATCAAAAAATAAATAAGTTAAGAATCTTTTATTTAAGGTTTTTAATTTTATTTTATGAAAATGAGAATTTGTAATGTACATCTACTAGTTAGAGATTTTCCAAAGAGATTTTCGGTCAATATTTTGGACAGAGTATTTACAGGAATTATGGATACCGAATTTGGAATATATTGCATATCTTGAGAATATTTTCGGTTTTGGAAATTCCTTGGTTTCCAAACTTCCTTGTCTATAAATACTTGAAGTTTGCATTTCTAGCAAACTAATCCTTCGTGACAGCAAACTTCCTCAGTTGTGTTGTTACTGGTGTATCCGCTTATTCGGAGAGGAGAGTAACCTAATTAGGCGAAATCTCTTACGACCGCTCAGTTTAAAGTCTTCTTTGGGATTGAGAAGCTCTAATAGTACCGTTGGTGGGAAACTAGATAATTGCGTTTTATCTTTTGTTTTCAATTGATTTGATTGACTAACAGTGGTTGTACTTTGATTGCACCTAGTTTGTTTATGCTTGAGAATCTTCTCTTCTGATATAAGATTCACTCAAACAAGATCGAAGTTTCGACATGGATCTTTAGACTGTTTGTAGTTATAAAGACGATCTTGTGATAATCCATTGTTAACAGACTCCATTCTATGTGTGATTGATCGCAAGAGATTCAAGTTATTGTGTGCAGGTATTTATTGAAGATCTAAGAAGATTTAAGGACAAATAAGATATTGAAGATTTCTGATTTGGGACTCATAATCTTTGGTGTGCACAATACTTGTTTCGGTATAAGAGGATCCAACTATAATAGGCTTATCCTTGTGGTAGATTGGATTGATTAATTATGTAGATCGGCATCAATACAATTCTTTGTGATTAAAAGTATTGATTGCAAAATATTAACAATTACTTCGGTAGTTGAGAATAATATAAATCTAAGAACCTGACGAAGGAGTTTATTGAGATAAACAGAAGAGCATTTGTCGAACTCATATCACTTGGTTGAAGAGAGTTGCTACCAAACAGATTTGTTATTCCTTTACTGTTTGGAATACGAACCAAAGGAATTGTTCCAAGTATGTGACTTATTCATAAGTTGGAGGCGTGGGAATACAGACGGAACTAAGTGAACAATAAGTTTAGTTGCTTGGTCTCAACTATACGAAGTTGGTTTAATTTTGTGTAGCGGCTGAGTATTCAATTCTGGACAAGGTCCCGGGGTTTTTCTGCATTTGCGGTTTCCTCGTTAACAAAATCTTGTCGTGTCATTTACTTTTATTTTCCCGCAATTATAATTGTTGTTATTATAATTTAAAGTAAATTACACAAACGTTAATTCCTATTTACTTGATAACAATCCTGTTGTGTTTGGTTAAGTCCGAACCTTTTATCAAGTAAACATACTTCGTTGTTGTATTGTCTCGATCTCGTATCCATAGACGATCACACGAAGTGTGAAATGATTAGTTGCATTGTCTCGACTCAGTCCATAGACAATCACTTTCGGATAAAGGACTTATAGGTAGGAAAAGTTTTACCTTGAGGTATATTTGGGTACCCTCGCCTTTTCAGAGAGTATCTTTTGGATTGTAAAGATGATTCTTGTAATGAGCTGGTGAGGAATGACCAACCACCAGTAAAGCGCGAGAATGAAAAGAAGGCTAGGGGGTAGCAAAAAGGGAAAACCATCCCAAGCTGCTAAAGGGAAAACTAAAGTGCCTGAGGGTAAGAAATCTTCCTTGCCACCCTGCACGGGAGAGCGATTACTTTCCAGCTCTACCCGTGCCTATGAGGCAATCCATGGATCATCAGTTCCTTCGTCGCGGACCAGTCCTGAATGGGTCGTTAAACGCCATAGGCGCGGTTATTTTGCTATTTGGACTAAGTATTGGGCTCCACATGTGGTAGATGAGAAGGCTATGCCCCCTCGTAGAAAAGAATACTGGCCTCGTGCTGAGCTAGCAGCTTATATTTTATTTTGGCTCTGTCACTACGTGTTTGAGTATAGTCCTCAGGAAACCATTAAGAGCGAGATCTTGCCGATGGCTGTGTTGTTATCTCGTGATATCTCTTTCCCTCTTGCGTCCGATGTTCTTGGGCGGTCTCTACCGTCATTTGGACCTGTTTTTTCATGACGTTTGCATAATCAATGCAACTCATAAGGTTGAGAATATATTCCCGCTTCTTTTATACAAGCGTGGTTCTTGGAACACCTTCCTGAGTATGCTCCCGATCCTCACATCTTGGCAGTTCATCGTGAGGAGGATGCTAGGAAAGATGATGGCACCGTTCATAAGGTCGGTGTTGTCTATCATTACCCACGGATGGCTCTTTGGAACGGTAAGAAAAAAGTGCCCAAGAGGGATATAACTAATTTTATGGATGTCGCGCGGCATTTCAAACCTTTTACTTATCATGATGATCGCTCGGGGCCCGTGTATTATGACTTTACCTCTCCGTTGGAGGGTACGCAATTAAATTCGACAATGCCCTTGTTAGCGTCTGACTTTGATTCGGTGATGGCGATGTTACCTGGCTATCTACCATGTTTTTATGCTGGTAAATTTATCGCTATGTCTTATAATCCCGATCGTGTAGCTCGCCAGGTTGGGTTTGACCAAGGGGTTCTTGCTATATTTCCTCCTTGGAGTGGTTATGAAGATGCATATATTGTTGCTAGTTTCGATCGTTTTATTTTTAAGGGACTGACACGCCTGATTGATCGGGGGGTTAGCTTTTCTTTTCAGCAACCCATACTCGAGCGACCTTTGGCGATCACCGAGATGGCTCATAAATATTAGCTCCACATCCTTTGTCGAGCTCTTAATTTTCTTCTTCGTGATCTGTCTCCCCCTCCTGACTTGTCTTTTAAGGATCTCCATATTTTGCACGCGTCTGGTAGAATTAAGCTTGTTGAGGTGGTGTCCAAGGAAAATGGTCTTAATCCGGCTACGAAGGGTCGCCCATTAGATCCTCTAGTAACATCTTGAGACCACCATGCGGGTCATGAGTCTATACGAAAGAAGAAAGGGATAAAAACCCTTTTTACTCGGAAGCCTCCCAGACTCTAGATCTCTAATCCTTCTGCTAGTTCATCCTCGCTTCAGGTAGATTTCTTGTATATGTCTTTTCATTCTTGTCGTTGTTCTATCATTATCATTCGTTTTTTTTTCCTAAAGAAAGAGGGTGAATCCTGCAGTATTAGGAGGCTCCTTTGGCCAATCCCGTCGGGTGGAAGGCGCCTTCTTATTTGATGGAGGAGTACTCCAACATGCCTATGAGTGATTGGTTTGAGAAAAGTTTTGCTAAGAAGTCTAGGAGGGAAGTAGATAAATTGGCTATTCCTCGTCCGTGCTTTTCCGCTAATGTACTACGCGTCATGTACAGGATCGACCCCATAATCCCTCACGATCTCAGCGCGGTACCGGTGGTAGTCCAACCCCTTCCTTCGTAGATATTGTGCAGAATATTGGCGTTAAATTATCTAAAGGGGATGGTTGGATGACTCCGCTCCTTCACATATCATTTGTACACCCCTTGCGGGCGGAGACCCTTCGTATTAAAGGCCAGGTTTTGGAGTCTCCTACTGACATGTTGCATTCGTTGAGTCCATCTGGGTCGAATCGGTTGATTCCTGGTGGGCCCTCAGCTAACATGACACTTCAGCCAGATCATTCTGAAGGTGACTACTCATTGACATGTGTGATGTTATTTAATGACATCTTTGGTCTTCTCCTTCTCTCCCCTTCCTCTCTCTCTTTATATGTTTTTAAATAAATTCGAGCTCCTCTTCGTGATGTTATTTGTTCGTTGTCCTATAGGTTCTACAAGTGATTCCGAGTCTTCCTCTACCCCGTCTAATCAGAAGCCTTATAATTCTCCGCTCTCTCTTGAGGTTAGTCTCACCTTTGCTTGGATTTTATTATTGGTATTTGCCTTTGTTTTACTGTTGTTTAATTTGTGCGCGTGTCGCTTTTAGGAAAAGGGTCATAAGCGTAAGGAGGTTGGTAAGCATGAAGGTTCTAGTATCGAAGATGGGAAGTGCGTGGTCCCTGGTGACGGGCATGTAAAGCGCATACGAGTAGACGGAAATGATGTTGTGTTATTCAATCATCCTGAGAGGCGTCCTCACGTCTCCGACCCGCTATCGATTCTGGAGGATCCGCAGTTTCGCTTTTCGAAAGTGGTGGATGTCGCGGAGGCTGGCGTCGATCCTGATGTTTATAAGCTAGTTCAAGGTTTTTGGGTACCGACTTCTCTTGTTGTTACTTACAGGGATATTGTGGAGCGCGGTGGCGGGCATATGGTGAAGGAGGGTCTCTTGGATATGAGGACGCTGTGTTATATGAACAAGGAGAAGTGGCCGATCAGCTTGCACGAGTGGGGATGGTTCTATTGATGCGGGTGTATTGCGTGGTTGGGAAACCACTATTCATACCGCCGCTAATCTCGAGTTCCGAGTAAAATGGTTGAGCGAGCAGTTGGCAAAAGTTAAAGATCGTAATGATCCACGCGCGCATCTCCCTTTTCAGATTACTAAGCTAGAGGAGGAGCTAGTCCGTCTTTCCCAGGTTACCTCTGAGAAGAAAACGACACTGAACCTGCTTACCGCCAGTGTAGGGGTAGCAGCGGTCGCGGCTCAGCAGGCGGAGGCTGCGGAGGAGAAGGTTCGCGCAGATCTTGAGAAGAAAAGACAGAAATGGTCCATCTTCCAATCTTCTTAATGTACTTTTATTTCCCTTTCTGCTTCCTTTCTTTTGTGTTATACGCCTTTTTCCTTTGGACAATTTATATGTTTGAAAGATACATTAATCATGTGGGATGTTATGTTTAAGTTTTTATTTTAAGGTTTGGGATTTGTATTTCGTGCTCTTTCTTTGATTCATTTTGTGTTGCTAATTTCTGCATTGTGTGTTGTTTCAGGGGAGAAAATGCGCCCGGTGCTGAGATACCGTCATTCTTTTGCTTTAATAAGTTTGAATATGGTTTCGATGCGCCTAGCGTCCCTTTTCCTATTTCGAAAGCGGAGTTGTGTTTTTCCTTAGTGGGAGGGGGTTTAAAGTGTACTTTGTATGAGCAATTTAGGGCTAGTGCAGGGTAAGTTGGGTTTAAGCGCATTCGTTCTTCCCCCGTCCCTTTTTGTTTGGATTGTGTGAGGTGGTTTAGTGGGTGGGGCGTAGACGTAATGCGCCTGTTCCCCCTTTTTTTCTTTGAATAGAGTATGGGTGGAGTGTTTGGGGTAGGGATGCAAATGGGTTGGATTGGGTCGGTTTTGGCCTCACCCACTACCCAACCCACTGATGGTGGGTAACAGGAGTTGTCACCCGCAACCAACCCAAAATTATAATGGGTCAGTTTTCACCCGACCCACATTATGGTGGCTTGGATCGGGTGGATGGTGGGTTACCCACCATAAAATATAATGAACATTACATTACAGACTTACAGTCTTAATGTTAAACTTACTTGTATACAAATAACTAAGACTCTTATAGATTGGATGTAATAGCTTTTATCAAAAAGCTGACCCCAAGTTAAGTGTAGACAATTAACATCATAAGAAGTTACTTAAAATTGTTTACAAAATAAAAATCCAGAGAAGTAAGAAGTTGGTGCAAAATTGCAAACTGCAACGATGATTAGGGTTAAGGAATTATATATCATTACTTCAACGGTTGTGGTTCATCTAGGATAGGTAGTCTAAGGGTTAGAATTAACTTAGAAATATTTAGGCGGGTGGGTGGATTGGGTCGGGTGAGGGAAGTTGTCACCCACATTCAACCCACCATACGATGAGTTTTGATGTTGTGATCCATAGTCAACGCGCTCCTAGGTGGGTTGGATCTGGTGTGGGTAATTTCAGGCGGGTGTGGGTTGGGTTGGTGGGTTGATTCGGTTTTGTGCAGCCCTAGTTTGGGGTGCCCCTCCACCTCTTTTTCTTTGAATGGAGTAGGGTGGGAGGGACGTGGGTGTACCACACCTATTCCCCCTATTTTTCTTTGAATAGAGTACGGGTGGAATACTTGGGGTGGGAAGGGCATGGATGAAACGCGCCTATTCCCCCTCCTTTTCTTTGAATAGAGTATGGGTGGAGCGTGCCCACTCTTCTTTTTTATTTCGGTTATTTTGTAACATGTTAGGTAGATAAGGTGTGGGTGTAACGCGCCTATTCCTCATCTTATTTTTCCTTTGTGTGGGGTGCGGATATAACGCGCCTATTCCTTTTCTTTCTTTTTTTTCCCCCGGTTATTTCGTAACATATTGGGTAGGCAGGGCGTAGGTGTAACGCGCCTATTCCCTTTCCACGTGCCTTTTGTAAACTCGTTAGAAAACCGGGTGTTTGTTCATCCCATAGTCTTTCATAAACTTCATCAGCCGCCCAAGTGTCTATGCATCTCGGGGCCTTTTGTAAATTCGTCATCCAGCCGAGTGTCTATGCATCTCGGGGCCTTTTATAAATTTGTCAGCCGGCCGAGTGTTTATGCATATCGGGGCCTTTTATAAATTCGTCAGCCGACCGAGTGTCTATGCATCTCGAGTCTTTTGTAAATTTCTATGCATCTCGGGGGCTTTTGTAAATTCGTTGGATGTCCGAGTGTTTATGCATCTCGGGGTCTTTTGTAAATTCGTCGGCTGTCCGAGTGTCTATGCATCTCGGAGCCTTTTTCTTTTTCTTTCTCTTTCGCCAACACCTTTCTTTATTAATATAAATTATCATTTGCAAGAATACAAAAGAAGAAAAGATAATAGGTCTTGCCTTAACAGTTGGGGGTTGTTATCCGCTATTGTGTTTTAGAGAGAAGACCCGCGGTTCTTTACTGGCGTGTCTGCTTCCTGTATGTCGTGCCTAATTTATGTTTTAGTGGTGGGGAAGGGGTCGTGCTTGATTGTTTGTTATGTTATTTCAATTTCTCCCGCTGCGCGTTTGCGGTCAAAAATGCTCCTGATGGCAAAGCACTCTATTGTTGGGTGGCCTAGGCTTTGGTGGTAATGGCGGTATCTGGCTGCGCTTTTGTCCATTTTGTTGACATCTAGCACCGTTAGCGGAAGGCTGAATTCTTTGTTCTTTACCCATTGCTCCAAAAGTTCGATTATCTGCTCTCGGCTAGGCAGGGTGTGTGTGTGTGTGGAGGGTTATCTCGTCTCGTTCCTCTGAGTCCCCCTGGGTTTCCTTCAGTGATCTGGAACCGCCCTTTACCTGTGGTGAGCCTTACGTTACGTGGTGCTTCTGAGACGACATTGATTGTGTGTTGCCATGGGCGGTCTGTAGGCGTTTCTTCAACACAATCGGCGATCCTTTCTGCTGCTTCTTCCAGTTCGACGAACGTTTGGAATCTGAAGTTGATCAAACTTCTTTTGTAGGATGATGCCATCCCGCGTATGAAAATCTCAACTAGTGCTTCCTCACCGGTATCCTCGTGGCAGTCCAACGCGAGACGTCGGAACCGAAAGATGTATTTCCAGATTTCTTCTCCTACCCGTTGGCTGCACCCGCTCAGGTCTATTCATGTGATCTTTCTTTTAGCTGGATAAAATTTCCTAAGGAAAAGAGCAGTCATGGTTTGCCACGAGTCCACGCTCTCTTCTTTTAAGTTATCATATCATGTGAACGTTGTTCCCGTGAGTGATTTGGGGAACTCTCTCAAGCATAACTTTCCATTAGAGGCCTTGTCGTTCATTGCTGACAAAAATGGACTAAGATGTTCTCGCATGTTTCCTTGCCCATCATTTGCTTGAACTTTGGTGATGTGTAGTCTTCCGGGTATTGATACTCGTTGACGTTCGACGGGTAGGGACTGCTCATAGCGCCATAATTGCCTTGTTTCATCACGAGGTAATTTGACTCTAAATACCTTGCCACCTCTTCTTTTGACATTGTCATAGACTTGTTGTCCTTGTGCCCTTCATTCGCTGCCATTCCCTTGATGACATCTTGATTTGTCATTGTAGCTTGTTCCATCCACTCCCTCCGCTTTTGTTTCCTTTGAGCGCGTGTTTCTAACTCCTTTCGTATGTCTTGTAGTTTCGAATGAGAGGGCTTTGGTGGTTGTTTCGTTTGTTGCTCACCTTTTCCTTGCGTTACTCCTGCCTCTATATTCTGGGATGTATGTGTTATCCTTTGGCCATCCGCGTCTTGTGCTAGCACTTCTTCTTCGTTGTCTTCGTTTTCTTCTTCTATTATTACCTGGTCGAGGTCGTCGGGCTTGTTACGATTTCTTAGCGCGCTTGTGCTAGTGCTTCCTGGGTGCGTCATGGTGAGCTAGGCACGAGCCTCCGTATGTGATCGTTAAATGTTGAGGGGTGAATCTGATTTTTCCAACCCACCCTAGCTACACCAAATGGCTACACTTTCTAGGAATGGTATGATAGAGAATGCCCCCTCTATTGTACTATGTACCTTATTTATAGACTTTCCCAAAAATCCTTCCTTTTATGACATCATGCTACGTGTCCTAAACTCCCTTCATTACTACTAATGCCACTCCTTTAATACAACCTCCTCTTTTTCCTTTAATCCCTTCCTTGTCCTTTCCTCTTCATGGGTGTTTCTTAGTGGACTTGGGCCTTGGTCCCCAAATCCCCTTTTATTCATGTCGGGCCTGACACCCTCTTAAGGGATACCTAACCCTGTTCAGGGGTGATATTTTTCATGTATCAACAATCAATTCAACCATCATTTCTAAAAATAAAATAAAATAAACTCGACCACCATTTCATGAACCATGGCAAGAACGCCATCAATATATAATGATTTAAGGTGCCGCTTTAACCTTGGGCAAACTAACAAAGTAACATGAACCAAGAGAAATAACAGTCAAAACTAATACTAATGAGCAGAAAAGCAAAGTGCACTATTCCAATATCTGATATTGTATACGACTGTTCACTATGGACCAACTAAGGTTTCATTCCCCTCGGGCTCTCTCACTCTACAACCTCAAACTTCATATACGGCTGGAGTGCTTGCGACAGTATAATTAGCACCAAGCATCCAACTAACAAACCAAACCATTCGCTGAGGTTTCCAGAATTCTCTTCACCTCCGTTTCTGGTTCAGTGAGATCAACTGGGGACTGAAAAAGAAAATGGGACTCAGAGATCTGGACTCCATGGAAAATATATCAAGAAAAGCCGTTATTCACAAACCTTCCCATAGATGTTTGCTTTAGTTGGAGAAGCTCCAGCTGCAAGTAATAGACGCACAACTTCCACGTGTTCACCTCTAGCCGCATGATGGAGAGGCTGCACATGAAAACAATTTTGTTCAACTTCAATCGGTAATTTTAGGTAAAGGAAAAATAATTTTGTTTCATTTCCACTTACTGTATCACCTTCCACATCGACTGTGTTCAACATCTTGTTAACAAGATCAGGGTTGCCAGCAGAGTTGATTAGAAGCTGCACAATTTCAGCAAAACCTGCAAACACCCATCACATAAAAGCAGATTATAAAACTAGTAAAGGCATAACTCACAATGACTCAACTAGGTGCACTATAAATTAGTGGACAACTGATACCTCCTGCACAAGCATCATGAATAGGAATTGCACCATCCTCATCCTTAGCCTCCATGCTAGCTCCCCTCTCCAAAAGTAGCTACAAGTAAGAGAATGTTAACAAAGACTTTGCCCCAAGAAAAGAATATATTTCCCTATACCTTGTACCAGAAAACAAAAGTTCAACCAGAAGAAGAAAAGATAATAAAGCAAGATAACCAACCTGGACACAAGGCAGATACCCATACAGACAGGTCAGGTGGAGGGCGGTATCCCCGTCTTCCACGGGTTCATCGATATTTCCAGTCAAATTATCTGAATTAATACATGGAGGGACTAAGACTTAGTCCTATGGGCTAGATTGAACTGCTAGATTAGCAATTAAGTGTTGCAATTCAAAAGAAAAAGTGTTGTCTATTTGTTAACACTAGTTCTTTCTCAGTTCAATCCTTTACATTCGAAACTAAAAAACATATCAGTACATCGCCACAACAGAGTTGAAAAGGCAATACAGGCTAATCTTCAGCAGTAACGCATTATCATGATATCATTTGTTAGCTATCACCAAATTATTTTGAGTTATCAGTTTCAAAGGTACCCGACTCTCACGATGGCAAATTATTCAAGATAAATTAATCCATACAAGAACCCTAACTTGTTCAACCAATCAAAACCCCAACTTATAGAAGACTAAAACCTAACGAACCCCTAGTTTAATTGGATTAAGAGTATACTTAACAAAAATAATCACCCTAAAGGAGTTAAGAAAATTGTAAAGATTTATACCTAGAGCATGGCGAAGGGCGTCGACGTTGCCGAGCTGAGCAGCCTCGGCTAGAGCACGAAGATGTGGAGGAGTTGTTTCAGTACTGATATCCATCTCGAGTTCTTCTTCCCCGAATATACCTTCTTCTTCATCATCTTCAAGTCCATTAGGTCTAGCCGGAACTGCCATTTTTGCTTTTGCTTTTGCTTTTGCTTTTCAAGGTTTTAATCTGTGTGTATACGGAGTTTTAGAGAGCGAGAGAATGAGGTTTTGCTGGTTGCGTGTATTTTTATTAGTCGGGTTACTTGGGAATACTGGGCTTTCTCAAGCCCAATAAAAGTAAGGAAACACGTGCCTCTGAAATATTTTTTTGTTGCAAACTGGGTTGCGCTCCGTTTTTGGAGTCGTGTCCGCGTCCGACGCACCAATATGCGCGTCCCGCGCGCGTCTTATTTAGACGCACCGATGATTCGTGTTTGGAACATTTTTTATTCATTTTCATTTAAAGTTCTTCCTTTATTTTTACTATTATTAACTAAATGAAGAAAGACAAACATTTAGATCAATCATTTAAGTCTTTATTAGGATTTTGTAATTGGAAATGACATCACATATATTTTTAGTTGGGCATGTGTTGTTTTAAGAATGCATTTTGATTGTGCCATGTGTTTAATAGTGATAATTGTTTGACCTTCGACGTGTATAAACAAACGATCTCTCATTTTTTTTGAAATTTATACACATGTAGCATTATTTTCTAATTTTTAGGATCGAAACACTTGACTTTGTTGTATAAATACATAATTGTATATATAAATAATATATAAATAAAATATGTATTTACGTGTCCGCGTTCTAGTTTTTTGGGAAATTTGTAGTGTCCGCGTCATGTCCGTGTCTACGCGTCCGCGTCTGTGCAACCCAGGTTGCAAACTACCGCAAGGCTCGTTTTTCATTTTTTTCTCAGTCGAAAAAACACGGGCGTAAAAGTTCAGGTGCGCATCCATTCCCAGTGTCAAAATTTCTCATAGACCCGATTTTTTTAAACAGAACTAATAGTAAAACACCAAGGTGACGGAATTTGAAGTACAAAAAACTCAGTTCAAATGTTGGGATCCGTTAAAACTCCATATTAAACAAAATTGATACAAAAACTCCAAATTTTTAAAAATTGATACAAAAACCCCAAACAATTGGTTTCATCAAATTTTATGATTAAACCAAATTTGGTTTCAACTTATTTTTGCCTATCTTTTTTATCATGAAACCGAAGATGTTAATGATGAAATCAAATTTTGGTGGTACTGTTTCTGGTTAGTGGTGGTGTTGGTTGGTGGTGGTGCTTTGGTGATGGTAGTGCTAGTACAATTTGTTGGTGGATGTGGTGTTGGTTGCTAGTAGTGGTAGTTAGTGGTGGCAAAAACACATGTGGGGTTTTTGTGTTAGTTTTATTATTTGAGGTTTTTGTGTTACTTTTGTTTTGATGAGTTTTTTGTGGATGTATAGTGATACTTTTGTGGTTATAACTCGCGACCCGTTTTTCAAAAGAATTTGTTTTGAAAAGGGAGTCAGATGGGAAGTAATATCGGTACTGTTTGACTGCCTTAATATTTTATTAGGCAAATCTGAGGGTATTAAAGGAAAATGAATCACAATTATAGAGAAGATTAAACTATTATTGATGTAATCCATGATTTCTATTTCCAAAGTAAATTAAAGACAGTTACATCCCTGTTAACTTTACGAGTATACAAGTTAACAAGACCCATATATTTTTGGTATCAATTCCATGCTTATATTTGTTATTCCCTCCATACCACATATATAGGCGGAGTAGTAAAATATCTTAGATTAAGAAATTTTTTTGATTTTATAAATTTCTATGCTTTTTCCTGTTTTATCCTTAATTATATTCCCAATGTTAGAGACATACACTCAATTGTGATGATTCCCAAACAAATAAATAGGGGTAACAGAAGTAAAAAATGGTTTCGAAATTTGGACTCTGCCTATATAAGCATGGAAAAATGAAAAATTCCGCATATATAATAGGTACGGAGGGAGTATATTTTTTATATATGACCTTGTATTATTTTTGTCCTTTTTTGTTTGTCTTATTAGGTAGAATATCCAAAAGGAGCGAAAAGGTTTTGAAATAGACGCAGAAGTGAGCGTGGACTAAGGACCAGGTGGATTTCGACCAAACTCAAGAGTATTCATTTCTATGTTGGAGAGAATGAAGAGACAAAGGCAACACAAACCAAATTCAAGAGTATTCATTCTATGTTGGAGAGAATGAAGAGACAAAGGCAACACAAAAAATGAGGTCGTTCCGAGTTCGTATGAAAAAGTTATGGGAAAAAATAGATTTCAGGTTCGATCCCATTTGGAAAAAGTTCAAAAATACTTTTAAAGAGAGGATATTTGGTTTTGAAGCGGGCCCAAGCCCTAGTATTTTTAGGGGTATTTGAGGAGACTTCTAAGACTTTTTAAGACACGTTTTATCAAGGTTTCGAGGGGGAGAAAAAAAGGAGCGAAAACTAGGGTTTTGGAGTATTTCCATCATCGTATTTATTTCTCCTTGATTTTATTTTTATGTATCTCACAGATTTCACAAGATCCATAAGTATCTAAACTCCTATTTGATTGAAGATGAATTCTAAGATTCAAACGTGAATTAATTTAATATATAAATATATTTCTGATTTCTTAACATGATTATCGTTTGTTTCTACTATGATGAATGTTTATGTTGGATATCCGTGATTTTTGAACAACTCATTACACAAGTAGAAAACGTGAGACCTAGGGATTTTGTGGAACAATCGCGCGTAGAAACAATACTAGTAAGTAAACCGAGCTACAGAGTTTAACTGCTTGGATCAAACCTAGATTCAACATCCCTAAAGCATTCGATCAAGTACACCTTGAGAGCGTACTTCTTGGTGGCTCAAATGGATGGAATTCAATAGGTAAGATTACATGTTATTCGATGATATAAGAAATCTTTGGGGTAGTTAAGCGTACTTGTTACCCTACGGTTGGTGATAATCTGTGATGGATATTGACGGATAGATAAATATATATATTACATTGGTGAATTTTTAGTAACGAAGAAGGATTCCTCAATCATATTGCTCATCCTTGATTATATCTGTTAGAGTACTGCTCGGTCGAAATCAAAAGTTTTGCTATCTCAAGCTTGTTGTCAATGTTAGTTGATCAAAAATATATCTTTATTTCTAGTCTACTAAAGTCAAGTCTTGGACCAGGTATAGAATTTGGTAGTAAAGTATCATACATCACTGGATAACCCTCGAAGATTGAAGATCGACAGAGACATTTGGAGAAATTCATCAACAAAGGTATGTGAACACTGAAACAATCTATTTACTCATATGTATCACAATATCTATATGAGACTATGTCGTATGGATTATGGTACATTTAATATTGCAAAGAAGAAATTCCGAGTCAAGCTTGTCATATTAAACATCTCGAAATATGAATTAGCAATGGGTGTTCATTGGTCCTTAGCAATCTTAGTTCGAAACAAGAACTATTTTTGTGTCGTATAGATCATTTGAAAATTATCCATGCAATGATATTTATATCTATGGAAAATGGGAATGTTTCAAACATCAAAAGAGAGTATTTCAGAACTCCTGAAATTGGATTCAAGGTAGGTTGGAGAACCATCTCTCAAACCATAGATATCTGATGTTCGAAATACATGAGCTTGTTGAACTAGTTCGCAAAATGTTAAGTTCTAAATGGGAAAATTCACCAACTTAGTTCAAAGACTGTGGTTATCTAAATTGGTTATATAGCCAACGGCTGGAAAGTTCACAAACTGTAGCTTCCTGAATTCAAGAACTGGCTAGTGGATCACGAACCGTTTTATCAACCGTCCCAGTGATATTAACAGATGCTCAAAGACAATTTTTACAAACACTTTTAAGACATAATTAATTACTAAAACACCTTGTGTATGTGTATCATGATTAAATTTTTAAGTGTTTAAATGAACACGGTATTGCTTAATAGTTTGATGTACCCGAACCATAGTGTATATTCTTCTATGTGATTTCAAGACAAACTTCTTACATGCTTAAGTGAACTCAAACTAGAGTTTCATCTAAACAGAGAAAGTGTTTGCTTGAATCTCAAGTTATCTTAGCTTGAATTCTAATCAACCCTCAGTCTTGCACATCTATAAATAGAGACACTCACTAACTGAGAAATTAATCAATGACACTTTTGTGTCCTAGTTGATTGGTTGAGTCGTACTCTATTGATTTAGGTTTTCTCTGAGAAACATAATTAGATATACAGCCGAAAGACTTCACTTAGGGATTCGTGAATTCAGGTCTGACTATCTTTACCTTGATAGTTTATGTATCCTGATCTTATTCTTTTTGTTATCGAGTTTTTAGTAATCTCTTTTAGGAGCGAGATAGATATAAATAGCAAAGTTCTCTTTCGCTTAGACTTTGTGATTCTTCAAGATATATATCTGAAAACTATTCTTAATTGATTAGCTCACGATTGTTCTTGAGAGGTGGCTAAGAATCCAGGCTTCTTCGCTACTGAGTGTAAGTTTTCCGGATTTGTGAGGTTTGCTAGCTTTGTCTATTGCAAACAGATTACCAATCCTTGACATTTAATCTAAAAGAAAATCAAATAGGCTTATATATTAGAGGGAGATTGGTATCAAAAGTCTTCAATCAGCCTGAAGCAACTCTTAGGATGTAAAAGACGTTAGCTAAGGGAATCAATTGCATAGAGCCTTGCGAGGTTCAAGAGACGTAAGGAGCCCAAATACAACTGAATTGCTTTGAGGGTGAATTCGGTATAAACTACATTCCAGTCCAAAATCTGATAGTATGCTAGTGTTTGTAGTGGCTTAATACAGTTCGGTGTTCAAATCTGGACGAGGTCCCGTGGTTTTTCAGCAGTTGCGATTTCCTCATAAACAAAATTCTTGTGTTGTCTACTTTTTATTTTTCCGCCCGCACATTTTGATTATTAAAAGTACCACATAGGTTCATACTTCTATCAAAACAAAAAAGTTCGTGGTGTACTTGTTACCCTCTCA
The DNA here is from genome assembly GCF_003573695.1 of Papaver somniferum. Lineage (NCBI taxonomy): Eukaryota > Viridiplantae > Streptophyta > Magnoliopsida > Ranunculales > Papaveraceae > Papaver > Papaver somniferum. Next base: position 57,710,326 of record NC_039366.1, read on the forward strand.
TTTTCAACATCTTTATTGATTGCTTTGTTATTTACTTTGCTTTATAACTTATAAACAAACCCCCTTTGTGACATTTGACAACCAAAAACTCCTTACTCCTCGTGGGAAGATCCTTACTTTCATCATACTACTTGTTATTATTTTTAAATAATATCACCATTTTTTTCACTCACGACACGTAAATTTTGGCGCCAATACCGGGAGCAGTTGGTAACCTTTAGTTGTTATTTCTTTTGATTTTGATTTTGTTTTGATTTTTGTTTTTAATATTTTTTTTATAGATTTCAGGTACTTGACCTCTGGATCCTGGTTGCCGCGTTGGTTATTGAAAGTGTGGTATTACTCCTCTAAGAGGAAGAACTCCACAAGATCCATCATTAAAAGAGATGGTGAACGAAAATGAGATAAATCCTCAACCTTCTCCACCTCAAAAGAAGAAGCTACGAGAATTGATATCTCCATGCTTATATTTGAACCATTGTGCATTACTATGACTATACTTGGTGGAGGTGAAGTCAAATTTGATTCATCATCTACCCAAGTTCAAGGGACATGCAAGTGAATATCCGAAATCGACATCTTCGACAGTTAAATAATATAAAGGCAAGCTTAAGGAAGAGAACCGAAGATAATGAAAAGGGTATGTTGCATGCTTTTTCATTTTCATATTTAACATAAGAATAATTATATTACCTTCCTTCAGGGAGTATTACAACATGGACTGAGATAAAAAAAACTATTTGTGGAGAAGTACTTTCCTGCTTCAAAGACAACATATATTCATAAAGAGATTAGTTGCATTCTAAAGATTACTAGGGAAACTCTTTATGACTGGGAAATGTACAAGCGGTTGTTGGAGAATTGCACACACCACAATATCACTCATAAACTCATTATTCAATACTTGTATGAAGGGTTACTTCAAGAACAGAGAAATTTGATTGATGCAACTGCGTGTGGTACACTTACAGATAAGACGATCTCACCTAAAGACTAGTTTGATTGAGAGCATGGATTCAATTGTGCAGCAATTTTATACCAGAAACAACTCAAATATGAGAAGTGTTAGTGAGGTTGGAGGGTCTTCACAATCAGAATAGTGATTGAGCAAAATAAAGAAGGCAGTGCAACAAATGGCTATAATTATCATTCCTACTTATAAATATAAACCCAAATAGGTGAATGTTGCGTTTCTTAATCAAAGGCCTAGGTATAACCCCTACTCTAATTTTTAGAATATAGGTTGGAAAGATCATCTAAATTTCAGTTATGTAAACAAGCAAGCTGCATTTCCTAATCCGTATGGATGATAGAGTGCTTTTCAACAACCACAATTCCATCCACAATCGCAATCTCATCCTCCTTATCAATACTCTAAGCTTGACACTTTTAACTTATTATCATATTCCAACAAATTCAGTAGATATTTGATCAATATCAGTCGATGACCGATAATACTATCATAGATATACAAAATCAGATATGGTAAATGGCTACAAAATGAACCAGATGAAGGTTCAGGTTTTTTCGAAACTTCCGTCTTAATCCTTTGTTAATCTCAAAGAGAATATTAGCGCAGTGATGCTGAGAAGTGGAAAGAAACTAGAGGCAAGTCAGGAACAATATATTATTGGTGATTTAGATCATACTTCAAATCTGGGATCGGTACCAAAACCGGTTATAGATTCGAATTTAGATAGGGAACAAGAGGTGAATACCAAGCCTAAGGAAAATTCATCTTCAACCGAATAACCTAAGGTTTCGGTCTTACACATATTACACCACCTTCTTTTCCAAGTCGTTTCACCAAGTCTAAGAAGCAAGCTCAAGATAGGGAGATAATGGATATATTCAGCAAGGTGCAAATCGATATCTCATTTATTAAAGCCATCATAACCATGCTCTGATATGCCAAGTTTCTGAAGAATTTGTGTATAAAGAAGGATAGGTTGATTTCGTCAGTTCGCGAACCTAATAAGTAAAATATTTTTTGTAGCTTTTTTGCATCTAATTTTGTAAACAAATTTTCTTAAGTTCGTGAACCTACAAAGGAAAAGTTTTACTTTTGCCTCTTGTAGTTCACGAACTTGACACTTGTTGCTCATGAGCCTAAAAACTAAACGAGACATTCCATAACTCTAATATCTTTGGGCTCTATTATTCTTCTTATTTGGATTTCAATGCGAACTTTACGCATACTAACGAATTCTTTTGGTTGGAAAGTCTAGTTAATTTTTTGAAGTTTTGAAGTTATCTTTGATAATAATTCTTTTCATTGAATTTAATTGAGCTAATAAGTGTATACAACTTCAATGCATGGAATAAACCTCAGTTGTAAGTCAAGTTCTTTCCAGTGAAGAAATTTGTGTATCTTATTGGTTTCGACTTTGATTAAACAATTGAGAATTATCTTGGGTTGCAAGAAATTCATTGCTTGCATCCTAGGGCACCCAACCTTGATTGATCAGTATAAAGTGGAGACATCATAAGCATAAAAATCTCAATCCCGACACTGAAAATACGAGGGTACCCAAATATACCTCAATCTAAAAAAAATTCACCTATAAGTCCTTTCTCCGAAAGTGATTTTCTATGGACTGAGTCGAGACAATATAACTAATCGGTTCACACTTCGTGTGATCGTCTATGAATACGAAATTGAGTACGATAACAAGATAACTTGTGTGATTGACTATGGATACAAGATCGAGACAATGCAACAACGAAGTATGTTTACTTGATAATAGGTTCGGACTTAACCAAACACAATAGGATTGCTATCAAGTAAATAAGAATTAACGTTTGTGTATGTTACTTATAATTGCGGAAATAGAAAAGTAAAAAACACAACAAGATTTTGTTAACGAGGAAGCCGCTAATGCAGAAAAACCCCGGGACCTTGTCCAGAATTGAATACTCTCAGGATTAAGCCGCTATACAAAATCTAAACCAACTTCGTATAGTTGATACCAAGCAACTAAACCTATAGTTCACCTAGTTCCGTTTGTATCCCTGCGCCTCCAACTTGTAATAAGTCACGCACTTGGAACAATTCCTTTGGTTCGTATTCTAAACAGTAAAGGAACAACAAATCTGTTCGTTAACAACTCTTTTCAAACAAGTGATATGAGTTTGACAAAAGGCTCTTCCTTTTATGCCAATAAACTCCTTTGTTAGGTTCTTAGATCTATCCAATAACAATTACCAAAGTAATTGTCAAGACTTTGCAATCAATACTTCGAATCACAAAGAAACGTATTAATGCCGATCTACTCAACTAATCAATCAAGGTTATCACAAAGATAAACCGATTATAGTTGGATCCCCAGCCGATCAAGTTTTGTGCACAACAAAGATTATGAACCCAAATCAGAAATATTCTTCGTCCTCAAATCTTCTTAGATCTTCAATAAATACCTGCACACAATGAACTTGAATCTCTTGTGATCAATCACACACAGAACGGAGTCTGTTAACAATGGATTATCACAAGACATCTTTAGATCTACAAACAGTCTAAAGATCCCCATCGAAACTTCGATCTAGTTTGAGTGAATCTTATATCAGAAGAGAAGATTCTCAAGCATAAACAAACTAGGTGCAATCAAAGTTCAACAACCTTTAGTCAATCAAATCAATCAAAAACTAATAATAAACTGCAATTATCTAGTTTCCCACCAACGGTACTCGTAGAGATTCCCAATCCAAAAGAGTCTTTAAAACGAGCGGTCATAAGAGATTTCGCCTAATTAGGGTACTTTCCCCTCCTAATAGACGGCTCCACCAGTAACAACACAACTAGGTAGTTTTGCTGGCTCTGAGGATTAGTTTGCTTGAAATGAAAACTTCAATATTTATAGACCAAGGAAGTTTGGACACTAAGGAATTTCCAAAACCGAATATTCTCAAAGATATGCAATAAAGCCAAAAACGGTTTTCATAATTCTTGGAAATGCTCTGTCCAATTAATGACTGAAATCGCAGCAAAAAATCTCCAACTAGTAAATGCATATTACTAATTATTATTTTCTAAAGATATCCATTTTAATTGCTGGAAATTAAAAGCATATAAAACTAAAAACCTTAATTAAAAGATTCTCATTTTATTTCGATCCAGGATTCTTTCCTTTAGCTATTAGGGAATATCTTTGAACAATAAAAGATAAGAGTTACTGCACATGTTCAAAGTATGTCGACATCTTTACTTTGTAAATCTTTTTCATATTTACAATCTTGGAACCGATTTTCCACACTTCCAAACGAGTTTAAAATTGGTTCATCTGATTTCCAAGAACTATGTGATTGATCAAAAACATTCAATCACCATTCATGGGTTTAACGGTTCTAACAAAAAAAGTTTCGGTTCTACCTCCATGTGGGTACTAGGATCGGTCACACTAGTTATCAAAAGTTGGTTGACTAGGTACTAGGATCGGTTACCACATATATGGTATAAACTTGTATTTGGTTGCATAAGTTATAGGATCGGTCACACCAATTACTAAAAATTGTTAACATACTACAAGGATCGATTACACATCTTGTGATTAGTCCCAACCAAGTTCTAGGATCGGTCACCCAATGACTAGGAATGGTCACACCAATTACAAATATCAATCATACCATCTCAAGTGATTACTTAAGATCGACTTCACTAATAAAAGTCATACCAATACAAAAGTCAGGCCTTGTGATAAGTTTTACCAAGATACATAAACAAGTTATGAGCGGTTATACTAAACAGACATATTGGTAATCCAAAGATTTGCAATGAATAACAATACCAATAAGCCTAACGATTTCCCTTTCGATTCATAAAACAGGTTTATGAATTGTACTTCCTTTAAATGAATGTAAACTATTGTTTGCTAGGACGAAATATTCACCCATACCCATACATAATCACAATAGCGTTCATACAATTATTTCGATGTCTTATATACGAAGTTCAAAAGATAGACGTTATACTTCGTATTGTAATTCCTTAATACTATGTCTAACTAGAGTGTAATCATTCACAGATTTGCAGTTATGTTTTCAATATGCACGACTTGAAAGATACGTTAGGAATGAAACGGTTCAAGTAAAATATTACTAACCTCAAGTGGAAGGATGATGTCGTCGTTGTAGCTCTTTGCTTCTTCACATTCTTCAAGTCTTCACGTAATACTTGTAAGTCTCATATCCTAGTAACTTTCTAGCTAACCTATACGAAGTTGACTCTAGTAAATAATTAAGCGACTCTTTAAATGAGTTTTGATTCACTAAAATATGACAACCAAACTTGACATACCAACGCTTCGTGGGTTCAACCGAGCTATGCTCTAACAATCTCCCCCTTTGTCAATTTTAGTGAAAAAACTCTTACATCGTATGGATAAACAAATTACAAGAATTCATTACATATACGCTTGATTCCGAGTTTCAACAACACAATAACCTGTATACATTCAATCCATAAAATGTCGTTGTTGACATTATAATAACAAAGCTAATACTCCCCCTATAAGTAAGATAGGTGGATTTTCAATCCGCACGTCTTTGTTATTCCTTTTGTAGTTCATGTAACAACAAGTATCAATATGATATTGATAGACACATTTTTGTGTCTAATTTGATCTCAATACTATATATTGTTGGCACTCGATTTTGTACTTATTATGGTGTTTTTCGTGTTTGTACGTATTTTTGGAAATAAACATTTTTGGAAAATTTGGCTCGAAAAGTTGCTAAAGGCACCCGTAGGACACATGTTATTTGGACACGCAGTTTTGGATATGGGGTATCCTATTACTATGGGGCACCCAATTACTAAGGGGCACACAAGCTGTTATTTACACCCAGAAGGAAAATTCTAAAGGGACGCCCATACAGGATTAGGGGGAGGCCATCTTCTACATTTGAATTATATTTTTGGCGGGAAAATATTGCAGCATACGACCAGAATTAGGGTTCGGATTTTGAAGGTGTTCCAGTGCGATTCAATGGCTGAAATTCTTTGGGAAGTTCTGTTTGAGCATAACAGAGATGGTATGGGCTTTAGAATCAATTAGATTTGGATGGATGATCAGTTCGAAGTAAAACAGGGAAGACACGGAAACTAGCTTTCACCAGCGATGATTTCTGACATGATTTCGAGAGAGTTTGTGTTGGACTTTCTCTCGGATTTTGTTTGATTTGGGCCTGTTTTATCCAAATAGGGATGGTAATGAGATTTGATTCGACAAAATGAGTTGGTTACGTGGATTTGGGTGAATCAGAGCACGAGAATATCTCGTGCTGTCTCTCTCCTTCCCCGTGTATAACTGAATGATGGCGTGTGATCAGAGAGAGTTTCGCTCAATCTTTGGCGTGATAGTAACATGTTTGGAAAGTTTCAGCTGCCACAGACGCATGAGAGAGAAGAATAAGAGATTATTTCCTTAACAGGGCAGGTGAGAATAATAACAAGTAATGGAGGATTATGTGCTGTTATTACGAGTTGTTCTTGGTGTTGTCGAGTATATATAGCCTGCTGGCATGTTTTAGAGAGGAGGAGATTTAGGGGACGAAATAGAGGTGAAAATCGGGAGTTACAGAACTGGTCTCTGCTGCTGCCATTAAATAAGAAGAAGAACACAAAACAATAGTCAAGAACAGTCGCAGAAATCGTTGCCTATAGTTTCAAATTCAATATCTTTGTAACAGTTTCTGTAACAATTATTTCGAAATCGCAACAGTCTATTAATGTTTCTCTGTAACAGTCCGTTTTGTAACAATTATTTCTGTTACAAACTCACTGCTTATACCTTTTCTCCTTGTAAACACCTTTTTGAGCAATGAAAAATTCCTTTGAGTGTGTTTTCACCATGTGGAGCTAGATCCCAACACTGGGACGACGGGGGAAGTTGTATTTCATCCTTGGGGTAATTTAATTAATTCCTTATTTACTTTTTGCACCGATTTTAAATGATTTTTGATTTTTATTAATCAGTTGTTATCTTGTTAGATAGTGTATGCTTAGTCTTAGGTGCTTTAGATACACTATGCTTGTAATTTACAATTGATGTTTTACGAAATCTATTTTGGCAAAGAATAGAGTTGATATTTCTTTTGTTTTGAGCTATAATTGCCTAGGATAAATTTATGAATCCCATGAACATGAAAAGCAGTGGAATCCCGAGTCCCAGTCTCTCTTCATCCTGTGACCTTATTTTGTATATATATTTTCTTTTATTAAAGCCTATAATCAATCTCAACAAAGTCCGAGTGAACGACAACCTATTTACCACTATCAAAATTCCAACAATTTTTGGCGCCGCCGACGCGGATTGTTTTTAGGTTTTCTTTTTCTTTTTATTATTTTTGTTCTTTTTTATGTGTTTTGGCATTTCTTATTTGCTTTCAGGTTTGGAGCTAAGGTAAATAAAAGGGAGAAATTGTTGAAAAGAAAGGATAAGCCCAAAAAGGAAAGAAAAGAGAAATCCAAAAGGAGTGAAGAAGAAGATTTTGTAAATAATTTTATTTTATTTTTTTTAGAAACTGTAATTAAGGTTTTTATTTCTGTAATATTTATTTTTGGACCTTTTTTCTTTTTGGACTTTATTCTATTTTTAAAAACCCTACGGAAGGGTAGTTTTAAATAAACTGTGTGCAGAGAAGGACGACGATTACAATATCGCCTCGGCCCCTCGGGTTCGTACATGACATAGGAGTCGTGGCCCGAGTCGACTTCAACGGTTCATCCCCCGTCCGGAACGGGAGGTAAGAATTCTAAACACCCATGAATCCCCTGTCAGCGGGTTTACTGGATGATTTTGTATGCATATATGTTGAGGAATCGAATACGACTGTTTTAATTTCCTAGTAAAGGGCAAGGCATGGCTATACAAGATAAGGGTTCGGATTTCATCACCGTTCTCTTCTAGCCCGCCTTAGGAAAACGAAACCAAACGCGAACCTAAGCCTAAAATTTTGACTAGAACGAGACCGATAGGGTAACGAGCTTAATAGGAAAGTCATTCGAAAAATATTGGTTACTCTTTTAAGCATACTTCGAAGTTCATGATGGTTTCTGTGAGTTGAATGCGTGACTGCGCCGCCTTGTAATGCAGTGAGGCCTTGGGTATCAAAGCTCCACGCAGCTTCCCTCGCCTCTATTCAACTTACTTTGACTCGGATTGACTCCAGAGGGTTTTGCTTAAATTGTAACGAATTCCCTTTCGAAAGAATAGAAGCTGGTCTAGAAATAATCTAAGTGGAGCCATCATGCTTTTTGTTTGCTAGATAAAATAGGCTTGTTGTGGTCGAGTCAGCCTTCTTTGTGTTTGTTTATAATTCCCTTGCGTTTAGGATGTCGAACTGGTATTATAATAGCCAATACAATGAGTATCCGACTGAGAAGCTTGGACATTATCCTTTTTATGACCATAACATGAATAGTGATTGGGAACGCGAAAATTTTGAAGGTTATGGTCCATACCATTGTGAGCCCAATTACTATCCATATACCCACAGGTCATACGAGCAAACAATCCTTCTATTTCTCTAGAAGAGTCTCTCAAGAGTTTCAATGAGTCAACACGGAAGTTATTTATGAATGAGACTCATAATATTCTTCTCCCAGAAGAGTCCGTAGAGCGGTCAACTAAGATATCTCTAAAAGAGTCCCTCAAGCAATTTACTGAGAGTACAAATAGGATCGTGGAAAAACTTTCTCAGGATAGTCTTAATTTCCAGTATAGTGTTCCCAATACCACCCTTGAAAATAAGGATAGTTTTTATTCACATAATCAAGATGACGAGGTTAGAATTGTTAAAACTACTTGTTTTGATGAGGTTCGATCTTTTTCATGTTATTATAAAGATGATTATGATGAGGATAGTATTGATGAAGAACATGAAATATGTAGGCATAGTGATCAGGAATTTGTTACTCCGATTGAGATTTATAATGATAGTGTTGTTTCTAGTACAGATCCAAATAATTTTAGTAATTATTCACCTATTCAAAAGGATGAGGATTTTACTAGAGATACCACCGTTTTAGACGATGTAGTTCATGATCCTTTAGCCTGCAGTATGTTGGATAATATATTATTTGATGTGCCTATCAGTGAAGCGGAGGAAGTAACTATGATTAACACCTTATTTAATGAGCCTTTACTAGAAACTTTCGTTGTTAATCCTTTATATGATTGTGATGATGGTTTAGAGGAAAGAGTTTACCCTGAGAATAATGTTTTAGAGTCTAGCGATTTAGAAACACTAATCTTAGAAGCCCATAAATTCGTAGAGATGAGCAAGGATGAACCAGACTTAGGAGAATCAATTGACCATTTTCAGGAATCTGATGACCTAGAAATTAGGGAAGTTGTGACTAGTCTTTCTAGAGACACAGAAAACTCTAAGTTTGGGGGTAATTATCCATATGCTTTAACTATTAGAAAGTTCCCTCGTGTAGGACTTGACATTTGTGCCTCAACCATCTTACAATATTATCTTCATACACATTTTACCGAACCTAATGATGTCCAGAAAGAAGCTCAGTTGTTAGAAACCCATCCTCTGGTTGATGTGGTTTACCCAGGCGATAATACCCAAATTGACTTTGTTTTCCCGCCAAAAAATTTTCTTCCAATTGTGGGAACTTATGATTTTCAGATGTGTCGGTTATTAAGTTTTGAGACTGAACCTAATTACTTAAGGAGAATAGGGTCGACACACTTTCTTAAGGAAGACCACCTCTTTCATTGTGGTCAGCTGTGTGAGTCAAATCTGATTGACTTAGAGGATCCCTAGTTATTCAGGCTTTTGTTATGCGCTTCTAAGTTCTTACTTGAGTATTTCCAGACTCTTCTGATATTCAGAATGCCTTTGAGGAAATCCAACCAATGAAAGCTTTTTATCTAGACCCTGTTATAGAACCTGAACCTGAACCACAGCTAGATGTAGTTGTCTTAAACAGGAAACTAGACAAGGGTGTGCTTTATTTGCTAATTTTCTTGGGATGTTGCAGATTCCTTTTACTTGTGATAGCCCTATTTGGTTTTGGTGATCCACAATTTTTCCGACTATTACTTTATGATTCTAAGAGGTGACTAATTCCTTTTGATGTCTGGCCGAAGACTTTAAACTTAGCACTTCTTGGGAGGTAACCCATGCTCATGCAACACGGTAATATATTTTCGTAACTCTTTTGCTTCAAGTGGTAACAATTTCTCCTTGTTCATGCTTTTAATTTTATCTTTAGAACATTGAGGACAATGTTAGATTTAAGTTTGGGGGTATGAGAGAAACTTTTTAGTTGCAGTATAGATAAACTCCAGAGCCTAGAAATTTATGCCTATTAAGGATAACACTAACCTATCTAAGTGGATGGAAACATCTTGGTTGTAGGAGTTGAGGAACCAATCTGATTAGATGGAAACATCTAAAGAGTCTATTCATAAAAGCACAGAGCTCAGGTGTTAGAATTAAAAAAAAACATGGTAGTTTCGCCATATCTCGTTGAATCCTAATCCTTCTGTTTTTATTTTTTAAGTGATTTGGTGGGGTACACAATTTAAGTTGTTACCTTTGCTAGGTGAAATAGGGCGATTGAGATACAAAAAAGAAAAGAAAAAAGAATTAAGACCAGACCATCAGACCAACCGGAATAAATTCAATAAAGTCGACCACTGGTTCCCTTGTATATGCCAGTTGTGTTGACCTAGAGTTAGGTTTATCGACCACTAGTCCCCTTGTATATGCCAGTTGTGTTGATATTAGTCAGACCGATATCTCAGTCCATTAGGATAGGTCCATCTTGGCAGAGGCCTTCAGACAAATATGGGAAACACCGTTCACTTTAAACCATCTATCTTTTCTCTTTATCCATCTTCTTAATCTTTACATGGGATTGGTTGACTCCGGTTATGCTGTACAGAAACTATCTGAGTAGAGCTCTGTCACTTTATATGAATTTTAGTATGCTTGAGTGCAAACTAGTGTACAATAATTGGAATTTCGCATCAGGGTACTTACTCCTATAATCAATGATTGTATGCCAACCAAGGAGATTCTTTAGTGCCTTCCAAGGTTCTGCATAAATAGCTAGGGTTTGGAGTAAAGGTTTTGTGGGTACACCTCTGGTAAACCCTCCCGAGACTATAACTCGGTCACTAGGGCCACCTAGTGAGTATGAATTTTCTTTTATAGAATAAATTTGCTCGAGGACTAGCAAATAATAAGTTTGTGGGTATTTTATAGACACATTTTTGTGTCTAATTTGATCTCAATACTATATATTGTTGGCACTCGATTTTGTACTTATTATGGTGTTTTTCGTGTTTGTAGGTATTTTTGGGAAATAAACATTTTTAGAAAATTCGGCTCGAAAAGTTGCTAAAGGCACCCGGAGGAAACATGTTATTTGGACTCGCAGTTTTGGATATGGGGTATCCTATTACTATGGGGCACCCAATTACTAAGGGGCACACTAGCTGTTATTTAAACCCCAGAAGGCAAATTCTAAAGGGACGCCCATACAGGATTAGGGGGAGGCCATCTTCTCCATTTGAATTATATTTTTGGCGGGAAAATATTGCAGCATACGACCAGAATTAGGGTTCGGATTTTGAAGGTGTTCCAGTGCGATTCAATAGCTGAAATTATTTGGGAAGTTCTGCTTGAGCATAACAGAGATGGTATGGGCTTTAGAATCAATTAGATTTGGCTGGATGATCAGTTCGAAGTAAAACAGGGAAGACACGGAAACTAGCTTTCACCGGCGATGATTTCTAACAGGATTTCGAGAGAGTTTGTGTTGGACTTTCTCTCGGATTTTGTTTGATTTGAGCCTGTTTTATCCAAACAGGGATGGTAATGAGATTTGATTCGACAAAATGAGTTGGTTACGTGGATTTGGGTGAATCAGAGAACGAGAATATCTCGTGTTGTCTCTCTCCTTCCCCGTGTATAACTGAATGATGGCGCGTGATCGGAGAGAGTTTCACTCAATCTTTGGCGTGATAGTAACATGTTTGGAAAGTTTCAGCTACCATAGACGCATGAGAGAGAAGAATAAGAGATTATTTCCTTAACAGGACAGGCGAGAATAATAACAAGTAATGGAGGATTATGTGTTGTTATTACGAGTTGTTCTTGGTGTTGTCGAGTATATATAGCCTGCTGGTATGTTTTAGAGAGGAGGAGAGTTAAGGGACGGAATAGAGGTGAGAATCGGGAGTTGCGGAGCTGGTCTCTGCTGCTGCCATTAAAGAAGAAGAAGAACACAGAACAACAGTCAAGAACAGCTGCAGAAACCGTTGCCTATAGTTTCAAATTCAATATCTTTGTAACAATTTTTGTAACAATTATTTCGAAATCGCAACAGTCTATTAGTGTTTCTCTGTAACAGTCCGTTTTGTAACAATTATTTCTGTTACAAACTCACTGCTTATACCTTTTCTCCTTGTAAACACCTTTTTGAGCAATGAAAAATTCCTTTGAGTGTGTTTTCACCATGTGGAGCTAGATCCCAACACTGGGACGACGGAGGAAGCTGTATTTCATCCTTGGGGTAATTTAATTAATTCCTTATTTAATTTTTGCACCGATTTTAGATAATTTATGATTTCTATTAGTCAGTTGTTATCTTGTTAGATAGTGTATGCTTAGTCTTAGGTGCTTTAGATACACTATTCTTGTAATTTACAATTGATGTTTTACGAAATCTATTTTGGCAAAGAATAGAGTTGATATTTCTTTTGTTTTGAGCTATAATTGCCTAGGATAAATTTATGAATCCCATGAACATGAAAAGCAGTGGAATCCCGAGTCCCAGTCTCTCTTCATCCTGTGACCTTATTTTGTATATATATTTTCTTATTTTTAGTATTTTCTTTTATTAAAGCCTAGAATCGATCTCAACAAAGTCCGAGTGAACGACAACCTATTTACCACTATCAAAATTCCAACAAATATGCTACTCCCCCTTAGTATATGCTTTACTCTTTCGTTTAAGCACCATTGTCCTTTCCTTAGTGATGCCAAATCACTTGTTTACTCCATATATTTCTACCCATTTTTGTCACAAAATGACAAAGGTACGAGCAAATAAAGGACAAACCGAAAGGATCTTACAAATCTCAAAAGACTTGCAAAAACCTATAAGAGTTAAGCACGAGGGTTCCACACACCATTTTTGATAACCAGTATCAAAACCGAAACTACAAAGTAATTTTGTTTTGATATATTACTAAGGAAACAATTTCCCGAAGCAATTTTCCCTAATAGTTTAGAAAACAAAAAAATCGACTAAGAACATTAGTTCCTTTGCTAAACCGATTGTACAAATACAATCACTTATTCGATAAGACCAAAATAAAGATTATAATTAACTCTATTTTTCTCATCAGGTTCTAAATATTCAAATAATAGCTTAGACCTTTCACTTTTAAAAAAGACAAATACTAGGTTAGTTAACTAACATTTCTTGTTAAGGCATTCGATTAGACTTGAATAACCGAAACCTCCACTTGATAAGTCTAACTAAGATCAGAATTAACTTAGTTTCTGTTATCCAGAATCGAATTGGACTAAACAATTCATCCCAAAAACTCTTTTGTTAATCCATAAACAATTCATTCAAACCAAATAAATCAACTTGCATAATTATTTACCTCAACCGGAAGCAATTGAAACAAACATAGACATTATAGTACCGCAATTGCACCGAAATTTTGTAAGCCTAAACAATTGATATCAAACAATAAATCAAGGTAACAATAGTTTTTCTTTACCGGAAACAATTGAATCACACACACATTCATACACAAATAATGGAATAAACATCAATTGTACCAAAATTTTGTTAAGCAAAATCAATAAATATATGCAATAAAATCATGCTTTTCTTAAGCAGGAAAACGATTAACTAACAAATTCGTTACCTCAAATTTTGTATCCTCTTCTCCCTTAAGATATATCATTAAGAGCAAGTTCACATAGGATTCTCCCCCGTTGTGTTGTCATCCTCTCGCAATACAAAAGAACAACAACAAGGACCAACCTTTACCAGAGAAAGGTTGAAAATCGGCTTTAACTAATGCAATGCAAAAGTTGAAACCCCGAAACACATATGATTTTATGCTAAACCAAATGATTCAACATATTGTGACTTTTTCACATATTTGTTTCAATCGGAACCCCTTATGATCCTTTGATAAAGCCTACCAACATGGCTAGAACTTAATCCTGCTAAACCAAAAATTCCCCCAAACCATAAGGGTCCACTCAACATGAGATCGAATATTAGGGTCATGAAAACCGAAATCAAACATCCCATAAACATACATAGCACTAAAATAAAACATTCAAGCACAAGCTATGTAATCAAAAACTATCACAAGAAAAATTATAAACTAATAATTGTATTCATAAATAAGATAGTTTTATTCATAATATACCTTATACAATTATTGAAAGAAATCAAAAAACTGATGTCTATTTTCTTTCTCAATTCTTGTGAAGATTGCTTTCAAACACCTGATTCAAATTCTTCTGAGCACTTCCTTTTTCAGTAGACAACTTGTTCATCTCAAGCAGTTGAGAATGAAGATTAGCTAGTACTTATTTTGAATCCTTTAACAGTAAGAATTTGTTTTCTTAGAGAATCTTGAGAAATATCATGAGTTTCAGTCATAACTGATGCACAGAGTGCTAAATCATCAAGAGATGATCCTTCTTTTCTGGATTCTCCATTGAAGCAATATAGTCTTCTTTCGGACAAGAAATATATATATACAACAGGAGGAAAAACAAGGGATAATTTGGTTTATGGAAACCAAATATATTTTTTCCCAAAAGTAAGAGATATCAATTAAGAATATTTACTCAAAGAAAAGATATGTACATCCTGCCCAGATTTATGCTTCCTCGCAATCACAATTTTGGGCAACAAGTGAGGATGCACTTTTTCTACACAATCAGTGTGTGTTGGTGTTGATGGTGGTTTTTAGCTTAGGGTTAAAATCGTAAAACCTTGCATCTGATGTGACGTCACTGATAGACGCATTTATGTGTCTATTTTGTTCTCAATATTCTGTATTGTTAGACTCGATTAAGTACTTATCGTGTTATTTTGTGTTCTTGTAGGAAATTTTAGAGAAATAAGCCCTTGCGGCGAAATGGGCTCAAAAAGTGGTGTTTTACACCCCCAAGATAAAGTATTAAAGGAACCCCAGAAATGCACTGGAAACGTCACAGAAATGTCCCGGAGGAACCAAGAAAAATTACTATTTCCACACAAAAATTACTATTTCAGCCCCAATTGCTAAAGGGACACCATAACTGGATTAGGGGGAGGCCAGTTTTCTTCCCAAATTCAAATTCCAAAATTGGCAGGAAAATTTGGTTATTTACTGGCATATTTGCCAATCGATTTTTGAAGGAGTTTCAGGCCGATTCAATGGCTGAAACTCATTGGGTATCTTCTGTTGGGCTAGACAGGAACGATATGGGTGTTGGATGCGATCAAATTTGGCTGGAAAATCCATCAGATGAAATCAGAGCAGACGCGTGCATGGAAAATATTTCACGGGGTTTTGATGAGTTGGAAGTGTGTTGCTCGTGTTTGGATGGGGCTTGGCTATATTCTGAAGTGTGTTTGAGATAAACAAAGAAAATATACTCACCATTTACAGCTCCAGACGCGTATAGAAATAATTCAGGGAAGAAAATATTTCTGTAAATGGTGAGTAGATTTTCTTTGTTTATCTCAAACACACTTCAGAATATAGCCAAGACCCATCTAAACACGAGCAGCACACTTCCAACTCATCAAAACCCCGTGAAATATTTTCCATGCACGCGTCTGCTCTGATTTCATATGATGGATTTTCCAGCCAAATTTGATCGCATCCAACACCCATATCCTTCCTGTCTAGCCCAGCAGAAGATACCCAATGAGTTTCAGCCATTGAATCGGCCTGAAACTCCTTCAAAAATCGATTGGCAAATATGCCAGTAAATAACCAAATTTTCCCGCCAATTTTGGAATTTGAATTTGGGAAGAAAACTGGCCTCCCCCTAATCCAGTTCTGGTGTCCCTTTAGCAATTGGGGCTGAAATAGTAATTTTTGGGTGGAAATAGTAATTTTTCTTGGTTCCTCCGGGACATGTCTGTGACGTTTCCAGTGCATTTCTGGGGTTCCTTTAATACTTTATCTTGGGGGTGTAAAACACCACTTTTTGAACCCATTTCGCCGCAAGGGCTTATTTCTCTAAAATTTCCTACAAGAACACAAAATAACACAATAAGTACTTAATCGAGTCTAACAATACAGAATATTGAGAACAAAATAGACACATAAATGCGTCTATCAAATGCCCCCAAACTTATTATTTGCTAGTCCTCGAGCAAAACTAAAAAATAAAACTGAGTTAATCTCGGGTGGGTTTAACAGAGGTGTACCCACAAAAACCAAGACTTCTAATTGGTCACAAGTATCCAAAGAGCTATGAGGACATACATATTCTCAACCTATCTCCAAGTAACTAGAATGCCAGAGAAATTAAAGGTGTCAGCTCTAAAGCTGACTGAAGAAAAGGGGAGACACATCTGCACGACTGCTAGATAAAGAGATATCCGCTACACATCTAGATAAACATTGTAAGATGCGTCCGCTGCTTTACAGCTGGATAAGAATAGGAGAGAGATAAAGATGAGAGGGACATATGCTACACAGCTGGACTAATTACGTGTGATGAGTTAAACCAGTGCTAGAAAGATCTTGTGCCAGATTGAAAGCAGACTAACAAAGCAACCAAAATGCATCTTTCTTCGACTCTCTCACAGTGCTCAGTAGAAATAACGTCTTCTTCGGTCTTCAACTGTTGTTGATAAACTCTCGAACCTCATAGAACCTTGACAATTAACTCTTCTCTTCGATTTCTTGCTTGACTTATAAATTTCTTCTTCCCTATGGCCTTATTGAACAAAAATAACGTAATGATGTTTTTTTTTTTTTTACAAGAAAAAAATTTACATGGCCATGAGAGAAGGACTTTAGAACTTGGATCTTCACAACTTGTGATGTCTTGGTATCATGAACTTCAACAACTTATATCATTTGCTCTTGTAACTTCTTGTAACTAAGTCTTCAACTTTGATTTTTTAATTATTCTTTTCTATTGTTGCTTCTAAACCTTAAACGTCTTCAACTTTTTCATAAATTTTGATGTCACTCCGCTTGTTGATGATGATAAGTTTCTAATGAGAGAGAGTCGTAATCCAGTAACTAAGACTACATTGTGAGGTTGCTCTGTCTTTCTGGCATTTCCTTCTGACCTACTTGCCTTTCCATCATGGATGGTTAGGTCCATCACGGTTACCCTCTAAAAGAAACAAGTTCTCTCCTGAATTTCAAGGATCTCAATGTCTTTTTCTATAATGTCTCAATAGGTTGTTATCTCTAGCATTCCAATTTCTATCTTTTCGGTGAGAAACAATATGTAAACTTAGCTAACCGGGTACTATGTAACGCTAGAATTTTCAAAAATGCGACTAAAATGTTTCTCCCATACCCCCAAACTTAAATCTAACATTGTCCTCAATGTTCTAAAGATAAAATTAAAAGCATGAACAAGGAGAAACTGTTACCAATGAAGCAAAAGAGATAAGGAAAGATATTACCATGTCGCATGAATATTGGGTTACCTCCCAAGAAGTGCTAAGTTTAAAGTCTTCAGCCAGACTAAGCAAGGATTAGTCACCACGTAGAATCATATAGTAGTAGCCGGAATAACTGTGGGTCATCTGGATCAAAAAGTGTTACCCACAAGAAGAGGAAACTGCAACAGACCAAGAAGATACCGAACATACCCTTGTTTAAGACAACTACATCTAGTTGTGGTTCAGGTTCAGGCTCTATAAAAGGGTCTAAATAAAAGGTTTTCATCGGTTGGATTTCCTCAAAGCTAAGATCCGGTTCAGGTATTAGAGTCTGGAAAAACTCAACTAAGAACTTATAAGCACATAACAACAACCTGAATAACTGGGGATCCTCTAAGTCAATCATATTTGACTCACACAGCTGACCACAATGAAAGAGGTGGTCTTCCTTAAGAAAATGTGTCGACCCTAATATCCTAAAGTGATTAGGTTTAGTCTCAAAACTTAATAACCGACACATCTTAAAATCAAAAGTTCCCACAATTGGAAGAAAATTTTTTGGTGGGAAAACAAAGTCAATCTTGGGATTATTTCCTGAGCTAACCTCATCAACCAGAGGATGCGTTTCTAACAGTTGAGACTCGTGTTGAATATTATTAAGTTCGGGAAAACGAGTACGAAGATAGTCTCGTAAGATGGGTGAGGCATTGATGTCAAGTCCCAAGTGAGGGATATTTTTAAGAGTTAAAGAACATTGAGAATGATAATCACCCCCAAACTTAGAGTTTTCGGCGTCTCTAGGTAGACTGGTCATAATCTCCCTAATTTCTAGGTCATCAGATTCCTGAAAGTGGGCGATTGATTTTTCTAAGTCAGGTTCATCCCAGCTAATCTCTACGAGTTCTTCTAAGACTATTGTTTCTAAATCGTTTGACTCGAAAACAGTACTCTCAAGATAAACTGGTTCCTCTAAACCATCATCGGTTTCGTAATCATCGTCTAATACGGGGGTATTTCTAGTCAAATCCTCGTCCTTTTGAATAGGTAAATAATTATTAAAATTATTTGGATTTGAACTAGAAATATCATTATAATCATCATCACCATCCTCCTCCTCATCATCATCACAATATAATTTTTGATATTCACGAATTCTCAAGCTTTGTTCCCAACTACATGGTCTATGTTTATAATATTTCTCATAGATCGTTAGAGGTGATTCCTCAATAAAAGTTGGAGTATCCATATATCGCTGCCCACCCATATATTCACCAAGAGTCATTTCCGAAGACGTCTCTTGATAACGAGAATTTCTAGACATATATTCTCGCAACGTCATCGCAGGTGGCGTCTCCTCAAAAGGATTCATCACCGAAGAAATATAAACTACAGAGGGATTATATACAATCACAAACAAGGCCGACTCGACTCCACCAAAGCAAACGTAAAGATTTCTTGCAAACAAAAAGCATGATGGCTCCACTTAGATTGTTTCTAGACCAGCTTCTATCTCTCGAAGGGGAATTCGTTACAGTTTGAGCAACCCCTATGGATCAATCCGAGCTAATGTGAGATGAAACTGAGGCGAGGGAATCTCAATGGAGCTTTGCTACCCAAGGCCTCACCGGCGTTACAAGGCGGCTTGTTTCAACTCCCAGAAGTCATCATGAACTTTGAAGTTGCTTAAAAGGTAACCAATATCCTTCGAAATTTTTTCCTAACAAGCTCGATACCCTATAGGTCTCTTTCTAATCAGATTTTAAAGCTTGGGTTCGCGTTAGGTTTTGTTTTCCTAAAACGGGCAAGAAGGGAACGGTGATGAAATCCGAACCCTTATCTTGTTTAGGCCAGGCCTTGCCCTTTACTAGGAAAATAAAGACAGTCTGGTTCGTCCTCAAACAATTATCACCTTAAGGCATACAGTAACTCGCTTGAAGGGGATTCGCGAGTGTTTCGATTGGACTTACCTCCCATACCATACGGGAGATGAACCGTTGTCGTCGACTCGGGCCACGACTCTTATGCCGTGTACGAACCCGAGTAAATGAAGATTATTTGGAGTTAATGGAGGAGATTCAATGGTTCAATTACGTATAAATATGTTCCTAATGTGCTACAGAGAGGTTGTCGAGAGTTGGAGGTCGATAGGATAGCTCAGGAGCAAGAAATCACGAGTTGATCAAACTCTGTTTCTGCTGCTGCTGCTGATGAAGAACACCAAGAACACGAAGAACAGACTAGCGTAAGCAGTCGTTAATCAACAGTGTCTGAGACGCACACCGGGGGGTCGCATTGCAGTCTCAACATCAGCAGCACTTGTCTCTTATCGTTCCTTTTGTGACGCCTTATGTGGGTCGTACATTCACTGTTTTACTCATTTTTATCATTTTAATCAACTTTTGAGCAACAATTATGTATTTTGAGAACATGATTAATATGACGAGTTAAACCCCAACACTGGGGCGATGGAGGAAGCCTTATTTCACACTTGGGTAATTATATTTAATTCTTTTCATGACTTTTGCATTAATTTTAATTGAAATTATGATTTAAATTAATTAGTTGTGATTTGATTTGATGAGTCATGCTTATCTTAGATGATTTGATGTCCCATGCTTAACATTTACACCTAATATTTTGGGAATCTATCTTGGCAATAAATTAGAGTCGATATATTTAATATATTTTTCGAGCTATTATTGATAAAAGAATTATTATTTGAACCTTAATAAATGAATTTGGCGGAATCCTAGTCCCAGTACCTCTCTACCAATTTGTCAATATTTTTGTATATAATTTTTATAAATCTAAAAATCCTTCACCTTCACAAGTCTTAGAGTTCGAACCATCCTTACCACTTCATTACTATAACCCACAAAAAAATCAAAAATCAGTCACTCTGTAAGGAAACGGATCCATGAGTGTTAACCTCTCCGCTGGCATATTTATTGAGCCATCCAATATATTTACATGAAATTTATCCAGACTGGCGCATGTAGCAACCATCCCAGATGTTCTGTAAATTTCGGTGCCTTGCCCATATTCACTTAATATAAGTTTCTTTGAATGCTTTCTATGCTATGTTCCCCGGCTGAACCCTTAATGTTGATATGGCATGACAATTTGTGTTCACTCGTAGCAGAGTAGCACGAATTTCCAAATATCAAAGATAAGGTCTTTGCATAAGGTATTCAATCAGAAAGCATGCTGCTCTCTGGCAATGAACTTAAACAACTCTGTGTCAACACATAGAATTCAATCAATTACTTTTGCGCCTTGCGCAATATACCAAACCTTGCTTGTCGAAAGTAAACCTAGGCAAACTAGGAAATTAATCCGCCATGGATTAGGAGGTGCAAAACCTTTGCCCAGAATCAGAAAACAGGGAGCCGCAGCAGCAAAGGGAGGCGTGGCCATGCCCTAGGCCAACTGGCGCCACTTGCCATTGCCAACGCCCCTTCCTAAACCGACCCTATTTCCTTCGACCAATCGTGTCGCCTCAAATTAGCCACGCGCACATAAGTTGTGGTTGGACCCATACTTGTCGGCCCCACTTCCCGTCGACCAATCGGGTCGCTGTAAAGCCGCCACACTCTCACCAGAAGTGTAGCCACACCCATGCTTGGCCGACCCTCTTTTAATCGAGCAATCAGGTCGCTCTAAAGCCGCCACACTCTCACCAGAAGTGTAGCCGCGCCTTATGTTTGGACGACCCCTTTTCTTGGCCAATCAAGTCGCTTTAAACTTGCCACCATACATTAAAGGCCAAATGAACCCTGTCGCGCCACCATACTAACTGTCAAGACAAACGCGCCCTGCCACAACAACGTATTGATTGGCATGCCAACATGCCACTCTGCCCCCGCAGCATGCCACGAGCCATATGGGACCTAGGAAGCCCTAGGGTTGGCGCCATATCATATCCACCCACGACAACCCCTACTCATGCGACCGTTTCCACACTATGGCCTTGCCATAGTTCCTTTGGCATAGCTATGGCGCCATTTTTACAAAAGTGTCTCCATGCCGCGGCTGCATGCCACACACACCAATTAGGGTTTCGACATGCCAAACCCTAATTTGGGCAAAGTTGCTACGCCAACCAAAGCCGAATAACGTTTCCCAGAGCGTTGGGATTGATATGGCAACAGGGCCAACTTGCCACGCCACATGTGGGTCCAACACCATGACGCCAAACCCTAATATTGGCAATTCTGCCAAACCCTAGCATTGGCCATGCCGCCAAAACCTAACCTTGGCCACAGCGCCAAACCCTAGCCTTGGCCATACTGCCAAGCCCTAACTTTAGCCACGGAGCCAAATCTTAGCTTTGGCCATGCTACAACGCCACAGGCGTGGCCATGCCACAACGCCACTAGCATGCCGCCATGCCACGTCTACGCCACTAGAGCGCCACTATGCCATGGCTACACCACTAGTATGCCACTAGCATGCCGATATGCCATGGCTCCACCAAGCGCCACTATGCCAATGGCACCACTTCGCTATACAACAAGATGCGTCCATAATCAATGGCCATCCTTCCTCATGAGATGCAATCTCAGCCATCCAAGTTCGCAACCGAACTGACAGACTTGTGGCAAGTTTCCGGCGACCAACTGCCTAAATCTAGTGGCCATGGCTACGCCAGGCGCCACTTGTACCACCGTGCCATTGGCATGCACGAGCCATGCCAGCCATGCCAGATTGCCACTGGCGTATACCAAAACGCCACCGCGCCATTATCAGGCGCCAACACAAGGTAGCCATAATCAACGGCTACCCTCCTTCATGATATGCGATCTCAGCCATCGAAGTTCGCCACCGAACTGACAAACCCGTGGCAAGTTTTAGGCGACCATCCAAAATGAGCCTAATAGCGTTACATGCTATTTTCCTGCGGTAAGTCCCTTGACGTTGACTTGCCACACGTAACGAAGTGCTACATGTTTTCCACGAAAAACTCGAGACCATCAAACCTGTCACAAACTGGGAGATGCTCACCAGGGTATTGGTCTGGCGGTTTACATCGTGCGGCGTGCGATACGCCCGTTATAAGAAAGTGTCATGAAGAAAGGCAGTTAGTAATGGCAAAAATTAATGGTGTAAACGTTTTCTTCATCATGAAAACATAAATTCTAACGTTACACATTACTCCACTCTTTCACCACTCAATCGTTTCCACTTCCTACGAGATCAGGGTACGTTTTATTACGACTTATATAAATAGGTTTCACCTATTTCCACCAAAAAATAAGTTTTGGTCGGCAACAATACAATGTCTAGAAATCACCTGGAAGCTTTCCATTCTGCTAGCCAGTTCTACCTTCAGATACAAGTCATAAACAACCACACCTTCAGAATCAACGATTCTGGTCTCAACACTCTCTTCACTTCCCTCCCTAAGACCAACCCTTCTCCTCACTTTGTGGCCGAAGCAAGCCTGTAACAACCATTTCTTGGTTTAGGCCAGGATTGTACAGATTGATCTCTCGAATCAAAAGTACTCCCGTGCAGTGCATTGTTTAGGGTCTAGACTTGTTTCTCATCCACACACTCAAAATTACCAAAATCAGCAGAAACGGTTTTCACCCACAAACATTTGGGATGAGAAATATTCTCACTACAGATAACAAAGACATCCTTAGGATGACATACAAACACAATAGACTGTGTTTCCTTACGTTCTTTCTTTCTCTTATAATTGCAAGAGTTTGCAATTCCTTTTTGAGATCCAATAAACTTACCAGCCTTCAAAATCTCTATCCCCTTGTGAAGAGCTTTGATAAATTTATTTTGTTGGAGATTTCCATGGAAGATTGCACCACGGTTACTTTCTCCACAAGAAGAACTTAGTATATTATCAGAAAAACTAGTTTCTGACACTCTTGGTTTTTCAACCATTTTTTCTTGCTCAGATTTTACCTTTTGGGGTTTATTTGAAAGGAATTTCAAAAGGTTCTCAAGTACTAGGCTTAACCTTTTATTTTCCTTAAATTCCAACTCAAGTTTTTTTAGGAGTTGATTAGACTCACTGGTTTCAACACTGTTAGAGTTGGAAATAAGTGCATTGCAGTTAGATATTCCTTCATATGGTTCTTCCTACGGAATATCATAAAGAGTAGAGACATATATAAGCCTTGTTGCACTTCTGAGTTCTTCTGCTAGAATATTGTTTTGCCATATGTCTGAATCTACGACACTTGAAGCATTGGACTTCTTCACTATCCTTTTTATGACAAAACGATAATGTTTCAGGAATACGTTTATCATTAGATAAGATGTTCTTAATTCGTTGCGCTAGAAGCACAATTCTTGAGTCAATCTCCCTTTCAACAAATACCTTGTCCTCTTGGCAACGTTTCTCAGTTTGATTCTTCAGCATAATTTCTCTATCAAAGATCTTTAAATTTCCTACAAGAGATCTTCGAGAAAGTGTAGAAAGATCATTTGCTTATATTATGGCATGTTTCTTAGACTCGTATATGGATGGCAACGATATGAGAATTTTGCATACTATTTCCTTTTCAGGTATAGATTTTCCTAGTAAGAAAGAAGCATTGACAATCTCAGAAAGTTTAGTGTTAAACTTCTCAAAAGTATCGTTATCATCCATTTTAAGGTATTCACATTCAGATGAAAGGGACAGAAGTCACGCTTATTTTTCAGAATTATTACCTTCGAATGCGGTCTCAAGAGTATCCCATGCCTCCTTAGAAGTTTCACATGACAGAACATGATGACGAAGATCATCACTTACTGCGTGTATGATGACATTTAGACCATCAGAGTTCTGCTTTGCAAGAGCTCTTTCTTCAAAACTGTAGAATGCTAAGCGTTTAAACTCTGCTTCTGGATATTCTACTCTTGGTCTTTCATATCCGTCTTCGATTAATAGCCAAGTATTAAAATCTCGGGATTGAAGAAAGGTTCTCATAGCAGCCTTCAAAATGGGTAATTCATCCCATTAAATCTTGTTGGTACGTTAACTGAATCATTCATAGGATTCATTTCTTATAGGTTGGATCGCATCAAACACAGATTGTTAGATCTTTTCGTGTTTGCCTGCTCTGATACCAATTGAAAAGACGAGGGTAGCCAAATATACCTTAATCTAAAACTTTTCCACCTATAATTAAGTCCTTTCTCCGAAAGTGATTGTCTATGGATTGAGTCGAGACAATACAACTAATCAGTTCACACTTCGTGCGATCGTCTATGGATACGAGATCGAGACAATGTAACAAGGAAGTATGTTTACTTGATAATAGGTTTGGACTTAACCAAAAAATATAAGATTTCTATCAAGTAAATAGGAATTAACGTTTGTGTATTTTACTTCTAATTATAATAAAAAAAATTATAATTGCAGAAATAGAAAAGTAAAAGACACAGCAAGATTTTGTTAACGAGGAAACCGCAAATGCAGAAAAACCCTGGGACCTTGTCCAGAATTGAATACTCTCAGGATTAAGCCGTTATAAAAAATCAAACCAACTTCGTATAGTTGAGACCAAGCAACTAAACCTATAGTTCACCTAGTTCCATCTGTATCCCTGCACCTCTAACTTGCAATAAGTCACGCACTTGGAACAATTCCTTTAATTCGTATTCCAAACAGTAAAGGAACAACAAATCTGTTCAGTAACAACTCTTTTCAAACAAGTGATATGAGTTTGACAAAAGGCTCTTCCTTTTATCCCAATAAACTCCTTCGTCAGGTTCTAAGATCTATCCAATAACAATTACCAAAGTATTTGTCAAGACTTTGCAATCAATACTTCGAATCACAAAGAAACGTATTGATGTCGATCTACTCAACTAATCAATCAAGGTTATCACAACGATAAACCGATTATAGTTGTATCCCTAGCCGATCAAGTTTTGTGCACACCAAAGATTATGAACCCAAATCAGAAATCTTCTTCGTCTTCAAACCTTCTTAGATCTTCAATAAACACCCGCACACAATCAACTTGAATCTCTTGTGATCAATCACACACATAACGGAGTCTGTTAACAATGGATTATCACAAGACGTCTTTAGATCTACAAACAGTCTAAAGATCCCCATCGAAACTTCGATCTAGTTTGAGTGAATCTTATATCATAAGAGAAGATTCTCAAGCATAAACAAACTAGGTGCAATCAAAGTTCAACAACCGTCAATCAAATCAATCGAAAACTAATAATAAACTGCAATTATCTAGTTTCCCACCAACGGTACTCGTAGCGCTTCCCAATCCGAAAGAAGTCTTTGAAACGAGCGGTCGTAAGAGATTTCGGCTAATTAGGATACTTTCCTCTCCTAATAGACGGATCCACCAGTAACAACACAACTAGGTAATTTTGCTGGTTCTGAGGATTAGTTTGCTTGAAATGCAAACTTCAATATTTATAGACAAAGGAAGTTTGGACACTAAGGAATTTCCAAAACCGAATATTCTCAAAGATATGCAGTAAAGCCAAAAGCGGTTTTCATAATTCTTGGAAATGCTCTGTCCAATTAATGACTGAAATCTCAGCATAAAATCTCCAGCTAGTATATGCACATTACTAATTATTATTTTCTAAAGATATGCATTTTAATTGCTGGAAATTAAAAGAATATAAAACTAAAAACCTTAATGATTCTCATTTTATTTCGATCCGTGATTCTTTCCTTTAGATATTAGGGAATATCATTGAACAATAAAAGATAAGAGTTACTGCACATGTTCAAAGTATGTCGACATCTTTACTTTTTAAATCCTTTTTCATATTTAAAATCTTGGAACCGATTTGACACACTTCCAAACGAGTTTAGAATTGGTTCATCTGATTTCCAAGAATTATGTGATTGATCAAAAACATTCAATCACCATTCATGGGTTTAACGGTTCTACCAAAACAAGTTTCGGTTCTACCTCCATGTGGGTACTAGGATCGGTCACACTAGTTATCAAAAGTTGGTTGACTAGGTACTAGGATCGGTAACCACATATATATGGTATAAACTTGTATTCGGTTGCACAAGTTATAGGATCGGTCACACCAATTACTAAAACTGGTTAACATACTACAAGGATCGATTACACATCTTGTGATTAGTCCCAACCAAGTTCTAGGATCGGTCACCCAATGACTAGGAATGGTCACACCAAGTAAAAATATCAATCATACCATCTCAAGTGATTACTTAAGATCGGTTTCACTAATAAAAGTCATACCAATACAAAAGTCAGGCCTTGTGAATAGTTTTACCAAGATACATAAACAAGTTATGAGCGGTTATACTAAACACACATATTGGTAATCCAAAGATTCGTAATGAATAACAATACCAATAAGCCTAGCGATTTCCCTTGCGATTCATAAAACAAGTTTATGAATTGTACTTCCTTTAAACCAATGTAAAACATTATTTTCTAAGACGAAATCTTCACCCATACCCATACATAATCACAATAGCATTCATACGATTATGTCGATGTCTTATATACGAAGTTCAAAAATAGACGTTATATTTCGTATTGTAATTCCTTAATAATATGTCTAACTAGAGTATAATCATTCACAGCTTCACAGTTATGTTTTCAATATTCACGACTTGAAATATACGTTAGGAATGAAACAATTCAAGTCAAATATTACTAACCTCAAGTGGAAGGATGATGTCGTCGTTGTAGCTCTTTACTTCTTCACATTCTTCAAGTCTTCACGTAATACTTGTAAGTATCATATCCTTGTAACTTTCTATATAACCTATACGAAGTCGACTCTAGTAAATAATCAAGCGACTCTTTAAATGAGTTTTGATTCACTAAAATATGACAACCAAACTTGACATACCAGCGCTTGGTGGGTTCAACCGAGCTATACTCTAACAGACACTAATGTGTATCTTCTTGCTAAGTTATTCTCCAAAGACTTAAGGATATTCGAGATATAAGCTTCGACTTTGAAGGACTGTACTTGGGATTCATAAAGTACGGGCTCACCTACCTTTACAAAAGAAAGATAGTTTCATAAAGTGTATCTGTGTTTGTGCTGATTACGTTTCTTGTTTATTCTAAGTTCTTTTTCTTCTGATATAAGACCATTCAAGAATTGTAAATCAAATCCAGATATGATAGAAAACTACATACATGACAACATGACTCTTATATATTGAAATCCTGTTTATGAGTTTTTCACAAGAATACATCTTAGACATGGATCTAGATTGATATCATGATGTGATAGAAGATTAAATATCTCTAAAATATTTGAAGGGTATAAATTATATCCATTTAAGTTTAGATTTTTCTAAATTCAGGGAAATGATTTTTATTGCCTTGATCAATCATCAAAAAGGAAATCATCAGACGTTAATTTTGAGGAAGGGTAGTGCTAGTCTTCACATACGACTGCGGAGCAACTCCTAGGCCTATAAAGGATATCAGCTAGGGGAATCAAGCGTAGGTTCTTCCGAGAATCAAGAGGTGTATGGCGCAGTTGAAGCAATGTATCTTGGACGGTTTATCTGTCTGAATTACATTCCACTCTGAGGTCAAATAGTGCGCTAAGCACTAATATTTGTAGAGGTTTAATACAATGTATATTTAAACTGGACGTAGTCCCGGGATTTTACGCTTTGCAGTTTTTGTAATACTCCGATTCGGCAGGTAAGGTTCATTGAGTAGGATATAAGTAAGGTTTGACATCGATTAACAACGAGACCTTTTCATCATATTGGTTATAGAGTTGGCAAAAAGATCTACAGTTAATCCATCTGGGGGGGAAGTGTTCGAGGGATGGGGGACCTACTGGGAAGATGTTGTTGGATAACCACAGTGGTGCCAGATGCAAACCCCACATTGTCATATAACTAGAGTGGCCAAGTGGGAACACTGTCAGTGGAGGGTCGGGTAATTACACATGGTATCAGAGAAGACGACAGTCCTTTTACCAAGGGTGGAAAGGTAAGTTAGACGGTTTGGAAAATATGCTTGTCTCATGATAGGCAGGGAACGTCTGAGATTTGGGCTATATATTTGGAAGCCGAGGACGGATCAATGGTGGTGGTATTTTAATATCCTGATTCAGCAAGTAAGTTTCGCTGAATGGAATATAAGTAATGGTGTGATATTTACTAACACTGAGGCCTTTTCAGCACAATTGACTCTAGAGTTGGAAAAAAAGCTCTGTAGTTAAGCGTACTCGGGTGGGAACATCCGAAGATGGGAACTCCTTGGAAGATGCTTCTTGATGACCGTAGCATTGCCAGTTGAAAATCCCCAACTGCCGGAAAACCGTAGTAGCCAAGTGGGGATAGTATCAATAGATGGTCAGGTCATTACAATTTTTCTCGTTAGCAAAATTTCTAGTGTCTTGTTTTATTTTATTTTCGCATGATAATGATTTATTATTTATAATTAAAGTACAAACAAGTTGTAAGTTGTACATTAATCATCATTGGGATTGATTTTTTTTTAGAGATTATTTAAGGATATTTTTCTTCTTCTTTTATTCCTGAATGAAAGTTCATGTAAGGAATAATCAATAGGTTTCAGAATGCAAAAGCTGGTGGTGTACTTGGTACCCTTCCTTGTCAGATGTAACAACTTAATTCGAGGTGTGTTTGAACTGGACGAGGTCCTAGAATTTATTTGCACTTTCAGTTTCCTCGTTAACAAAAAAAATTGGTGTCTTGCTTTACTTTAAATTCCAGATTATATTTGTTGATTTAATATACTTAAAGTGATTGCAAGTTGTTCGTTATTCATCCTTGTTGATTGAAATCTTAATAAAGATCATGCAATGATTGCTTATACGTTAAAACTAAATAATTTGGCGGTATAGTTAGTACCTTTTCCTTTTCATCAATGGTCTTCTGCCATAAGAGCCAAATGCTAAAAAAAATTAAGTTATTTTCAAGATAAATACATCAACAAAAGTGACTGACTTGTGGATTTGGAAAGGAATTCTAGGAGGAAAACATTTAAGAAAATGTACTTGAAATATATGGAATAGGGATAAAGTGAACATCTGAGATGATAAATATAATAGTTACATATACCAATATCAATCACTCAAAATTATTCAATTTTCCTAATGATCTGATACTGATGAAACACCTTTTCACTACTACTTGTAACTGGGATATAAGGTAATGAAAAATAGGTTTAATCATGAAGAGTACATATTTTCAATTTGCAATAAGAAGACAAAGTTATATAGGGTCTAACAAAAAATGAGAATTTACTGTCAAATCTCTCAACAAGGAAACAATTAATGGATAGCAAATGCATAAATGATACTCAAGTTACTAAACAGAGATAATTTTGGAAGATGAATATTTCTCTAACCATTAAACTTCTCATCTGAAATTGTGCTCGTAGGATTCTTCCCACTAATGCTAAAATCTCTAGTATTTTCCATTATATTGATCCCATATGAAACTCATGCAATTGTAGAGAGAAATCTATCTCTCATGTATTCATGGAGTATTACTTTTCCTATTATGTTTGGAAGAAGCTTCTTTGGATAGACATACATCTCTTTTGGCTCTTTTACCAACTATCATGAGTAGCTAAACTATTGGTTTAATAACTCTGCTATAAGTAAGGCTGTCAACGGACAAAAATCAGACGGAATTTAAAAGATTTGATTCTGTTACTTTAGTTTTTATCGGATATCCGATATCGATGGTACAAAAAAAAAAATCCTACTCCGTTACAATAAGCTATCGGATATCGATTTTATTCCGGTAAAATCTGTTATCTGACATGAAACATAAAAACTGAAAAACAAACGTGTTGAATTCAGTTCTGGAGTGTAGAGTTCAGTTCTAAAATTTCTTCAAACACATCCAAACACTTTCAAACATGTTCTAAAGTCCACACTACTTTACTCTCACTTGCACACATGAAAAGAAAGCACAAACAAATGCAAAAGGAATACAATGGAAGTCTGGATTTATTGCTCCTGCTTGGCTGATTACATATTGCATCAACTTCATTCTGTAATTTTCAAATCTGCATAGTGTAACAACATTCAAACCAGAGTTAGATCTCAGTAGAATAACAAATTAAACTATGAAGAATTGAAGATAATGCAAAGGAAAAGAAAAGTTACCTGTAGAAAAGAAGTCTGGTAACCAATCACTTACATAAAGCAATGCTTGGAAACACTCTGGAGATAATGAAGTTCTATGTGTTGTAAGACCCTACCACCATTACTGAACATGGATTTTTATGCAACACTTGTCACTGGAACAACCAACACATCTCTTGCACTCTTAGACATAGATGGTTACTTAGGGCATTTAGCTTCCACCAACTCAATATATCAAAGTTAAACTTATCATTGGGGTGAGCCTTTGTTAAGCAATGGTTCTTTTAAGTACTTATCCAACTCATCATCAACTCATCATACTCAAGGTCAATTACTTGTATTTGAGTTGCCAAAATCCATACTAAAGCTAGAGACATAGTTTCCAAAATAATCAGGAGCTGCAGCGGTGTTTTTAGATTCATGCACTGAAAATATTGTTCAAGTATGTTTTAAATTTGTTATACTCCTCTGCATATCTATTGAATTTATACAATTTCTTGTATACAAATTCTATCCATCTTGCCTTAAGCCTAGGATCTAAAACCACTCCAATGCTCATAACCAAATTACATTCATGCCAATATGCTTCAAACTTTTCTCTCATCTTAATCCCCATTTCTTTGATATACAAATAAGAATTACTTTCCCACTGTTTAATGCATTTATTAAATTCATACAACCCATTGTAATACATAACACTTGATACTTAATCCCTGCAAACTTAATTGAAATATCATTAAAAACCTTTAAACACTCAAAAATATCGATTCCTTGTTGTCAATCCTCTTCGCATGGTAGATAATTGAAATCTGAATCAGTCTCAGCTACCCTTTCAAAACCTTTTTTTTCTTCAATTCAAGTGCATTCTTAAGTATCAGAAAAGTGGAGTTCCATCTAGTATGCATATCTAAACTTACAGATTTTTCAGACAACCTACTTTGTGACAATGATATTGCAAACTTCTTTTTCCTAGTTTGTGAAGACTTAACATATTTAATAAACTCTCTAATTGCTTCTACGAACTCAGCAACTACTTTCATGCCATATAATGCAATTAAATGAAGTATGTGGTTGCCAAACCTCATGTGAAATATTTTCCCATTAAGAACCACACACCCTTACCCTGTAGCCAACTAATCAGATTTCTTATCATAACACCATTTGCAGGAGCATTATCAACAGTTAAAGCAAACAATTTCCTATCTATGTTCCATTTCATAGTGCAAGTTTTAATAAATCATGTGAGAACATCGCTTGCATGTGGTGATGGCACTATAATATTAGCTAATGATTTCTTATGCAACTTCGATTTATCATCTATACAATGGCATGTTACATAACAATAACCATCTTTAGTGTTAGAGCATAGCTCGGTCGACCTCGCATGCGTTGCTATATCAAGCATGTTTATCAATGTAGTGATCAAAACTATGAGTCTTGATTTCTATCCTACATAGCTAAGTCTCGGACTAGGATAGAAAAGTGTAGTTGAGCTCAAGGACTTCATGGAGATTCATCATACAACGACGAAGATCTACTCAAGGAACCGTGGAACTTCATCAACAAAAAAGGTATGTGAAGACTTGAACTTATCTATCACTCAAAAGTCTATCTCTTCTATCTCCTACTTCTTATGAGACAAAAGTCGTATGCTATATAGACTGGATCATACACATTTGATATTTAGAGCCGAGTATATCTCCCCTATCTATATCTAGAAAGCATGTGTTGGCAAAGCGTCTCGCTTTGATCAAGTTTATCTTCACCTAGTGACGAAAGTCATGAAAAGTTTCAATTACTTTGAGAATTGCTCTGACGTGAATCGGTCTGTGAATAACGGCTACATAGCGTCCTCTGAGAATGTCTCAGTGATTGGAATGAGAGTTTAGATTACATAACCATGTATTCCTTAATCCAAAGTTTTCGAACTTTGTTGATTGAGAGAAACCGGAGGAATTGGCTTTGCCCAGTCCGCGAACCCATTCGGCGAACTAACTGAAGTTCTTGTACCATGAATTTATGCTAGGATTTTCCAAAAACTCGTTTGCGTGTAAGTCAGCGAACTCAGTCCGCAAGCCTAGTCCGCGAACTGGCGAAAGTCTCTTTGCCGAGATTTTCTGCTGAGTTTGGAAAACTCCGCCGGTTGTCTTAAGACCGCGAACTTGTTTGTGAGCTTAAGTGGTTATGATCTAAAGATGTGCTCTGAACATGAAACTTAAATTACTAAGGAATGCTTTATGAAAACCGTGGCTATAAAGTATATGAGCCGATTCAATCAATCGAATTATCTTTGTTTCAATTGTGTCTTGCGTAGTTACATAAGATCTCATAGCAATTGAGCAACTCTTTAACTAGTTCATTTGAGTCAATTGAACTAGTTATGGTGAATAAGAACAAGTTTAATATGAAATGCTCATAT
Organism: Papaver somniferum; assembly: GCF_003573695.1. Classification (NCBI taxonomy): domain Eukaryota; kingdom Viridiplantae; phylum Streptophyta; class Magnoliopsida; order Ranunculales; family Papaveraceae; genus Papaver; species Papaver somniferum. The sequence goes on from NC_039366.1 coordinate 57,743,457, forward strand.
GGTTAACCTTTTGGGTTACTATGTTGAACCAACATACGCGTACACGTTTGGGCATGGTTTTCACAAACCCAGTAAACGTCTACCCAAGTGTGTGTGACAAGCTAAGTTTTCGATCTAACAGTTGAGAAATATTAGCTTGAATCTAAATCAGGTTTTCATCTAACGGTGAATATGGATTGCTTTGTAACTAAGGAAAAACCCTGATTTGAAGGCTATATAAAGGAGACATCTAGCATTGTGCAAAACTAATCCCCACACGTCTGTGTGATACTAGTGCGCTCGCTAGAGTCGATTCTCCTTTAACCTTTGGTTTTCTTCTCTAAAACCAGGTTAACGACTTAAAGACTTCATTGGGATTGTGAAGCCAGACCGATACTACTTTTATCGTAGTTGTGTGATCTGATCTTGCATCTTCTATCGTACGAGTACAATTGATTGATTGGCTTGAGATCGTGAGAGTTCTCCGATAGGCAAGATAAAGAAGTCACAAATATCTTCGTCTCACTGTTTGTGATTCCTCGACAAACCGCATGTGTAGTCAGGAAGGATTGTAGAGAGATGATTGATTAATCTAGGCTGTTCTTCGGGAATATAAGACCGAATTATCAATTGGTTCCTGTTCAACTTGATTTTATATCTTAAGACGGAACAAAACCTAGGGTTTATCTGTGTGAGACAGATTTATCATTTGATAGACTTTTCTGTGTGAGACAGATTTGTTTCTTATCAAGTCTGCGAATTTGGGTTGCAACAACTCTTGGTTGTGGGTGAGATCAGCTAAGGGAATCAAGTGCGTAGTATCCTGCTGGGATCAGGGGTGTAGGAGTACAATTGTACCTTAGATCGGTGGGAGACTGATTGGGGTTCAGCTATAGTCCAGTCCGAAGTTAGATTGGAGTAGGCTAGTGTCTGTAGCGGCTTAATATATTGTGTATTCAATCTGGACTAGGTCCCGGGGTTTTTCTACATTTGCCGTTTCCTCGTTAACAAAACTTCTGGTGTATGTGTTATTTCTTTTCCGCATTATATTTTATATAATTGAAATAATACAGGTTGTGTGTTCGTGATCATCAATTGGAAATCCAACCTTTGGTTGTTGATTGATATTGATTGATCCTTGGACATTGGTCTTTGGTACCGTCCAAGTTATTTCTATTTGATAAAGACTCGCAGATTTCTATTTGATTGAGTAAAGATCAAATCGAGAGATTGAGATATAAACTCTTTGATATATCTTTTTATTGATTGAGTCTGACTGTCTAGTTGATTCTCATAAAAAGTATATTGGAGTTTGTCCATACAGATTGCTAAGCGAAATATTGGGTGGTGTTGTTAGACCCCCGCTTTTCCAATTGGTATCAGAGCAGGCAAACACGGTAAACCTAATAAGTTTGTGTTTGTTCGTTCCATATAAATTTCCCTATGGGAAATTTCTTTGGAAAACTTGCTCCTGGCATCTATAACGCACGCCAGAATTCCTTAAAGATTGTTCAGAGATTGTTATGGTTAAAACTCTGGGTTCTCATGATAATCTTTCTTCATCTAAAAGGGGAGATTTAGATGTTAATAAGCAATCAGAACAAGAAAATATAAAGAAGGAAAATTTGGGAAAACGTTCAATACGCTCAAGGATATGAAACCTCACTAGATTAACTCTTGATCTCTATGAGGAATACTATCGTGATGGATCAATTGATAAAGATCTATTTAAAGCGTTCGAAGGCGTTTTCAAATTCTTAGAAAAACTTAATTCTGTTAAGTCTAAGAATCATTCCGGAAATGGTGTTGGTCATGGTAAAAATGTTAATACCGAACAACCCAGAAGTCGGAAATATCCTTCTTCTAGCCCGAACCAACGAAGAATAGAAAGCTCTGGCTGCCCTGACTATCATTATTATTTTGATTATACTACGGGGACTGTTCACATTTATCAACCAGACGTGTCGCATGAGAACTCCTCTGCGCATTATGCCTCTTGGTAACAAGGTTGGCATTTACCCCATATGTACATATCTTGAAGTGGGGAAAGAAATGGCTTGAGTTGTGTACAGTTGTGTTGTTGATTGGTTAACTTTCTATTTCTTTTGTTATCTTCCACATTTATGCTGGTTATATACCTCTTATGAGGAAAGGGCTAAGAAAATCCCTTATGTCTTGTAGGTCTCGGTTCGTGTACATCCCAAGCCCATGAATGAGGGATATATATATATGTTGGTGGTCCGCGAACCTTGTCCTTTCTCATCTTCCGTCCGCGTACGTGAACTAGGGTTTGTGCTTCTCCACCATTAAAGCTTCTTTGAAGAAATCAAAAGGAAGGGTTTTTGAGGTTCTCTTCAAGTAAGTAATCTCCTCTTGTGTATCTCTTTATGATGATTTAGAGAAGCATGAAAAGGAGTTATAAAAGCTCAAAATCCTCTAGCTTGAATCCTCCTCGTGATCAAAATTTTCTTAGAATTAGGTTTGTGAATGATTCTTGTGCTAGAACTTTTGATAGGATTGCTTCCAAAGGTTTTATTATAGAAAAGAAATTGTAAACCTTTAGTGGACATGAAGAGGATTTAACTTGCTTCAAAAATTTCAATATTGGGGATATCTTTAATGGTCTTGGTGAAGGTTTTGACTCTCTAACAAGGATTTTCCATGCCAACATTCATGATATTGATGTTAAGAAGATGGAATTCAAATCCATGATAAATAGAGAAAGGTTTCTTGTTAATAGAGAGCTAATTTCAAGGGTCACCGAAATACCGTTGGGCAACGTACGATTACCTAGACCGAGTGATGAATGTCCATCATATGATGATATCTCTATTGGGCTTTGTGGAAAGAAGGTGGTTTGGAGTCAAGGAAAGTTTCCTGCTAATGATCTTAGTATTTCTTTAATGGCGTTTGGAAAACTCGGTATCTCTAACCTTTGCCCCTCCACAATTGAGAATTCTTGGTGGAGTTATGAGTTTGCAGAATTGGTCTTCTTCCTTGCATCCGGTAATACAAATCTTGATATTTGTGGTTTTATCATCTTTCAAATGATGACGATGACTTCTCACATCAAGATGTTAGGCTATCCTTGTTTGATTAGCCAAATTTTCCGTGATCGTGGACTTGAATTTATTGGAAATTCTCTTGGGGTTCCCAAACTTGTTCGTCCATGTACCTTTCGGCGTATAAAGGAAAATGTTCGCAAACGACAAAGAGGTACTCCTATTGATGTTGAAGACCCTACCACCTTGAGGCTTATTCAAAAAATTTACAAGGGTGTGTGCAAGGTAAATGCAAGAGTAAAGTGCTTAAAAGATCAAGTGTCGTTAATTGGAACCAAGTGTCCCGAGCTCAAGGAAAAGTTGGATTCAATTCAAGCTACTTGGAAATTGTCCGATAATGAAGGTGATGAGTAATACATCTTCTTTTGTTGCCTAGTATTTCTTCTTTTTGGTTAGTTGGAAGAATAACTAGTGCTTTGAATAGCGATGATTGTGACTACACATAACTATTTTTTTTTTCATATTCTTGTTATTTTTTAGGGTTATTGGTTTTAAATTCTAAAAATATTTGGAGGATGATGTTATTGCAGTATTGATCTTTATGATTTTGTGATATTGCAATTTGATTATGGGATATGTATTGTTTGCGTCCGTGAACTTGAAGGTCCCACACGCTGTCAAAAGTAAATTTGTTCATAAATTGATATTCGTATTGATGAAAGGACGAATGGACTTTTGACAATTACAAAAGATATGCCTATGCAGTCATGTATTTGAAGGAAAATAGGATAAAATCTTTTGTGTGACAAGGATAAAGTCTATTATGTCGTTATGATGGAAAATAGATCCTTGTATGTTATCCACGGTATTGATCTTTATTGATCCATTTTGTTATGTATTACCGTGAAGGCTCCATTGTGTGTCTTATGTTGAGCACGATACAACTAAGTCGATTATTATTATTGGCTTTGTTGGTTGTTCTATAAGATGCTATATGTTGAGCATTATGAACTAAATTAATCATCTTGGTTGGTTATTTAGTTACTTGCTCCGAAGTCTTCTTTTGTCGAGCAAAATATTTTGACAATTAAATTGATTACTCTTGTGATTAGTTTGGTTATTTGTATTACAATTAGATTAATTATGGGTTCTCTTGTAATTAGTCTAGTTGAGTTTTCATATATTCCACAAATTCTTGTGTTGAGTATATGAACGGCTATACTAATCATGTTCTATTGGTTAATGTAGTTGTATATTCCGTAAGGTTTTCCTTATGTTGAGTATGTGAACGATTAAGTTAGTCATCTCCGTATGATTACCTTAGTCGTAGCTCCGTAAGTTTACTTATGTTGAGCACTTTCGATTAAATTGATCACTTTTGTGGTTTGATTTAGTTGCGTATTCCGATTAAACTAATCATGGGTTTACTTGTGATTCATTTTGTTGAGTTTTGGATAAAGAAAATCATTTCTATGGTTTTTGGTGTCCAATTAAAAAATCCTTCTTTTTTTTCGAAATTAAGGTCGCTCTTGTTGTTCTTTCGGGAATGACATCAAATGGGGGAGAGTTTTTTTGAACTTAAGCTTAATGGTAATATCTTGCGGGGTGTGCGGCTGTGGAATTTTATAGGGGTTATCTTGTATCTTAAAACTCCTTGATGAATCCATTTAGTTTCGGCTTTATGATTGCATCTAAATTAAGTTGGTATGTATTTTGTTTTTCTTTCTTTTGGTCTATGAAATGTCTCTTGTGGAAATTTCACTATGATCCCGTTCTTGTACCTTTGCCAATTTTATTGACAAAAAGGGGGAAAAATAATGTAGTTCACATTACAAATACATATGGTTTTTGGATCATTGTGTAAGGGGGAGTGGTTTCCATAATCGAGATGGAGTATTGACTAAGGGGGATTGATACATATCATCGTAGTATTATTGTTAAAGTCGTGATGCAATTGAACTTTGATATTACATAATAATACTATGTCACTGTATAATGATGATCGAGAATCTCGATTTCTCTCATTGTTATATTTAGGGATCTTCAACAACGGTGATGCTAAACTTACAACCTTTGGGATCATTGGAGTACTTGGAAGGACGAAGATTTCAGGGAAGTTGAAGATTAGACTATGGAATAGGAGCCACTAAAGTTTATCTTTTTTGTATTCCATATGTTTTCATAGTTTTGTCACCAAAATTGACAAAGGGGGAGATTGTTAGAGCATAGCTCGGTCGACCTCGCATGCGTTGCTATATCAAGCATGTTTGTCAATGTTAGTGATCAAAACTATGAGTCTTGATTTCTAGCCTACATAGCTAAGTCTCGGACTAGGATAGAAAAGTGTATTTGAGCTCAAGGACTTCATGGAGATTCATCATATAACGACGAAGATCTACTCAAGGAACCGTGGAACTTCATCAACAAAAAGGTATGTGAATACTTGAACTTATCTATCACTCAAAAGTATATCTCTTCTATCTCCTATTTCTTATGAGACAAAAGTCGTATGCTATATAGACCGGATCATGCACATTTGATATTTCGTGCCGAGTATATCTCGCCTATCTATATCTCGAAATCATGTATTGGTAAAGCGTTTCGCTTTGATCAAGTTTATCTTCACCTAGTGACGAAAGTCATGAAAAGTTTCAATTACTTTGAGAATTGCTCTGACGTGAATCAGTCTGTGAATAACGGCTACATAGCGTCCTCTGAGAATTTCTCAATCATTGGAATGAGAGTTTATATTACATAACCATGTATTTCTTAATCCGAAGTTTTCGAACTTTGTTGATTGAGAGAAACCGGAGGAATTGGCTTTGCCAAGTCCGCGAACCCAGTCGGCGAACTAACGGAAGTCCTTGTACCGAGAATTTCTACTGGGATTTTCCAAAAACTCGTTTGCGTGTAAGTCTGCGAACTGGCGAAAGTCTCTTTGCCGAGATTTTCTGCTGAGTTTGGAAAACTCCGCCGGTTGTCTTAAGTCCGCGAACTTGTTTGTGAGCTCAAGTACTTATGATCTAAAGATGTGCTCTGAACATGAACTTAAATTACTAAGGAATGCTTTATGCAAACCGTGGCTATAAAGTTCATGAGCCGATTCAATCGAATCGAATCATCTTTGTTTCAATTGTGTCTTGTGTAGTTACATAATATCTCATAGCAATTGAACAACTCTTTAACTAGTTCATTTGAGTCAATTGAACTAGTTATGGTGAAGAAGAACAAGGTTAATATGAAATGCTCATATGGTTAACCTTTTGGGTTACTATGTTAAACCAACATACGCGTACACGTTTGGGCATGGTTTTCACAAACCCAGTAAACGTCTACCCAAGTATGTGTGACAAGCTAAGTTTTAGATCTAACCGTTGAGATATATTAGCTTGAATCTAAATCAGGTTTTCATCTAACAGTGAATATGGATTGCTTTGTAACTAAGGCAAAACCTTGATTCGAAGGCTATATAAAGGAAACATCTAGCATTGTGCAAAACTAATCCCCACACGTCTGTGTGATACTAGTGCGCTCGCTAGAGTCGATTCTCCTTTAACCTTTGGTTTTCTTCTCTAAAACCAGGTTAACGACTTAAAGACTTCATTGGGATTGTGAAGCCAGACCGATACTATTTTTATCGTAGTTGTGTGATCTGATCTTGCATCTTCTATTGTACGAGTACAATCCATTGATTGGCTTGAGACCGTGAGAGTTCTCCGATAGGAAAGATAAAGAAGTCACAAACATCTTCGTCTCACTGTTTGTGATTCCTCGACAAACCGCATGTGTAGTCAGGAAGGATTATAGAGAGGTGATTGATTAATCTGGGCTGTTTTTCGGGAATATAAGACCAAATTATCAATTGGTTCTTGTTCACCTTGATTTTATATCTTAAGACGGAAAAAACCTAGGATTTATCTGTGGGAGACAAATTTATCCTTTGATAGACTTTACTGTGTGAGAAAGATTTGTTTATTATCAAGTCTGCAATTTTGGGTTGCAGCAAATCTTGGTTGTGGGTGAGATCAGCTAAGGGAATCAAGTGCGTAGTATCCTGCTGGGATCAGAGACGTAGGAGTACAAATGTACCTTGGATCGGTGGAGACTGATTGGGGTTCAACTATAGTCCAGTCCGAAGTTAGCTTGGAGTAGGCTAGTGTCTGTAGCGGCTTAATACAGTGTGTATTCAATCTAGACTAGGTCCCGGGGTTTTTCTGCATTTGCGGTTTCCTCGTTAACAAAACTTCTGGTGTCTGTGTTATTTTTTTTCCGCATTATATTTTATATAATTGAAATAATACAGGTTGTGCGTTCGTGATCACCAATTGGAAACCCAACCTTTGGTTGTTGATTGATATTGATTGATCCTTGGACATTGGTCTTTGGTACCGTCCAAGTTATCTCTCTTTGATAAGGACTCGCAAATTTCTATTTGCTTGAGTAAAGATCAAATCGAGAAATTGAGATATAAACTCTTTGATATATATTTTTATTGATTAAGTCTGACTGTCTAGTTGATTCTCATAAAAAGTATATTGGAGTTTGTCCATAAGATTGCTAAGCGCAATATTGGGTGGTGTTTTTAGGCCCACGCTTTTTCATTTAGTATGTTTAGCAGTCCACATATCAGTTGTAAGACTACATCCATAGTTCAAATTATCCAGTTTAACTTGCAATTCTTCTTTCTTTTCAGCATAAAACTTCACCAAATCATCTCTAATTGCATTCCTAGATATTATCTTAGCACCAGGGTCAAAGACTTAGAAAACTCTCTAAAATAGAAATGCTCAACCATGTTAAGAAGGTAATCATGCTTAGCAATCATTTTAACAACACATAACCTCGTAATTGCATGATCATACTTCCAATTATCTAATTTAGTTGTGTGGTACCTGCTGTTTTCATTGCAGTAGAAATCTTCATCTGTACTGGATGATTCTCTTCTTTCGTCGGGCAAATCCTTAGATGAGCAGCCAAGCGGCTAGTTCCTTTTGCACTTGCTGCTTCAATTACCTTTTTACAATAATGACATGTTCTTTCTATGACAACCTCCTTCACCCTAGTTGTAACGGAATGATAAATTTTTCCTTCGAACGGGTCGGATTTAAACCTGTCCGGCAAAGCCAAATCCCCCGGTACGTCACTAGAAAGTTAAATAGAAAATAAAAATGTATGCATCCAATTCAGAAATCAAACAACAACGATTACAAGGCTGTTGGCACTCAAATAAACAAGGAGTGAACATCATTTTCGTTGCTGGAATATAGTCAAAGGAAGTTCTCAAGATTTTCTAAATGCTATTGTCACAAACTAAAACTTAAAAAAAATGAAAACTCGCGTACACTTGGTTGCCAAAAGATTTAATAAAAAGTTAATGTAAAATTTATATTTAGCAAACAACTTTTAAAATAAAAATAAATAGAGCTGCTAAGTTCACACAACAATTAAGTTCCAAAACATGTATTAAAAAAATTGAGTGGAACCATTGAGTCCTTCTCCAAACAAAACCATATCTTTAAACACCACTTACACATTTTATTCTTTTTATAGTCTAGAAATGGTACAAGTACATATAAAAATTAACTACGCTAACTCACTCAAGTACACAGTTGAAATATTAAGTTAAACATTAGTCATTAGGAAATGCATAAGGACAACACATGGCTAGGAGGAGTTCATAAAAGCATAAATAGGATTGTCGAAATAAAACTCAACTGACATGTACTTTTATCGGCAGCAAAATATGAGATTGTAACCTGATATTCATTTAGAACAACACCTAGTATGTACTTTAAAAATAACAGACATGAATTCACAAAAGTTGACACTCTACAAGAGAGTAGAGACAAGAAAGAAAATGACCAACTAAACATCAAAATTTTAAATTTCTCCGTTTTAGGAAGACCTCAACATTTCCATAAACTTAAACAAACATATCATTTTTTCGCAAATGATAAACAGTGCGCACAACGAAAACATGGGCAGTATATATTCATAAATGACAAGAAAACAACAAATATACGCAAATCCATCTTCCCCAGCAACCCCGTGATATACATATAAAGATAAAAGCAAAATCCCACTTTTGCTCAAACACTTCATGTCGTAAGCCGTTCTCGAGCTTACTGCCTCAACCTCATTGCGTACTTTGTGAGAAAACAAAAAAAAACGGGATGAGCCACATCCCAGTATGGGTTATGAAAATTGTTGGGTGCAATAATAAAAAACAAGGAAAAATCAAATAAGCAAAATTTATTGATACTTAGCTCCTTTATAATGGAAGTGATCGATTTGATGAAACGAATGAGCTCCCTATATCTCCGCAACAGCAACAAGGCAAAACTTTGGAAAAACAAAGTGAGTCACGTGTTCAACACGTTGCCCTTAAGACATTAGCGCCCGGCTACACTCAAGAGTGATGCTATACCCCTCACAGGACGGATATCTCAAAGATAAAACACCCTAATACACCTACTACTAGCATATGTAGTAGATGCTCAACTTGAGCTTGGCAACTCCGAAAAAACCATAAAGGAAAATCTCGAACGCTTGAGAAAACAATATAAAATATCCTTTTCCCTTGGGGGTCCCTCTAAATATAGAGCAACCCCTTTCCCATAGATTTTACAAAAATAGTGAATTTGTTTATATAATTGACAAATACAACTTAAGAAGAAAAACTCCCCGATGTGGGACTAAAAGGTTTATATAGTTTCTTAAAACTACTAAAAATTGGAAACTCCACGATGTGGGACTAAAAAGTTTCATTCACAAAATAAAACAATAAATTATAATTTTTTATTAAAACTTTAAAAAATTATTTTTTTATTAATCGTTTTCCAACAATCCCCCACATGAATGAAAATTCAATAAAACATGAAAACACACCTAGATCTTGGTAAATCAACATCCCAACCTCACGATCCAAACAGACTGATCGTGCAAGTGTTGAAATCATACTAGTCATTTCTACGTCCTTTCCCTCACACAAAAGTGTGTTGACCCCAGGGTCATACTATGGATTGCATAAATCATAATAGTATTGAGAGCTTTCATCTTTAGTTCTCACATGGTGAGACTATAGGTATCTTTCACCAAAGTGAAAAAGCATGAACTAGTGAACCCTTAGTGACCTTTAGGTCCTAAGTTCCAGTAATACCAAAACCATCAAAACGAAAATCACATAAAAAGCGCAGGAAATACCATTTTAGGCAGAGGTGTCCATGAGGTCTTGAATCTTTGCTTAGTGAGATATTATCGGAATTACTTGCTAGAGACAGTGAACTATGTCTTGAACTGCTAGCATTTGATGTAATTCGTGATAACAACCACGGGTGATATCTCCAAGATTGCTACCAAGCTCGTGTCGTTTTGTCAAATTTGGCCCTGGACAAATCCTGTTTCTCAGAATGCTCTAGAGAATCAAAGCTCATATTCTCATAGGAAGCGGCCCACTTCCTCATTCAGATAGGTGAGTTTCCATAAAGAGTGTTACTGCTACACCCCACTTCAATCTTAAATTGAAACTATAGAACTCATTAAGACTTCTTAAAAGTCATCATTCACATGCAGCCACACTATCACGTCTACACCATAGGGAAGGGACAGAGAATAAAATTCTCTGATAGTGTTTACCTTTACCCACCACAAATTAGTTGTCTCATTCGAAACCTTGATCTTGGGATCTCCAGTCAGCAAGGTTGAGTATCCTTCATGGCAAGTTTAATTTATGAGCTTAAGCCCCTTCCCCCTCGATGCATTTCTAACTATCTCTTGGGATAAACCTTTCGTCAAAGATTGCGCGATATTCTCCTTGGACTTTATCCAATCAATGGAAATAACGCCGATTGAGATTAGTTATTTTCAGCTTTATCTATTATATCTTGGCTAACACAATGTATAGATATAGCTGGCACATGCCTATGCCAGAGAGGAATGTCTTCTAAAAAACATCTTAGGCACTCGCCCCCCTCTCGTGCTTTATCTAACTCAATACTCTCAGATTCCATAATGAATTGAGCAATATATGTTTGTTTGTAAATCTTCCAAAAACAAACCCTGATGCTAGAGTGAAACATATCCACTCGTAGACTTAGACTCCTCTGAGTCAACTATCCAGTTTACATCACAAAGTCCCTCAAGGACAACAAGATACCTTTGATAAATCAAATAAAAGGTAATAGAGTATTTTAGGTACCATAATACTCTACTCAGTGCATCTGAATGCTATTGCTCTGGACTATAATTATATCTACTTAACTTACTCACAATATAGGCAATGTCTGGACTCTTACAGTTCATTAAATTCATCAGACATCCTATAACTCTTGAGTATTCAAGTTAAGATACTCCATTACCCTTTTTTCTTGAGTCTACAAGAATAATCGTACGGAGTACAAGAAGGCTTACAATCACACTGATTGTATCTCTTAAGCACAAATTCAAAATAATGAGAATGACTAAGACTACATATGTTAGATTATTTTATAATCCTCATCCATAAGATTACATCAACAGGGCCTAAGTCTTTCAAGTCAACGTTCTCATTCAGCGCATGTTTTTAGTGGAATTAATCACATCTATGTTTGTATCAAGTATAAGCATATCATCAACATACAAGCATACAATCACACAGGCATCCTTAACAAGTTACTTGTAAATATACTTGTCAAATTGATTAACTTAAATCCACTACACATTATCACATGATCAAATTTTCCATGTCACTGTTTACGTGCTTATTTTATAAACCATACAAAATTTTGTTCAACTTACAAACTTTGTCATCATAACCTTTCACTACAAAGTCCTCAGGTTGGTCTATGTAAATTTCTTTATCTAATTCACGATTTTAGAAAAGCTGTCTTAACATCCATCTGATGTATCTCTAATTTGTTTATGACAGAAATAACAATTAGCATCTCAATGTAAGTAAATCTCGTCGCATGTGAATAAGAATCAAGGAAATATACACCTTCTTTTAGTTTATAGCCTTTAGCTACCAACTTAGCCTAATATTTTTCTACAGTTCCATATACCTAATGTTTCTTCTTAAAGACTCATTTACATCTCATGGTCTTACTCTCTGGAGGTAAACTATAAACCTCCCAAGTCAGGTTCCGACGGACTGAGTCCATTTCACTAAATGAAACTTCTTACCAGAATGGGGTTTCAGTAGATATCAAGGCTTCTTTACAAGTACAGGGCTTAGACTATGCTAGGCATGTTATGAAGTCGGCTTCATAAGAAGTCGGCTTCATAAGAAGTCTCAAGTCTAATTGTTTTACTTCTCTTAGGCTCAACCTTAACTTCATCTTCCTTTAAGATAAGTTCTGACTATTTGAAAAATAAATCTAGGGGATCAACAACACATCTCTAATGAGGTACAGGTTTAAGAATAAACATGTTCAAAGAACTCAGCATCCCTAGATTATGTAATAGTATTCACAACAAAGTCAGAAAAATCACACCAAAAGTATGAAAAATCAGAACACACAACCAAAAATCTATATGTAGAAGTATACTCAGCATACCTTATATGAAGACACAATCACATTTTTGGTTTCTATCTAGTTCTTCTAGGAAGAGGAATGACAATCTTAGTCAAACACCCCCACACTTTGACATATTCATAAGAAGGTCATCTACCTTTCCATAAATCATATGGAGTTTCATCTGATCCTTAAGGGTACTATATTCAGGATATACTAGTTAAGAGGACTTCCCTCCCCCACAAGACCGCAGGTAATCCTGAACTAATCAACATGGTAATTATGATCTCCTTAAGGATACAATTAATATGTTCAAGGCTTCTAATTGGTTATCAACTTCAAGTTTATACATCTTAAGGCTTCTAAGGCATCATCCTTATCCCTAAGCAATTATACAAGATAGTACCTCGTACAATCATCTACGGAAGTTATAAACCATCTTTTACCATAGTGGTTTTGGGTTGAACTCATGTCAACTAGGCCTAACTGAATTAATTCTAAGGGATTAGAATTACTATGAACATTTGTGCTAAAAGATTTTATAGCATATTCATTTCACTTTTGTTCAAGATCCAAACTAAATTTGGGTACGAAGCCTATGCTAGGCAGTTTATACATTGACTTATAATTTTACGGTTCCAAGTCTACCATGCAAAACATTCAAAGACACACAAAAGAAAGCACAAGAATCAACTATGTTCACTTCATCAGATTTCCTTCAAACTTATATAGACCCTAAGTCCTATAACTGTTGCCTAAAAAATCAATACCCTTAGTTATAACAAGTTTTCCACATTTAATTAAGATCTTCAATCTTTTACCATCTTCAATCTTCAGAGACAAGATACAATATTATTTCATATGCTCGGAACACAGAAAATTCATTCAGTGTGAGAATATTACAGATATGAACTTATGCTCGACCTTTCCCTTTTATGCAACCTCTGTCGCAGATGAGTTACTCATATAGAGTTTCTCGACATCTCTTATCCTCTGATAAGAGGTGAACAGGTCTTTGTTTCAACAAACATACTTAGTGGCTCCAGAGTCCACCCACCAGTCTCTCACATTGGTTATTAAAATAACTTCCGACAGCATGGTTCATTTTGTTTCAACTAAATTAGCATTAACTTTCTACTTATTAAGGTTTTATGTTGTCTGCACTTTACTGCCGTATGGCCAGGAATTTTACAAACATAACAATCACCCTTAATTAAAGTAATGCCGGATTCAGTTTTACGAAACATACCTTTATTATAAAGACTATCCTTAGAGTTGTGTTTGATGTTCTCGCCTTTGTCAGATTTGGAAGACTTGTGTTCATCCACATGCACCTGGTAGCCATGTTCCTTTTCAATTTTATGTCACAATCTTGGTTTATACTCTAACTAGGGAGACGGTAGTTTCCCAACCACATCTACGTTGCTCCACCTGGTCAGCTTTTCCAACACACAGAACGTTGCATGTCGAAATATCGGCCAACCTATGCTAAAACCAATCAGTAACATCCACGTGGAAACTACCACCCTTACGTAAATAAATCTCCAACGTGTCTTCCAAATTTTGAATACCATATTCGAATCATCTCACAGCAAGTCTAGATTCTTCCTTTGATACGAAACGAAGGATTTAGTGCTGGTCTGCCATCATCTCTATAGATCTTTCCACGTACATCATCATTAACACCTGTAGCTTAGTAGGCCAGGTAACGATACCAAATTCATAGCTTCCTTCAACTGAAATAAAAATTTCAGAATTATTCATGTACATGACGTACACTAGTTTAACTTTTAGTAGCACCTTAAACTTGGTCTCCACTTTCTTTGTTGTCGTCCACCCTTGCTTGTGTAATATCTTTTCTTCCAAATCATTGGTATAAATTTCACAATACTTGTTAGTTGCCAGCATATTCACCGCCGGGAATCAAGATCGGTTATCATCCCAACGTGATCAGAGAACATGATTACCGTATGAAGAACACCCTCTTGATAAAACGTATCTATATTAATATCCTCAAGTTTATAAGGAACCAAGACTGTTTTAGGGTCCCGGAAGAAATCACCTCGTCTTGAGTTAAGAGTATCCCGTCGTTTTCACATCCATGATTATTGCAAATCGATACTGTCTTAAGATTGTTGGGTGCAATAATCAAAAACAAGGAAAAATCAAATAAGCAAAAGTTATTGATACTTAGCTCCTTTATAATGGAAGTGATCGATTTGATGAAACGAATGAGCTCCCTATATCTCCGCAACAGCAACAAGGAAAAACTTTGGAAAAACAGAGTGAGTCACGTGTTCAACACGTTGCCCTTAAGACATTAGCGCCCGGCTACACTCAAGAGTGATTCTATAGCCCTCACAGGACGGATATCTCCAGGATAAAACACCCTAATACACCTACTACTAGCATATGTAGTAGATGCTCAACTTGAACTTGGCAACTCCGAAAAACCCATAAAAGAAAATCTCGAACGCTTGAGAAAACAATATAAAATATCTTTTTCCCTTGGGGGTCCCTCTAAATATAGAGCAACCCCTTTCCCATAGATTTTACAAAAATAGTGAATTTGTTTATATAATTGACAAATACAACTTAAGAAGAAAAACTCCCCGATATGGGAGTAAAAAGTTTCATTCACAAAATAAAACAATAAATTATAATTTTTTATTAAAATTTTAAAAAATTATTTTTTTATTAATCGTTTTCCAACAAAAATAGCGTGCCAAAGCTTAAATCTATCGAAATGTAAATCAAACTAAGTTGAGCATGAAATATAAACGCACAAGCAAAGAGCATCAACAATGATTAAGTACAGATAGAAATACTTACGTAAATACCGTTTAAATAAGATTTAAAGCCGTAAACAATTAACTCTACCATTTTCATGGCCAGTGCCACCGTCAGGATAGTTCTAGTTACCAGCCATCGTTGCCGCAGCGATCTTTCGGGTTGCCACCAAGGTGGTGGGGAGCCACTTAGGCCCGACGTTCCTAATGTAGAGCTTTCTAGTTCTTAGTGACATCAATCACAAGTGAATTTTTAAGTAAAAAATACTCTCTAAAACCACGACCAGAAGTCAAATGCAGTGATGCCACAATTTATCCAAAAACTTGCTCCTTGAGCGAAATACCAAACTAGAATACAATCTATATACCAAGATTAAATGCATCCATTTCTTAAAAAAATGAGTGAAATCACTAGCTAAAATATCGGCAAATGAATATCCGAGGGAGATGAATACTTGACACAAATCTGATAAAAACATGGCAAAGTCTCACATTTGTTACAAAACTGGAGTTTTCTCATCAAGCCAAGTTAGTCCTAGTTGCCGAGAGGTTAACAGTGAAAGTACAATGAAAGTAAAATGCAAACACTGTTGCATCCAAGTAAGTACAAATTGAAGACTTAAAAGAAATCAAAAGACACCATTTACCAAGTTAAGTTATGTAAACAGGGATTTTAGAAAACAAAACTTGAGCTAAAATTTACGAGTTACTAAAGATTGGGATAAATTTACTTGTTACTGGGTGGGGAAGGGTAAAATACAGACTCCATAAGAAAAGTTTCAAACCTTTAAAAAATGGTGAAGTTAAATCAATACCACTGGTCACTGAATCATTTTTGCAAACGGGTGATGAGCAATTTCAACATTTCAATACAAGACTAGAGTTAAGTTGGGAAAAGTAAGGCTTATATAACTGCAAACTCATTTTAATCTTTACAAAATCATTTAATGAATTCGAAGATTATGCACAAGTTCAAAATATAAGAGTTAAACTAAAAAGAACGGGTTTCAAACCTATTTCAAGAGTCAAGAAAACGGAAAGAGCAAGAAGAGCTCAATTTCGGGTTTTTTTTTTTTTTTTCTTTTCGTTTTGCTTCTTTCACAAAATTAAAAACAGTTCAAAGGAAATTGAATGCATGGGTGCTTTGGATATTTTACTGAAGAAAAATTGTCTAGCTCATGGTTGAGAGAACATCCAAATCATTAATTCGCATGGGTTGTAATAGTTATGAAAATGTTGTGCAAGTTCATTTCAACATCAACTGAAAACAGATGCTCCCCAAGCATGGGTTAATTTACTAAACCAAGATTGAAATAGAGGCAGTGAAACGAAATGAAACAAAAGATGAAAACCGAAATTACATTTGAAACCAAGTTGTTCAACCCTGTAAATTTGCATTTGGAAATAAAATCAGGAAGAATGGATTTCTCGGCAACGACAAGCAAACATTTACCTGTGGACTTTAAAATCAAATACAGTAGCTATTACAGGAAGGTGGTATACAACAAAATTCACATCCACTAATTCTGAAATAAGCAAAAACGAAAATTTAATCAAAATCAGAAAATAAAAAGCACAAACTGAATACAGTGAAAGCAATGAAGAAAAAAAACATGAAATAAACAATTGAGAGAGAACCCCCTACCTGTACTGCTGATTCAGACCAAGCGAAGCACAACCCAATAGAGTGTTGATAAAATTACTAATAAAGTAACTGAGAAGAAGATACTTAGCTCAAAATAATGTTGTTGATGTTGCTGCACAGAGAATGTAGAGGCACGTAGACTACGCTGTCCTAAAGGCAATATCGCCTGCCACTCCTCTGAGATGCTACAGCAGTTGGCGAGTCACCTCCAGGATACAACTACAGTTAGTACCCCTCAATGTAGCATACAATGAGGGTACCCTTAGAGCTTGGCAGAACTTAAAACAGTAGAAGAGATGTTTATAGAAAAACTGAGGGAGAGTAGAAGAGATATTTCTCTGTGGTGTGTTTTCTGAGATTACAACTACTCTCTTATATAGTGTTTGTGTAGTTACAAACAAGAAAGAAAACCCATGCGTATGACAGGAAAAACTGGTTATGTTGGGTTAAAGATAGTGCAAGAAAAGTTGTTTTGACAGGCATGGAGCAGTGTGTTGCTGCCAAGCCAAATACGTACATACAAGAGAGCCAGGACAAAACACGTACAGACAAAGAAGCAAAGACAAGCACGTTCAGACAAAGAAGTCAGGAGAAACTCGTGCAGACAAAGAAGCCAAGACAAGCACGTTCAGACAAAGAAGTCAGGAGAAAACTCGTGCAGACAAAGAAGCCAAGACAAGCACGTTCAGACAAAGAAAAGATTCTTCTACTTGTGTGGAAAACACGTACCAAAAATTTCAGCAAAAAAGATAGGATCTAATGAACCCACACCACACCCACACCCACACCCGAACCCGAGCCAGCCCGACCCGACCCGACCGACCGGACGGACGGCGGCGCGGCGTGCGTGCTTCTGTGCGAAGCACCGCGCGTACGGGAAAGGCAACCTTGCCCTAGTCTAAGCCTCCCCCCCAAGCACAAAATCTAATGACCCAAGGGCCATGCCCTTATAGCCAACTCTATGGTATTTATGTCTAAAACTCTTTAGATTTTAGTCAATGTGGGACTATTGTTTTATCTATTCAAAAGAAAAACAACTAATGGGCAATAGGTCTAGGGATCAAAACATAGTCCATGGAAAAATTGGTAATTTTAAAGCGTTTTTTCTAACAATCCCCCACATGAATGATAAAACATATCGACGAAATACGAGAAAACATAATACATCAATATTAGGCTAAGGTGTCCCAGAGATTGAACCTTAACATAGTGAGAGGTTACCGGAACTGCTTGTTGTTTCGGTGAACACAATGTCTTGAACCGTCAACAGTGAGTGCAATTCAGAAATAACAACCACACTTTGATGTCTCAAAGAAAAAGAAAGCTGCCAAGCTCTTGCCGTTGTGCCCGTTTTGGCCGTGGGCTAAATCCCGGACTTAATGAATGTCTCTAGAGAAAAAGCTCAAATTCTCATAGGAAGCGGCCCCACTTCCAACATCCACATAGGTGAGTCCATTAAGAGTGTCCTGCCACACTCCGCTTAAGCAAAGCCATGGAACTCATTAAGATCCTGACAGATCATCCTAAAACATGCAGGCAGCACTATCATACGGTTACACCATAGGGAGGGACAAAGATAGTGCTTTCTCTCGACATCACCAAAAATTAGTTATCTCATTGAACCTTGATCTTGGAGCTCCATTCACAAGGTTGAGTGTCCTTCATGGCGATTTATTCTATGAGCTTGAGTCCCATCCCCTTCGATGTGGATCTAACTACCTCTCTAGATAACCCTTTCGTCAAAGGATCTGCAATATTCTCTTTAGACCTTACAAAGTCTATAGAGATGATGCCAGTAGAGAGTAGTTGTTTCACTGTCTTGTGTCTTCTTCGAAGATGTATAGACTTTCCGTTGTATACACTATTCTTTGCGCATCCAATAGCAGCTTGACTGTCACAGTGGATTGCGATCGAAGACACAGGCTTGGGCCAGAGTGGAATTCCACCCAGGAAACCTCGTATCCATTCAGCTTCCTCTCCAGCTTTCTCCAAGGCTATAAACTCAGACTCCATGGTGGATCGAGCTATACATGTCTGTTTGGTAGACTTCCATGACACAGACGCACCACCAAGTGTGAAGATGTACCCGCTAGTGGATTTGCACTCATCTGAGTCTGATATCCAGTTAGCATCACAATACCCTTCTAGCACAGCAGGATACTTCCCAAAACTTAGGCAATAGTTTGAAGTTCCTCTCAGGTACCGTAGAACTCTGTAGAGAGCATTCCAGTGATCCTGCCCAGGGTTGCAAGTGTACCTGCTTAATCTACTCACAGTATAAGCAATATCAGGTCTTGTACAGTTCATTAAATACATAAGACTGCCAATAACACGAGAATACTCAAGTTGATAAATACCCTCACCCTTGTTCTTTTTCAATTTGCAATTGGGATCATAAGGAGTAGTTGCAGGTTTAGCTTTTCATGATTAAATCTCTTAAGCACAGTTTCAACATAATGAGATTGACTAAGACTATATCCATCAGACATCTTTCTGATTTTCATCCCTAAGATTACATCAGCAGGGCCTAAGTCTTTCATGTCAAAGTTTTCGTTAAGCATGCTTTTAGTGGTATTGATACTATCAAGGTTACTTCCTAATATGAGCATATCATCAACATATAGGCACACAATAACATGAGAATCGTCCACAGATTTAATGTAAACACATTTATCAGATTCATTAACCTTGAAGCCATTAGATATCATTACATGATTAAATTTTTCATGCCACTGTTTAGGTGCTTGTTTTAAACCATACAAAGATTTTTTCAGTTTGCATACTTTATCTTCAAAACCTTTCACAACAAAACCTTCCGGTTGGTCCATATAAATTTCTTCATTCAATTCACCATATAAAAAAGCAGTTTTAACATCCATCTGATGTATATGCAAATCATAAATAGAAGCAATAGCAATCAGCATCCGGATAGAAGTGATTCTAGTGACCGGTGAATAGGTATCAAAGAAATCTAATCCTTCCTGTTGTCTGTACCCCTTAGCTACCAACCTAGCTTTGTGTTTTTCTATAGTTCCATCTGTTCTAAGTTTCCTTTTGAAGACCCACTTGCAACCTATGGTTTTACTACCAGGAGGTAAGTCTACAAGCTCCCAAGTTTCATTTTGTTGAATGGAATCCCACTCATTATTTGAAGCTTCTTCCCAGAAGGGAGCTTCCGGAGAAGTCATAGCTTCCTTATAGGTTTGGGGTTCAGACTCTACCGTAAGAGTCACAAAATCTGGACCGAAACCTTTCTCGGTTCTGACCCTCTTACTTCTTCTAGGTTCGGTTTCAGCATCTAGAGACGGGGGTTGACTAGTCGAAGGAACATCTGAGAGATCATCGCGGACCCTTTTATGAGGTCCAGACCCTAAAGGGAAAATGTGTTCGAAAAACACTGCATCTCTGGATTCCATTATGGTGTTCTCACCAATTACCATGAACCTATAAGCACTAGTGTGCTCAGGATATCCTAGGAAAACACAATCTACAGTTTTAGGTCCTATTTTGGTTTTCTTGGAACGAGGAGTGGCCACCTTGGCCAAACACCCCCACACTTTAAAGTATGCATAGGACGGTTGTCTTCCTTTCCATAACTCATATGGAGTTTTGTCGGATTTCTTAAATGGAACTCGGTTCAAGATATAGCAAGCAGAGAGAATTGCTTCCCCCCACAGGTTCGAAGGTAGCCCTGAACTAGCTAACATAGCGTTCACCATATCTATGAGTGTTCGGTTTTTCCTTTCAGCTACTCCATTCGACTCAGGTGAATAAGGTGCAGTAGTTTCATGAATGATGCCATTAAGTTTGCAGAATTCTCCTATAGGTATCACATACTCACCGCCTCGGTCCGACCTAAGAGTTTTAATAGTAACACCTCTTTGGTTTTCTACTTCAAGTTTATATAATTTGAAAGCGTCTAGGGCTTCATCTTTACTTCTAAGAAGATAAACCTGACAGTATCTTGAGTGATCATCTATAAAAGTGATGTACCATTTTTTCCCACCTCTAGTTGGTGTTGATTTCAAATCTCCCAAATCGGAGTGGATTAGTTCTAGGGGAGTTGTACTACGTTCAACCTTTTTGTTAAAGGGTTTTCTAGCATTTAGATTCAACACAAATTTCACATTTATGACCTCTGTCAAAGTTTATTTTAGGAATGCAGCCTAATTTAGCAAGTCTTTCAATAGATTTGAAATTAACATGTCCTAGTCTATCATGCCAAACATGTGAGGAGTCACAAACATAAGCAGAAGAAGATGCATTATCATTCAAGTTCAAAGAAAGTACACTAAGCTTAATCATGTTATCAGTGACATATCCTTTTCCTACGAAGTCACCACCTTTAGAGATTACAACTTTGTTAGACTCAGCTACAAATTTAAAACCTTTTCCAAGTAAGATGGTTTCTGAGATAAGATTCTTGCATATGTCCGGGACGTGATACACGTCATTCAATGCGAGAGTTTTTCCTGAAGTGAGCTTCAATTCAACCTTGCCTTTTCCTACCACTTTAGAGGTAGAAGAGTTTCCCATAAACAATTTCTCATCGTCTCCTACTTTGTTATAGGAGGAGAAAGCATTTCTGAACTTACAGACATGCCTAGTGGCTCCAGAATCAAGCCACCAGTCTCTCACATTGGTCACATTAGAGACAAGGTTGACTTCAGACACCATGCCAGTAAAATATCCAGAATCATCTACTACGTTTGCCTTATTTTTCTGTTTAGGATCATTTTTGGTCTTTTTAGGTGCCCTACAGTCCTTGGCCATATGACCAGTTTTCCCACAGTTATAGCAGTCGCCTTTGATGGTGTTTTTGGAGACACCACCCTTTGGCTTAAGATGGTTACCTTTGGAGTTACGCTGTTTGTTACGTTTACCATTTTTGCTGGATTCTCCGTGCTTTTCTTTGATGAAGCATTATCGTCCAGGACATGAGCTTTGTTTGACATGTCTTTGCTCAGCATCAGGCTCTTGTCTTTGCAGCACAGAAGTTCCTCCACCTGGATCTTTTTCCCCAGCTCCACCATGGTGATTTCACGATTCTTGTGTCGCAGCCTCCTCTTGTACTCGTTCCATGAGGGTGGTAGCTTTTCAATCACTGCGGATACTTGTAGAGATTCATCAATATGCATGCCTTCAGCAAGAATTTCGTTGATGAGTAGCTGGAGTTCGACGAATTGTTCTACAACAGGCTTTTCATCAGTCATCTTATATTCCAGGAACCTAGCCACCAAGAACTTCTTGCTTCCAGCAGCTTCAGCAAGATATTTTTCTTCTAGGGCTTCCCATAAATCAAAAGCAGTAAAATTCTCTTTGCATTATAAAAGTCGTACAAGGAGTCATCCAGACAGTTAAGAATATGGTTTTTGCACATGTAATTTTTCCTAGTCCACCTATCCAGTCTATCTTCATAACCACGGTCATGAAGCCTTCTTGAGGGTCTTTCTAAGGCAACTTCATCTAGCCTTTGGTCTTTTAAGAAGAATAACATTTTGGACTGCCATCGTTTAAAGTCTTTGCCACTAAACTTTGGGGGTTTGTCTACAGTACTCTTTCCCATGTTGTTACAAAATATAGTAAAGAGGGTATTGCCTTTAGAGTGTTGATAAAATTACTAATAAAGTAACTGAGAAGAAGATACTTAGCTCAAAATAATGTTGTTGATGTTGCTGCACAGAGAATGTAGAGGCACGTAGACTACGCTGTCCTAAAGGCAATATCGCCTGCCACTCCTCTGAGATGCTACAGCAGTTGGCGAGTCACCTCCAGGATACAACTACAGTTAGTACCCCTCAATGTAGCATACAATGAGGGTACCCTTAGAGCTTGGCAGAACTTAAAACAGTAGAAGAGATGTTTATAGAAAAACTGAGGGAGAGTAGAAGAGATATTTCTCTGTGGTGTGTATTCTGAGATTACAACTACTCTCTTATATAGTGTTTGTGTAGTTACAAACAAGAAAGAAAACCCATGCGTATGACAGGAAAAACTGGTTATGTTGGGTTAAAGATAGTGCAAGAAAAGTTGTTTTGACAGGCATGGAGCAGTGTGTTGCTGCCAAGCCAAATACGTACATACAAGAGAGCCAGGACAAAACACGTACAGACAAAGAAGCAAAGACAAGCACGTTCAGACAAAGAAGTCAGGAGAAAACTCGTGCAGACAAAGAAGCCAAGACAAGCACGTTCAGACAAAGAAGTCAGGAGAAAACTCGTGCAGACAAAGAAGCCAAGACAAGCACGTTCAGACAAAGAAAAGATTCTTCTACTTGTGTGGAAAACACGTACCAAAAATTTCAGCAAAAAGATAGGATCTAATGAACCCACACCCACACCCACACCCACACCCGAACCCGAACCCGAGCCCGAGCCCGACCCGACCGACCGACCGACCGGACGGACGGACGGCGGCGGCGGCGTGCGTGCTTCTGTGCGAAGCACCGCGCGTACGGGAAAGGCAACCTTGCCCTAGGCTAAGCCTCCCCCCCAAGCACAAAAGTCTAATGACCCAAGGGCCATGCCCTTATAGCCAACTCTATGGTATTTATGTCTAAAACTCTTTACATTTTAGTCAATGTGGGACTATTGTTTTATCTATTCAAAAGAAAAAACAACTAATGGGCAATAGGTCTAGGGATCAAAACATAGTCCATGGAAAAATTGGTAATTTTAAAGCGTTTTTTCTAACATAGAGAATCAAAATTTTCTTCGTTCGGATTCAATCCTATTTCAAGAGTCAAGAAAACGGAAAGAGCAAGAAGAGCTCAATTTCGGGTTCTGTTTTTTTTTTTCGTTTTGCTTCTTTCACAAAATTTAGAAACAGAAAAGAAAACCCTTGATGCTCGTGATTGTGTCGGAAATACCAAGGGAAAGAGGTTGTCTCCTTAAATTTGGTTCACAATGAAACTGACCCCACGATGGACACGTGCAATCCATGCTTAAGTATCTAGATTTTTCCATATATCTACTAATCAAGCACCCTAATATTGTTACGGGGTAATCCATTTAGTTAAAAGCACATTGGATTTAAGACACCCACTATGACTATATGCATATGATGCACGCGTGCACTACACAGATTTTATATTCGCATCCAAATGGGTTGGGTTCGGGTTTAAGACCTGTGTCGTTACACCATCAACCACTAAAAAATAAATTTGGTCCCCAAATTCAAAAATAAACAAATAAGCTAAGAAAGATATCTAGAAGTAGCTTCGAGTAGTTGTCTTGCACGTCAAGTTCGAACTCCCAAGTTGCGTCTTCAAAGGGTGATGTCTCCATACTACTTTCATCATCGCAAGGGTTTTCCCTCGTAAGGTATGTCGTCATTCGGCTGCAAGTCTCTCTACTCGATCACATGTGATGGGTCCATAGTTTCTTCGCTTCACTAAGATGAGTAAGAAAAACGATGTGTTCTACAATTTCGTCTCGTCTTTCCGTTCCTGGAATCGCAGGGCTGATCACTTTCTATTTCTCACCTTGACGAGTACATGTTGCCATACACTACCACAAAAGAGACCCTCTTCTCAGCCAACACAATGTAGCCTGATTCACCGATATCCACTCATTTTCCCTAACTTCCCTAACTTTCAGAAAATGCTTCGAGTCTTCGGCAGTAATTGACATCCCACAGTCACTAAAAATGTGAACGACTGTCACAACTAAACCTACCAGTTGTTCAGGTTCTTCTTACGTAGAAAGCTTGAGGATACAAATTTCGCACACCGCGGTATCTTCAAAACAGAAAATGCGTCAGATTCACCAGTGGTTAGTAATGTACATTACTAACACAACTAAAGATATGTATATCACGGTATCTAGATAGTTTTCCCCGGCCCCAAAGCAATTCAATAAAACCGGAAACAACCTTCCATTCATCGAAACCGAAATGTAACCATTAGTCGATACAAACCAAAAAAATTATTTACGTCTTAAAATCAAGTATATGACACCCGAAAATAAATACAAAACACACAGTCCTAAGTGAACCGGAACTGCTCTGATACCAAACTGTAACGGACTGGTGAATTTTCCTTCGAACGGGTCGGATTTCAACCGTCCGGCAAAGCCAAATCCCCCGATACGTCACTAGAAAGTTAAATAGAAAGTAAAAATGTATGCATCCAATTCAGAAATCAAACAACAACGATTACAAGGCTGTTGGCACTCAAATAAAAAAGGAGTGAACATCATCTTCGTAGCTCGAATATAGTCAAAGGAAGTTCTCAAGATTTTCTAAATGCTATTGTCACAAACTAAAACTTAAAAAAATGAAAACTCTCATACACTTGGTTGCCAAAAGATTTTATAAAAAGTTAATGTAAAATTTATATTTAGCAAACAACTTTTAAAATAAAAATAAATAGAGCTGCTAAATTCACACAACAATTAAGTTCCAAAACATGTACTAAAAAAATTGAGTGGAACCATTGAGTCCGTCTCCAAACAAAACCATAGCTTGAGACACCACTTACACATTATTATTTTTTTATAGTCTAGAAATGGTACAAGTACATATAAGAATTAACTACGCTAACTCACTCAAGTACTGGTAGGATTTTAAGGATGTCAGAAAATAAGAGCAAAGAGGAAGCCTACTTGTTAACCGCAAGTGCACGGTGTCGATTGTAGCTTGTGCAAATACAGGTCGAATGCACAGGGACTAGGGTGTGAGTTGAAGTTTCCTAAGCTAATTCTCTAAGCAGTGAACTAACTAAACAAGGATATGAAAACTAACAGAATTAAACAAGACACTAACATGACATGAAACAACAAACATTGAACAAACTAAACAGTGATGGATTTTTGGATGAAAGTGAGTTTTGGAAACTAGGGATTGAATTCCCCTCTTCACCTAAGCTAAGTTCTCCAACTATGTTCTTATCCCTTGTTAGTTATCAATGAGCTTCTAGGCTCACTGATTAACTAGATGACAGTTGCGGTTCAAAGCCGGTTGTTCATCTAAGGGTTGGTCTAGAAAGATTACTAAGAACACTAAGATGAATCTAATCCTAGTAGTAGTTGGGTCTCTCACACTGCAACTACCCGCAGAGAAGCTTGCTTAGTGTTTTAACAACCTAAAAGGATATTCAATCCTAGACAGTTCAAGCACAACAAGATCAGAGCATGGATGGGACAAATACAATTGAAATTTACAAAATAATTTAAACTAAGAACTAACCCTTGAGGCACTGGCTATTCCAGTCCTCTTGGGTGAAGCACTGGCTAGCCCAGGCATATCTTCAACACAACACCCACAACATCTATTTATAGTTACAAGCACTCAATTAGGGTTACAATAATTTTCCCCCAAATCAGAGAAATTAGGGTTACTGATTTACCTAATTTGATGGAATGATAACTACTCCATGCGTCGACCCATTCTTCTTCTGACTCTCTTGCTCCTCTCCATGCCTTCCGATTGCTTTTCTAACTCGACCTAATTCATCAATTTCTCTCCTAGGGTTTCAGAGAAATAAAAGAAGAGAGATTGATGAAATAGATAGGTAGAGAGGTAGGGAAATGATGGGAAAGGAGATGGGTTGTAGTTGGTTTGGTTGTGGAGTGGTTGAGAAAGGTGGTGGAGGTGATGATGGTGGTGCAGGCGATGGGGAGTGGTTCTGCAGACGGGGGTGAGGGAGGTGAAGTCGATGGAGAATAAGGAGGGGAGTGTTTGGTTCTGCGGGTATAGGTGTTAGGTGTTTGGGTGTTGAGCGGTTGCATCAAGTCTCGATGATTCGCGAAGCTGAGCCGTGGGATGCGGAAATGATAGATTGATCTAACGGCTACAAGTGAAGAGGCTGGTATCGACCGTCGGATGCCTGATACAACGAAACTGACGGCTCAAGATGGAGTTAGGTGTGCTGTAGTGTTAGACAGGAGCTTCAGACTTTGATGTACTGGCAATGCTGCGACCATTGGATTCAGATGTGATCCAATCTGACGGCTGACGAAGGAGACGGGTATGGATATTGGAAATGGGTTTGGGTAAGGGTTTTGGGCCTTGGGTATGCCAAGCCCATATCTTCTTTAAGAACAATTCTTCCTTGTTAAGCCCATTTCTAGCCTTTTGGTCTTGTGCACAACATTCCTCGCGGCTTCCTTGCGTGATTCCTATCGGCTTCCACCACTTTTCTGCTCTTTTTGCTTCGTAATTCATCCAAACTTTATTTCTAACCTAAAAATGCAAAATTAATTAATAAAAATATTTATTCGTGAAAACAATGAAAATACAGAATATGGGATAAAATGTAGAATTAGAGCACAAAAGATGAGTTAATTGCCAACAAAAAGATATAGAAATATGCACTTTTTAGCACTCATCAAGTACACAGTTGAAATGTCAAGTTAAACATTAGTCATTAGGAAATGTATAAGGACGGCACATGGCTAGGAGGAGTTCATAAAATCATAAATAAGATTTGTCGATATAAAACTCAACTGACATGTACTTTTATCAGCAGAAAAATATGAGATTGTAACCTGATACTCATTTAGAACAACACCTGGTATGTACTTTAAAAATACTCCCTACGTTCTTTTTTAATAGGCTGGTTTTTAGAGAAAATTAAGGAAATTAAGAGAAATAATCATTGAAAGTGGTCCTCATGACATTTGTCAATAAAAGAAGTGAAGGGAAATGGTCCCCATGACACTTGTCAGTAAAATAAGTAAAGTGAAGTGGTCCACATGACACTTGTTATCAAAAGAAGTTAAGAGAAAAGTGGTCCCACAAAACTAAAGTAACATTTGACTTCCCAATTAGGAAACCAACCTATTTTTTTGAAACTTTTATTTATAGAAACCAGCCTGTCATTTAAGAACGGAGGGAGTAACAGAAATGAATTCACAAAAGCTGATACTCTACCAGAGAGTAGAGACAAGAAATAAAATCACCAACTAAACATCAAAATTTTAAATTTCTCCGTTTTAGGTAGACCTCAACATTTCCATAAAGTTAAACAAACATATCATTTTTTCGCAAATGATAAACAGTGCGCACAGCGAAAACATGGGAAGTATATATTAATAAATGAAAAGAAAACAACAAATATACGCAAATCCAACTCCCCAGCAACCCCGTGATATATATATAAATATACAAGTAAAATACCACTTTTGCTCAAACACTTCATGTCGTAAGCCGTTCCCGAGCTTACTGCCTCAACCTCATTGTGTACTCTGTGGGGAAACAATACAAAACGGGGTGAGCCACAGCCCAGTAGGGGTTACGAAGATAGCGTGCCAAAGCTTAAAGCTATCGAAATGTAAATCAAACTAAATGAGTTGAGCATGAAATATAAACGCACAAGCAAAGAGCAGCAACAATGATTAAGTATGGATAGAAATACTTAAGTAAATACCGTTTAAATAAGATTTAAAGATGTAAACAATTAACTCTACTATTTTCATGGCCAGTGCCACCATCAGGTTAGTTCTGGTTATCAGCCATCGTTGCCGCAACGATTTGGTTGCCACCGAGATGGTGATTGCCACTTAGGCCTGACGTTCCTAAAGTAGAGCTTTCTAGTTCTTAGTGACAGCAATCAAATGTGAATTCTTAAGTAAAGAATACTCTCTGAAACCACGACCAGAAGTCAAATGCAGTGATGCCAAAATTTATCCAAAAACTTGCTCCTTGAGCGAAATACCAAACTAGAATACAATCTATATACCAAGATTAAATGCATCCATTTCTTAAAAGAAGGAGTGAAATCACTAGCTATAAGATCGGCAAATGAGTATCCGAGGGAGATGAATACTTATCAAAAATCTGATAAAAACATGGCAAAGTCTCACATTTGTTACAAAACTGGAGTTTTCTCATCAAGCCAAGTTAGTCCTAGTTGCCGAGAGGTTAACAGTGAAAGTACAATGAAAGTAAAATGCAAACATTGTTGTATCCAAGTAAGTACAAATCGAAGACTTAAAAGAAATCAAAAGCCACCATTTACCAAGTTAAGTTATGTAAACATGGATTTTAGAAAGCAAAACTTGAGCTAGAATTTATGAGTTACTAAAGATTGGGATAAATTTACTTGTTACTAGGTGGGGAAGGGTAAAATACAGAATCCATAAGAAAAGTTTCAAAACTTTAAAAAATGGTGAAGTTAAATCAATACCGCTTCTTAGAGCATAGCTCGGTCGACCTCGCATGCGTTGCAATATCAAGCATGTTTGTCAATGTTAGTGTTCAAAACTATATGTCTTGATTTCGAGTCTACATAGCTAAGTCTCGAACTAGGATATAAAAGTGTAGTTGAGCTCAAAGGCTTCATGGTGATTCATCATACAACGACGAAGATCTACTCAAGGAACCGTGAAACTTCATCAACAAAAAGGTTTGTGGTGACTTGAACTTATCTATGACTCAAAAGTCTATCAATTCTATCTCCTACTTCTTATGAGACAAAAGTCGTATGTTATATAGACTGGATCATACACATTTGATATTTCGATCTGAGTATACTCTACTTATTTATATGTCGAAATCATGTGTTGGTAAAACGTTTCGCTTTGATCAGGTTTATCTTCACCTAGTGACGAAAGTCCTAATGTTTCAATCACTTTGAAAATGGCTTTGACGAGAAATAGTGTAACAACTACATAACGTCCTCTAAGAATGTTTCACTAGTTGGAATGAGATTTTAGATCAATATAACCAATGACGGAGTTTGCGAACTTGAGTGGAAACACATATGTGCATAAGTCCAATTTCTTAATCCGAAGTTTGCGCACTTTGTTGATAGAGAGAAACCGGAGGAATTGGCTTTGCCAAGTCCGCGAAATGACGGAAATTCTTGTACCGAGAATTTCTGCTGGGATTCCAAATTCGTTCGTGATGTACAAGTCCGCGAACTCAGTCCGTGAACCTATTCCGCAAACTGGCGGAAGTCTCTTTGCCGAGATTTTCTGCTGAGTTTGGAAAACTCTGCCGGTTACCTTAAGTCCGCGAATTTGTTTGCGAACTTGAGTGGGTTATGATCTAAAGATGTGCTCTGAACATGAAACTTAAATTACTATGGAATGCAATATGCAAACCGTGGCTATATAGTTCATTAGCCGGTTTAATCGAATCGAATCATCTTTGTTTCAATTGTATCTTGTGTAGTTACATAAGATCTCATAGCAATTGAGCAACTCTTTAACTAGTTAATTTGAGTCAATTGAACTAGTTATGGTGAAGAAGAACAAGGTTAATATGAAATGCTCATATGGTTAACCTTTTGGGTTACTATGTTGAACCAACATACGCGTACACGTTTGGGCATGCTTTTCACAAACCCAGTAAACGTCTACCCAAGTGTGTGTGACAAGCTAAGTTTTCGATCTAACGGTTGAGAAATATTAGCTTGAATCTAAATCAGGTTTTCATCTAACGGTGAATATGGATTGCTTTGTAACTAAGGAAAAACCCTGATTTGAAGGTTATATAAACTAGACCTCTAGCATTGTGCAAAACTAATCCCCACACGTCTGTGTGATACTAGTGCGCTCGCTAGAGTCGATTCTCCTTTAACCTTTAATTTTCTTCTCTAAAACCAGGTTAACGACTTAAAGACTTCATTGGGATTGTGAAGACAGACCGATACTACTTTTATCGTAGTTGTGTGATCTCATCTTGCATCTTCTATCGTACGAGTACAATCTTATTGATTGGCTTGAGGTCGTGAGAGTTCTCCGATAGGCAAGATAAAGAATTCCAAACATCTTCGTCTCACTGTTTGTGATTCCTCGACGTCCTCTTGTTTATATAAGTAAGAATGTTGTGAGGTAATTGATTAATCTTGGCTGTTCTTCGGGAATATAAGACCGGATTATCAATTGGTTCCTGTTCACCTTGATTTCATATCATAAGATGGAACAAAACCCTAGAGTTCTTCTGTGGGAGACAGATTTATCCTTTGATAGACTTTTCTGTGTGAGACGGATTTGTTTATTATCAAGTCTATGATTTTGGGTTGCAGCAACTCTTAGTTGTGGGTGAGATCAGCTAAGGGAATCAAGTGCGCAGTATCCTGCTGGGATCATAGGCGTAGGGAGTACAACTGTACCTTAGATCAGTGAGAGACTGATTGGGGTTCAACTATAGTCCAGTCCGAAGTTAGCTTGTAGTAAGCTAGTGTCTGTAGCGGCTTAATACAATGTGTATTCAATATGGACTAGGTCTCGGGGTTTTTCTGCATTTTCGGTTTCGTCGTTAACAAAATTTCTGGTGTCTGTGTTATTTATTTTCCGCATTACATTTTTATATAATTGAAATAATACAGGTTGTGCGTTAAAGATCATCAATTTGAAATCCGACCTTTGGTTGTTGATTGATATTGATTGATCCTTGGACATTGGTCTTTGATACCATCCAAGTTATCTCTCTTTGATAAAGACTCGCAAATTTCCATTTGCTTGAGTAAAGATCAAATCGAGAGATTGAGATATAAACTCTTTGATATATCTTTTTATTGATTGAGTCTAACTGTCTAGCTAATTCTCATAAAAAGTATATTGGACTTTGTCCATACAGATTGCTAAGCGAAATATTGGGTGGTGTTGTTATACCCCCGCTTTTTCACCGCTGGTCACTGAATCATTTTTGCAAACGGGTGATGAGCAATTTCAATATTTCAATACAAGACTAGATTTAAGTTGGGAAAAGTAAGGCTTATATAACTGCAAACTCATTTTAATCTTTACAAAATCATTTAATGCATTCGAAGATTATGCACAAGTTAAAAATATAAGAGGTAAACTAAAAAGAAGGGGTTTTGGGTTTTTTTTTTATTCGTTTTGCTTCTTTCACAAAATTAAAAACAGTTCAAAGGAAATTGAATGCATGGGTGCTTTGGATATTTTACTGAAGAAAAATTGTCTAGATCATGGTTGAGAGAACATCCAAATCATTAATTCGCATGGGTTGTAATAGTTATGAAAATGTTGTGCAAGTTCATTTCAACATCAACTGAAAACAGATGCTCCCAAGCATGGGTTAATTTACTAAACCAAGATTGAAATAGAGGCAGTGAAACGAAATGAAACAAAAGATGCAAACGGAAATGACATTTGAAACCAAGCTGTTCAACCCAGTAAATTTGCATTTGGAAATAAAATTAGGAAGAATGGATCTCTCGGCAACGACAAGCAAACATTTACCTGTGGACTTTGAAATCAAATACAGTAGCTATTACAGGAAGGTGGTATACAACAAAATTCACATCCACTAATTCCGAAATAAGGAAAAACGAAAATTTAATCAAAATCAGAAATTAAAAAGCACAAACCGAATACAGTGAAAGCAATGAAGAAAAAAAAACATGAAATAAACAATTGAGAGAGAACCCCCTACATGTACTGCTGATTCAGACCAAGCGAAGCACAACCCAAGAGAGAATCAGAATTTTCTTCATTCGGTTTCAATCTTATTTCAAGAGTCAAGAAAACGGAAAGAGCAAGAAGAGCTCAATTTCGGGTTTTGGGTTTTTTTTCGTTTTGCTTCTTTCACAAAATTTAGAAACAGAAAAGAAAACCCTTGATGCTCGTGATTGTGTCGGAAATACCAAGGGAAAGAGGTTGTCTCCTTAAATTTGGTTCACAATAAAACTGACCCCACGATAGACACGTGCCATCCATGCTTAAGTATCTAGATTTTTCCATATATCTACTAATCAAGCACCCTAATATTGTTACGGGGTAATCTATTTAGTTAAAAGCACATTGGATTTAAGGCACCCACTATAACTATATGCATATGATGCACGCGTGCACTACACAAATTTTATATTCGCATCCAAATGGGTCGGGTTCGGGTTTAAGGCCTGTGTCATTGCACTAGTTTTTCCAATCTTTGTAGTAATAGACCTATTAACCTCATTCCATACTTTTGACCTTGTTATACGCATTTTTTTTCTTTGCAGCAGATACAAGTGAATCCTCATCTTCTTCTTTTTCTTCTTCTTTAGAAGTTGATATGGGATCATTGTTTCCATATGGTTCTGGTAATCTCCTACTCACGGGTGTTGAAGCAATTTATAAAACTTGAGCACTTTGTCGTCTGGTAATTATGATTGTGAAGAATTTGATTGAGTGTTTGACCTTGAGGTTCCAACTTGATTGGATGTTTTTTGAGACATTTGCCTATATTAAAAGTTCAAACAATATTGAAATTTAGATACACATGAAAAAAAAATTTGTGTCAAAACCCCAATTTTCTAATCAAACCGAACATCTAAGACTTGAATCATAATTTAAAGAGAAACCCAAATTTTCTAATTACACACATATCTTGTGAACTCAAAACTAAACCCAAAATTTTACCGTGAAAAATTGCCCTAGTTTTATAATCACACATCTGAGCGTTTGATATGAACAAATAGACATGATTGATTCATACCTGATTTGTTATAATATCTGAGGAGATGAGGAATAGAAGAGCTATAATTTGCTTCACTAATTTGTGTTAATCAGTCGATGAGTAGCAGATAAGAGGTATAACAGATACATAAGAGAGGATTAAAAAGTGATGTTTGTGTTAATCTTCTCGACATCTAATACATGGGTGATGAAAGATTACTAGTACATCTCTAGTATTATCGGATATCGTAATTTAACCAAACAGATGGGGCCTCATCCGGTTTCGTTACGATAAGGACGGAAAGTCCGTTAAGGAGTCCAATTCCGATATCCGAAATACGATACATCGGATTAAGTCACAGATACTTTATGAAAACGTGGGGGTACCAAAATACACCACCAACTTTTTCTTAGGCAACATGTATGGACTAAAATCGAATAGAATTCCGAGAGTTCAACTTAATGAATTCCAATGAAAAAATTATATGAAGAGCTTATATCTCTTTCTCCCACAATCAGAAAGTTGATAAAACCAAATCCGTGAACCTGACTATATGTGAGAGTACTTGGACGATCTCAAAAATAAATATCCAATAATCAATCAAGTCGTATCCAACAAAAAAGGATGGATGTATCTACTTTGATTGATTTACGTACAACATGTAATATTTCAATTATAAAAATAAACAATATAATGCGGAAAATAAATAACACAGACACCAGAAATTTTGTTAAGGAGGAAACCGCAAATGCATAAAAACCCCGGGACCTAGTCCAGACTTGAACACCACACTGAATTAAACCGCTACAGACACTAGATTATTACCAATTAACTTCGGACTGGAATGTAGTTGAGACCGAGTTAAACCTTCACAACAATTCAGTTACAAACACGCTCCTTACGCCTCTTGAATCCTAGCAGGACTCTGCGCAAATGATTCCGTCAACTGACGTCCTTTACATCCTAAGAGTTGCTTCGACTCAATTGAATACTTTAAACTAATCTGTCTCTCACAGATAATCCTATATGTGATTTCCATTCTGATCAATGGATCAAGGTGAGACTGGAAATTGGTAGTAATAGACAAAGTCTAGCTAACCTCAAAATCCGAACTTATGCTTCACGAAGAGCAACCTAGATTATTATTCACCCCACAAGTATTAAACCTATGGAATCACAAAGTCTGAGGCGAAGAGAACTTTGTGATTTCTATCTATCTTGTTTGAGTGAGCATCTCAACAATCAAACAAGATCAGGATACACGAACTATCAGGATTAAAGATAGTTGGATCTGTCTTCACAAATCCCTGGGTGAAGTCTTTTTAGTCGCTAAGCCCTATAAGGGTTTTAAGGGGAGGAAGA
This sequence comes from Papaver somniferum, assembly GCF_003573695.1. Lineage (NCBI taxonomy): Eukaryota > Viridiplantae > Streptophyta > Magnoliopsida > Ranunculales > Papaveraceae > Papaver > Papaver somniferum. The sequence goes on from NC_039366.1 coordinate 57,778,075, forward strand.
CTCTAGTTTACAACTAGGACACACAAAGAATAGTGTAAGGGATTCAAAAATCCCAGTTGCTTGAGGTTCTCCTTTATATAGACTTTCAAAGTATAAGCTAGGTTTAAGCTAAGATAGCTTTGAAACCAAGCAAACAATATCCATCGTTAGATGAATCTTTTAAGTGAGATTAACATAAAAAGATATACACTTTGGTTAGGATGAACTTTAACCGAACAATGTATAAAGATATTTTTCATGAACGGTTAGCCGAGACTAGCCGATTGAACCATAAGCTTATTCATTTTCATATAACACTTAAGAGTTTATACTTGAGTCACAACTATAGGTTATAATATGATCAATCATGTCTATATAGTATTTTTAGAGATTTATTCAAATGTTAATTATTAGAGCACTGCTCGGTCGAACTCGCATGCGTTGCTATCTCAATCATGTTTGTCAATGTTAGTAATCAAAACTATAAGTCTTGATTTATAGTCTACTATAGCTAAGTCTCGGACTAGGATAGAAAGTGTAATTGAGCTCAAGAACTCCATGGTAGTCATCATACAAAGACGGAGAACTACTCAAGGAACTTGTGGAACTTCATCGACTAAAAGGTATGCGGAAACTTGAAATTATCTATCACTCAAAAGTCTATCTACTCTATCTCCTATCTTGAGACAAAAGTCGTTTTGATATATAGAATTTGATTATACACATTTGCTATTTCGAGCCGAGTTTATCTCGCTTATCTATTTCTTGAAATATGTGTTGGTAAGCTTTCGCTTTGGCCAAGTTCATCTTTACCTAGTGACGAAAGTCATGTTATGTTTCAATCACTTTGATGGCTTTGACGAAAAATGGTTTGTGAATAACAACTAAATAACGTCCTCTAAGAATGTTTCAATGATTGAAATGAAAGTTTAGATTATATAACCAATGTTGGATATAAGCATTGTGTGGCAGCACATATATGTATAAGTCCTTATTCCTTGAACCAAAGTATGCATACATTGTTGATCAGGAAAACCGGAACAAGAGCTGTGAACTCAGTCCGCGAACTGGCGGAGGTTTTCATCCTGAGAAAATCTACTGGAGTTTGTGAACTCCTTCCGGGAACTTAAGACCGCGAACAAAGTCCGCGTACTTGATTTGGTTATATCTAAAGACGATTATTTGTGAACTTATACTTATATTAACTAAGGAATGCAATTTGCAAACCGTGGCTATAAAGTTCATGAATCGATTCGAGTGAATCAAATCGTTTTTGCTTCAATTGTGTCTTGTATACTTCTATAAGATTTAAAAAAAAGAACAACTCTCTAATTAGTTTATTTGAGTCATTTGAATTAGTTATGGTGAAGAAGAATATGGTTGATATGAAAGTGCTCATATGGATAACCATTTGGTTAACTATTATTGAACCAACAAATGTACATGTTTGGGTACGGTTACACAAACCTAAAATCATGCATTTCATTTGAGTGTAACAAGCCAAGTTTTCGATCCAATGTTTGAAAGATATTAGCTTGAATTTAACCAGGTTTTCATCTAACGGTGAACATTGAATGCGTTGTTACTAAGTTAACATTGATTGCAAACCCTGATTTGAAAGACTATATAAAGGAGAACTCTAACAACTGGGAAACCTAATCCCCACACCTTATGTGTGATACTAGTTGTATAAGCTAGATTAGATTCTCCTTTAACCTTAGGTTTATTCTCGAGACCCTGTAGGTTAACAACTTGAAGACTTCATTGGGATTGTGAATCCAGACCGATACTACTTTCTTGTAGCTGTGTGATCTGATCTTGCTGATTTTATCGTGTTGAGTACAATCGTAATGATTGTCTTGAGATTAATATCTCCGATATGCAAGATATAAAGGTAGTCACAAACATCTTCGTCTCATCGTTTGTGATTTCACAATATCTTCTTTCGCCGCGTCGATTAAGATTATTGTAAGGTGATTGATAATACTAGGTTGTTCTTAGGGAATATTAGTCCGGGTTATTGATTGGTTCATGTTCACCTTGATTTATCAAAAGACGGAACAAAACTTGTAGGTATTTCTGTGGGAGACATATTAATCTATTATCGTAGACTTTTCTGTGTGATACAAATTTGTTTATTAAAGTCTTCGACTTTGGGTCGTAGCAACTCTTAGTTGTGGGTGAGATCAGCTTAGGGAATCAACTGCATAGTATCCTGCTGGGATCAGAGACGTAAGGAGCGCAATTGTACGTTGGATCAGTGTGAGATTGATTGTGGTTCAACTACAGTCCAGACCGAAGTTAGTTTGTAGTAGGCTAGTGTCTGTAGCGGCTTAATACTGTGTGTGTTCAATCTGGACTAGGTCCCGGGATTTTTCTGCATTTGTGGTTTCCTCGTTAACAAAATTCTGGTGTCTGTGTTATTTCTTTTCGGCATTATATTTTGTTATATAATTGAAATATCACAGGTTGTGCGTTAAGATCAATCAATTAGAATATCCAACCTTTGGTTGTTCATTTACATTGATTGACACTTGAATATTGGTCTTTGGTATCGTTCAAGTTATTTCACATAATAATCAGGCTGACGGATTTCTATCTGTTCAATTTGCTGATTACATTCTGAAATAGAGATATTAGAACTCTTTGATATACTTTATTAAGATTGAGTCTAGTTGATTCTCTTGAAAGTATATTGGAGTTAGTCCATACAGATTGCTAATCGAGATATTGGGTGTGTTTGTTGTACCCCCGCTTTTTCAATTGGTATCAGAGCAGGAAAATACGTTTAAATACCTTACAAGTCTGTGTTTGTAGTAATATGACTCTATGGACAATGAGAATATCTCTGAAAACGCAACATCAGCTCACAGTCACCCTTGTGAGTTTCAAAGTCTTGAAGCTTTTAAGAAAGTCTCTGTTTCTGGTCTGTTGTCTGAATCTGCATTTAACTGGGAGAAACCTCTTGATCAACAGTTGGATGATCTTTCGGATGACAGTGATTCAGAAGAAGGACAAAGTCTTGATGAGTACGTCTCTCAGTATATCAAGTTGTTTGACCGTGACTTGAAAGAAAAGAAGTCAACAACTTGCTTGAACAAATACATGGCTCCTCTTTGTCAAGAAAACAGAAAATTGAGAAAACTCTTTAAGGGATATGATTGTGGATATAAACTCTTACAATTTATTGTTAAAGATCGTGAAGAAGATGTACGCTCGAAAAGTTCCGAATATGATAATCTTCTGCGAAATCTCTTTGTGTTGAAATAAAAACTTGCGGAATCTGAAGAAAGATATGACTCTCAACAAAAAAAAATTAATAACAAAGAACTCAGTCTTCTCGCCAAAGAAAAATCCTTGGAAACTGACCTTGATGCTGCTCTTGATAAAGTGAAGTCACTGGAAGAGAGTCTGAGTAGATTCAATTCTAGCTCTACAAAATTATCTTCTATGATTGGAGCATGTAAAGAACATCGTGATACAAGTGATCTAGGCTATAAAGGAATAGACGCTCCAAAAACTAGTAAGATCAATTTTATTAAAGCTAATGATAATTCTTCAAGCGAGAAACCTTTTGCAGATTGTAATGATTCTGGAAACAATAATTTTGCTCCTTCTAAATCTACTCACACGAGAACGGTAAAGAACAATTCTTTTAGCTGCTATTATTGCGGAAATAAAGGACATTCTGAGCGAAGATGTCATTTTCGTTTAAGGAATGAAAAACTTCACAACATTCTTGCATTGATGTCTAAAGAAGTTATTAAACCTGTCTCTCATGTTATTGGAGTAAAAGTCATTGTCAAAAATCAAGAAAAATACTGTGATAAGTCTTTTCTTAATTGTACTTTTGAAACAAAAAATATCGACAATGGTAAAAGGAAGAACGACATAAGGGCAACTGACTTCTTAAATAACCCTGAAAGGAGAAAAGGGTATAGGAGAAAGAAAGGTTGAGTTCATTTTCTCCCTCTGAAGAAGGTTGTGGATCCGAGACTTCTGCTCCAAATTTCATTCATATCAATAATCGAGTCTCGGAGCTTAAGATCAGCATAAACAGACTCAAGCGGAGCATCAAAAAGACAAGGAAAGCGGCCGACTCAGGTACGCCCTGTTCCTCTCTTGATAAAATTCCTTCAACTAAGTCAAGTGATTTTTCTGTAAATCCTCTTGAAGGAGAGAAAAAAGAAGTCAATTTTGATGAGCAAAATGCTCATCTAAATACAACATGACTGCTCAATGTAGCATCCTTCTTGTAATCAAAGAAGGATGCTCTTAGTTCTCAAGAAGTGTGTCTTGAGAATACTGTCGAGGTTGTATATTATTTTTCTTCTTCTTTGTTGTATTTGATGATCTTAAAATCTGTTGAGCCTCGCTCCAGTTCTTCTCTTGAAGATATTTCTGATCATCCTCTTTTGAGAAAAATTCCCTGTTTATTTGTCCTTCCTTCAAGTAGTTGTTTCTCAACTACTATTCTTGACATAAGAATTTCATCCCTTGTTTAGAATGTCTCTTGAGTTCTCAAGAAGCAGTCTAAATTTGGATCCTCTATTCCCTTGGTCACGTATCACGGTTGTGACCATAAGTGCACGTACACCTGACCCGTACGGACCTATACAAGCTTTCCTAGGGTTTTCTATGGATCTCCTTTATATACACATATGTGTCATCTCTTGATACACTGTTCCGTAAGGTCAAAAGGTTCTACTGATTTTTGGTGTGCACAATGAATGGAAGCAACAAGGATGATGAAGTCAAGAAGGTTAAGACTATCGAGTTTCACAAGAATCCTGTTTTCATAACTTGCTATCATGTTGTTGATTATGAAAACAAACTACCAGTTCAGATGTCATCACAACTGGTAGGAAATCTTCTTCAAGATTTTGAAGTCGTACGTGAACAACTCAGAATTGCAACAAAGAATCTTGATTTTCTGAAAAACGAACTGAAGAAAGCAACTGATGAGCTCGTCCATGTTCAATCTCTAGTTGCTGACCGAGTTTAGCGTTTTTCAGATCATGTTCTCTAAAGAGTTATTTTTCTAGTAAATCTTCTATTTTCTTGTTCTGTTTAGAATAATAACTAGAGTTTGGAATAGCCATTATTGTGATTAAACATAGCTATGTCCAACGTTTTCATCTTCATGTTTTTTAGGTTTATTTGTTTAAATTCTAAAATTGTTTTGAAGATGATTTTTGCAGTATTAATTTTTATGGTTTCATATATTGCAATTTGTTATAGGATATGTGTGTTTGCGCCCGTGAACTATGATTGTCCCATAGCTGGTCAAAAGTTAAGTCTTTCATATTGATAAAAGAATGAATGAACTTTTGACAATACAAAAGTTAAGCATATTATGTCATTTATTGATGGAAGACGAGTTAAAATCTTTTGTTTTACAAGGATTATGTCTATTGTATGTCATTGTGCGAATAATGATGGAAAATATAATGAATCCTTGTTGTTCCGCAGTATTGATATTCCCTGATCCATATTTTATGTATATACTGTGAGGCTCCGTAAGTTCTCTTATCTCGAGAATGACCAATTAAATTCGTCACTTTTTGTGGTTAATTTGGTTGTGTATTTCCGATTAGATTAATTATGGGTTCTCTTGTGATTAATCTAATTGAGTATTTTTGGATTCAAATTCATATTCGTATGTGATTTTTTATGTCCAAAGAAATCCTTATTTTCTTTTGAAATTAAGGTCCCTCTTGTTATTCTTTCGGGAATGACATATTATGGGGGGAGAGTTCTTAATTGAACTTGTGCTTAATTTCCAAATCTTTGTGGGGAGTGCAGCTGTGGAATATTATAGGGGTTATCTTGTATCTTTATAAACTCCTTGATGAAAGCATTTATATTCGGCTATATGATTGCATCTAAATAAGTTGATATGTGCTTTCTTTTGGTCATGAAATGTCTCTTTTGGAAATTTCATTAGGATCCCGTTTTCGTACCTTTGCCAATTTTATTGACAAAAAGGGGGAGAATTAATATGTAGTTCACATTACAAATACATATGGTTTTCGGATCATTATGTAAGGGGGAGTGGTTTCCATGTGAGATGGAGTATTGACTAAGGGGGAGTGATACATATCACCATAGTATTGTTGTCGAAGTTATGATACAATTGAACTTTGATGTTGTATAATGATTTTTGACACTGCATAAAAATGATTGAAAATACTTGTTTTGTCATTGTTATAGCTACGGATTTTCAACAACGTTGATGCTGAACTTACAACCTTTGGGATCATTGGAGTACTTGGAAGTGACGAAGATTTCGAGTAATGTTGAAGATTAGGCATATGGAATAGGAGCTACAAAATTTTATTTATTTATTTTTGTATTCTATATGTATTGATAGTTTTGTCACTAAAATTGACAAAGGGGGAGATTGTTAGAGCACTACTCGGTCGAACTCGCATGCGTTGCTATCTCAAGGATGTTTGTCAATGTTAGTGATCAAAACTATAAGTCTTGATTTCTAGTCAACTATATCTAAGTCTCGGACTAGGATAGAAAGTGTAGTTGAGCTCAACAACTCCATGGCAGTCATCATACAAAGACGGAGAACTACTCAAGGAACTGGTGGAACTTCATCGACTAAAAGGTATGTGGATACTTGAACTTATCTATCACTCAAAAGTCTATCTACTCTATCTCTTATCTTGAGACAGAAGTCGTTTTGCTATATAGACTTTGATTATACACATTTGCTATTTCGAGCCGAGTTTATCTCGCTTATCTATTTCTCGAAATATGTGTTGGTAAGCTTTCACTTTTGCCAAGTTCATCTTTACCTAGTGACGAAAGTCATGTTATGTTTCAATCACTTTGAAAATGGATTTGACGAAAAATGGTCTGTGAATAAAAACTATATAACGTCCTCTAAGAATTTTTCAATGATTGAAAGGAGAGTTTAGATTATATAACCAATGTTGTATATAAGCATTGTGTGGCAACACATATATGTATAAGCCCTTATTCCTTGAACCAAAGTATGCGTACTTTGTTGATCAGGAAAACCGGAACAAGAGCTGTGAACTCAGTCCGCGAACTGGCGGAGGTTCTCATCCCAAGAAAATCTACTGGAGTTTGAGAACTCCTTCCGGGAACTTAAGTCTGCGAACTAAGACCGCGTACTTGAGTTGGTTATATCTAAAGAAGATTATTTGTGAATTTATATTTCTATTAACTAAGGAATGCAATTTGGAAACCATGGCTATAAAGTTCATGAATCGTTTTGAGTGACTCAAATCGTTTTTGCTTCAATTGTGTCTTGTATACTTCTATAAGATTTATACAATTGAACAACTCTCTAACTAGTTCATTTGAGTCATTTGAACTAGTTATGGTGAAGAAGAATATGGTTGATATAAAAGTGCTCATATGGCTAACCATTTGGTTAACTATTGTTGAACCAACAAATGTACATGTTTGGGTACGATTACACAAACCTAAAATCGTGCATTTCATTTGTGTATAACAAGCTAAGTTTTCGATCCAATGGTTGAAATATATTAGCTCGAATGTAACCAGGTTTTCATCTAACGGTGAATATTGAACGCTTTGTTACTAAGCTAACATTGATTGTAAACCATGATTTGAAAGACTATATAAGGGAGAACTCTAGCAACTGGGAAACCTAATCCCCGCACCTGCTGTGTGATACTAGTTGTAGGTTAAAGACTTGAAGACTTCATTGGGATTGTGAATCCAGACCGATACTACTTTCTTGTAATTGTGTGATCTGATCTTGTTGATTCTATCGTGTTGAGTACAATCGTAATGATTGGCTTGAGATTAATATCTCCGATAGGCAATATATAAAGGTAGTCACAAACATCTTCGTCTCATCGTTTGTGATTCCACAATATCTTCTTTCGCCGCGTCGATTAAGATTATTGTGAGGTGATTGATAATACTAGGATGTTCTTCGGGAATATAAGTCCGGGGTTATCAATTGGTTCATGTTCACCTTGATTTATCAAAAGATGGAACAAAACTTGTAGGTATTTCTCTGGGAGACAGGTTTATCTATTATCGTAGAATTTTATGTGTGATACAGATTTGTTTATTAAAGTCTTCGGCTTTGGGTCGTAGAAACTCTTAGTTGTGGGTGAGATCAGCTAAGGAAATCAAGTGCGTAGTATCCTGCTGGGATCAGAGACGTAAGGAGCGCAACTATACCTTGGATCAGTGTGAGATTGATTGTGGTTCAACTACAGTCCAGAACGAAGTTAGTTTGTAGTAGGCTAGTGTCTGTAGCGGCTTAATACAATGTGTGTTCAACCTGAACTAGTTCTCGGGGTTTTTCTGCATTTGCGGTTTCCTCGTTAACAAAATTCTGGTGTCTGTGTTATTTCTTTTCCGCATTATATTTTTTTATATAATTGAAATATAACAGGTTGTGCATTAAGATCAATAAATTATAATATCCAACCTTTGGTTGTTGATTTACATTGATTGACAGTTGAACATTGGTCTTTGGTACCGTTCAAGTTATTTCACATAATAATCAGGCTCACGGATTTCTATCTGTTCGATTTGCTGATTACATTGTGAAATAGAGATATTAGAACTCTTTCATATACTTTATTAAGATTGAGTCTAGTTGATTCTCTTAAAAGTATATTGGAGTTAGTCCATACAGATTGCTAAATCAAATATTGGTGTAGTTGTTGTACCCCCGCTTTTTCACTAATTATCTCACATAAATAATTTTTTGTGCATGTGAAAATATTCGACATGGCAAGTACATGTACTAGGTACGTGTACTCTACCTTGTTCCTGATTATTTTTGTCATGGTACATGTACCCTTTAGATGAAAAACGAGTTCAGAAACTCAGATAACTTTTTTTCCTTGCATACCGGGTATGGATACCAAACCGGTTTCAAAACCAACATTTCCTTTAAGGTATGCATACTGGGTATGCGTACCATTTCTAGCTCACGGGCAACATACTTTTTATGGTATGGATACCGGGTATGTGTACCAAAAAGTTTTTGTCTATATAAAACTACTCCGGTACTTGTACAAAGTACATGAACTATGGTTTCGGGCCTATAACAATTTCTCTAGTATGTGAACTGGTATGCATACTGTCATGTATCCAGATTTACAGTAGTTCTATATTTTTCTCTAAATCAATTTGAAACATTCCCAAATAACATTAGTGACACATATCACTGTTCTAAGCTATTTTCGAATGATAATATTGAATCATGATTTAGATTATGAACAATAAATTGTTCTTAACCGAAATTCATCAAGAATGAACAAATGTTCATTAAGCTTAGTCATATATATTTCGAGAACTAATTACCAAGATAAAGTTGACTCGAAACTATTGATATGCTTGCAATAGTCTACTTAGTCATGCGACAACGTCTCATAGATAGAAAGATGAATATAACTTGAGAAATAGGTGGTTCAGTCTTCACTTACCTTTTGTTGGAGAAGTTCTCCAAAAGCTTCGGTTGATCTTCGCCTTCAAACGGTAGAACGTAGTGATGTCCGATTCTCAACTACATACTTTTATCTTAATCCGAGACTTGACTAATTGTAGACTAGAAATCAAGATATAGTTTTGATCAACTAAATTTGACAACAAGCTTCATATAAAAATAGTTGTGAATTCGACCGAGCAATGAGTAACGAGTAATTTGAACATGTGCTGAAATCTTATTTATTAATTGTTCAAAGATATTCCCTGATACTCAAGGTGAGATCCCAAACCGAAATGTTTGACAATCCTTTTAAGATTTTCAAATGTATATGTTTTGTTTTCCAGTAAAACATATCTCTGGAAATATATATTAGTTAAGTGTTACCTAATATTGAGTTTTTCATGAGGAATTTCGGTTATACAGTTGGATATTGGTTGGAATTAGATAAAACCGAATTTAGATGCTTTATTGGAATATTTTTGGTTATGGAAATTCCTTGGTGTCCAAACTACCTTGTTTTATAAATAATGAAGTTTTTTTTTCTTCCAAACTTATCTGAGGCAGACACTTCATCTTTGTAGTCACTATTATAACCGAATACTATCTTGGAGAGGATAGTGACCTAATTAGGCGAAATCTCTTACATCTGCTAGTTTAAAGACTTCTTTGGGATCAAGAAGCGTATATCAGTTCCATTTGTGGGAAACTAGAATTATATTGTTATTTTAGTTTTCGATTATTGATCTAATTGACTAACTGTTGTTAACTCTTGATTGCACCTAGTTTGATTATTCTTGAGATCCTTGTGTTCTGACATAAGGCCACTCAAACTAGATCGAAACATTAGTAGTAGTTCAAATATGTCCTTATATCTGACTTTGACTTGTAATCGTCCATTTTTAACAGACTTCGTTATGTGCATGATCAATCATAAGTTAGATAAGACATTGAAGATTTGAAGACAAGAAGATTGTTTATTGGTTTTGTATCTTTGTGATTTTCTTCGTGCACAAATTTGATCAGTTGGTGTTCGAATAGATCCGGTTTATCTTTGATATACTTGTTATTGCTAGTCGTATTAGATCGGCAAACTATCATTTGGTGGTGTCTTTTGTATTCGAATTTGATAGTTTGTATACCTATATATGATTAACTTGTTGTAGTTACCTAAAATTGGTGAGAGGATAAATTGAGATTCTAGGGTTTTAAAAGTGAGTTATGGGAGGTTGAGCGCAAACATTCTTCGTCTAAACCACGCGTAATGGTCGTTCAAAGGCTGCTTCAGTAACAGAAGAGGTTAGGGCTGGTCTTAGGGAGGGAAGAAGATGAAGAGAGAGATCATAGAATTCTAGGTTTGAAGAAGAATTGATCTCTGAGTTTATGAGAAAGTTGTGTTAGCATGGAGAAATATGGACCTATTTATAGCTGAATTCTCTAATCTCAGGTCGGTGAAGATATGGATTGCTTTATGTACAGAGCACTTTCCCCGTCTCTTTAGAAATAGATAGAGAGAACTAGGATGATTTTATCTCTTCATTCCACCGCATTTACTCTCTTATATTGTGAGAAACAGCCCGGGTATTTCTCACACATGCCGTAGACCGCCATACCAAAACCCTAATTGATATCCCCTCATTTGTGTGAAGCTGAGTCAGCCTTTGTGATGATGTGTTGAGATGGAGAAATATTCTCTTTAGCCTAGTTGGCCAAGTTAGAGCATAGCTCAGATGAACCCACCAAGCGTTGGTATGTCAAGTTTGGTTGTCATATTTTAGTATCAAAACTCATCTAGAGTCGCTTGATTAAATACTAGAGTCAACTTCGTTTAGGTTAGAATAGAAAGTCTAGGAATGTTGAGACATATGAGTATTACTTTGAAGACCTGAAGAATGAGAAGAAGTAACAACTACAACTACGACATCATCCTTCCACTTGAAGTTAGTAATATTGACTTGATCTTGTTTCCATTCCTAAAGTATCTTTCAAGTCGTGCTATACTGAAAACATAACATGCGAAGTTGTATATAAATAAAACTCTTGTGTTAGACTTGGTCATAATAGTGTGATCAAAGTATTACGCTTATCTTTTGAACTTCGTAAATACGATATTGACGTAATCTACTGTATTCAATCACTTGATTACGTGTGCATGATATAGGTATGATTTCACCCTAGGAAACAGTGTTTTATAACATTTGTTTAAAGGAAGTACATATATGAACTTGTTTCATAATCGTAAGGAAATCATGATTGGTCAGGTTCTTTATTGAATATTTTGTGAATGACCAATATAAGATGACAAGGTAGAACCTATTTTAACTTGTTGAGATTTGAGGTATAACCTGTCATAGCCTATATATATAGATAGTTGTAATGGGTCACAAGGTATTTCGGAAATCTAGGTGTAACCAATCACAAGCTATATTGGAATGCAAGTTGTGACCGGTCACAAGTTGCTTTGGGATCCAAGGTATAACCGATAACAAGATGAATTGGGGAGTTAGTTGTAATCGTCACAAGCTACCTTTGGGAAGCAAAGTATAACCGGTCACAAGCTACTTCGGGAAGCAAGGTGTAACCGTTCACAAGATACTTCGGGAAGCAAGGTGTAACCCGTCACAAGCTACTTTGTGGAGCAAGGTGTAACCGATTACAACCTATCTTGGGAATCATGTTATATCCGGTCACAACATATTTTGGAGTGATGGTATAATCAGTTCCATGAGCAAAACCAAGTTTCCATGGTTCACATATTTCTTCATGATGTGTGTGAATTAGGGTTTTGGTTTTGGTAATATGAGAAGTTTCTAGATGTCGGCATTATTTGAACATGTGCATAACTCATTTCATTAATTGTTCAAAGATAATCCTTGACACTCAAGGTGATCCCAGGTCTGAAAAAGTGAAAAGCATTTAATTATTATTTTCATCATATATGTTTTAATTACCAGCAATTAATGCATATTCTCTGGTAAATATTATTAGTTAATTTGCTAGACTAATAATATAAGTTTTCTATGAGAGTTTTCGGAAATATGGTTTGGCATTTAAGTGGAAATAGGAAAACAGAAATTAGGTACTTTAATGTGAATATCTTGAGAATATTTTCGGTTTTGGAATTTCCTTGTTGTCCAAACAACCTTGGTCTATAATTATTTGAGTTTGCATTTCTTGCAAACCATCCTAAGAGCCAGGCAAACTTCATTCTTGTTGTTTCTGGTGGATCCGTCTATCTAGAGAGGAAATTACCCAAATTAGGAGAAATCTCTTATGACCGCTCGTTTAAAGACTTCAGTGGGATCAAGAAGCCTACGAGTATCGTTGGTGGGAAACTAGATAATTGCATTGTTATCGTAGTTTTCGTTTATTGATTTGATTGAATAACGGTTGTTGAAACTTTTATTTCACCTAGTTCGTTTATTCTTGAGAACATTCTCTGACATAAGGCTCATTCAAACTAGATCAAAGTATTGACGGGATCTTTGGAACCATCTTTGGATGTAAAAACATCTTGTGTTAGTCCATTGTTAACAGACTCCGTTCTGTGTGTGATTTATTACAAGAGGATTCAAGTTGTGTTGTGCAGGTATTGAAGGCAATAGAAGATTTGAATACGAAGAAGAAATCTTATTTGTTTTCGTATCTTGTGGATTTAGTGCACAAACCTTTATCGACTGGGATCCAACTAGAATCGTGTTTATCTTTGATAGACTTGATTGACTAGTTTCGTGAGATCGACATCACCTTATAGTTTCTCTTTGAAATCTATATTGATCTAACAAGACAAAGGAGCTTATTAGTTTAAACAGAAGAGCCTTTGTCAACAACTCATACATATCTTTATAACAAAGATTGATTAGAGTGGTTACCAAACAGATTCTTCCTTTTTTGTTTGGAATACAATCCAAAGGACTTGCTATTCATGTGCGTGACTCTAGAAGTCGAAGGCACAGGGATACTGAGGAAACTAAGTAGCTATGGGTAGTCTACTTGGTCTCGACTATACAAAGTTGGATTATATTTAGTATAGCGGCTTAATTATGAGAGTATTCAAAACTGGACTAGGTCTCGAGGTTTTTCTGCATTTGCAGTTTCCTCGTTAACAAAATCTTGTTGTGCTATTTACTTTATTATTCCGCATTATAATTGTGTTATTACAATTAAAGTAAATTACACTTGTATGTTAACTCCATATCACTTGATATTGATCCTATAGAGTTTCGGTTTAATAATGTACCTATTATCAAGTGAACATTTCGTTTTCGTATTCTCTCGATCTTGAATTCATAGTCAATCACACAAGTATCTTGTTGTTGTATTTTATCGATCTCGTATCCGTAGACGATCAAACGAAGTGTGTACCGAAATTGTTGTATTGTCTAGACTCTGTCCATAGACGATCACACTTGGTAAAGGACTTATAGGTTGATAAATAAAAGATTGTGGTGTATTTGGGTACCCTCGTCTTTTCAGATGGTGATCCAAGGACAAACGCTATCTTTAAGGATATCTAATTTTTTCTTCTTCTTTAGTCGTATGCATCTTTTCTTTTCAACCTAGGACTTGTAACTTTGTTGGGCTAAAATGGACAATTTCTCTATTTATTGGTCTGTTCCTCCTATTTGGCTTATGCCAACGGCTGAGGGGGATTATTAGCTTTCTTGAAGGCCGTTGATTATTAAACAAAAGGTATAATTTAGTCCTTTATTTATTTGAAATATGAAAAGTACACACTGACTTACAATTTAGCCCTAATATTTACAGTTTAGTCCAAAATGACTCAAGATGATGTCAACAATTTTAAATAATACAAAAAAAAAGCAAATTATCTTTCCAACTGCTCGTCCAAAATTTCATAAACTTATATATTTGGAAAATTATTTCCGATATCTACAAAAATAGTACCCATATGACTACATAACTTTCGCTTTTAAATTTTTTTAATTTTCGCGTCATTTTTATCTCATGTGTACAAAAAAGTACACATGCACAAAATTTTCATAACCTTATGCAGTCACTTTTTCATGGGAATTACACTTATGTACAATTATGTACACATCTACAAAACCTAGCAAATCCAGCATGCATACTCACGAAACATGCAATATATTCATGAGACGGAGCAATGGTGTACAACTATGTATGCACCTAACAAATTCAACATCCATACCCATAAAACAGATCATATATCAATGAGACGGGACATTGTTGTACAACTATGTACACATCTACAAAAACATAGCAAATCTAGCAAATCTAGCAATATATTCATGAGATGGACGACAATAGTCACAACTATTTACACATCTACAAAATCCAGTAAATCCAACATTCGTGTTAAAAAAAAGGCCATATATTCATGAGACAAGACAAGGCACACCAATTTTTACCTACATACAACTTTAGTCATCTAATGAAGTACCGATGACGCTACCAATATTAAAAAAACATAACATGGAAACCCAAATGGAATTGAACTATCAACCTCCACAAACATTGTGATAGACTTTGGCGTTCTACCTGTTTTTTTTTTGTTTTTGTTTTTTTAAGCAGCATGCATGCTGAAAAACTAACTACCCATCCTCACGCTTCTCACAACAGATCTACCACTTAAATCCTCACCCAACAACCGGGTGATCTCAGGAGGAGGTTGATTAATCCACACACCTTCAATCACCTGCTGCACTAGATTTAGAAAGGTAATCTGCAACATAATTTGACTCTATATATCTTTGTTCTAATACAATTTCTTCAAAACCAACCAAATGATTCTCAATGTCTTGAATCAGGCTTCTCATGACCCAAGGGATGGCAGCCTCCTTCTTGCATAATTGGACAACATAAGTGGAATCAATTTTCACTTCGATACGCCTTATGCCCATCTCTATCACCAATTTTAATCCATCTCTAATCGCCCACACTTCTGTAACATTATTATCATTTTTATAAATATGTCTAGCAAAACATGCTTGGAACACACCATTATCTCCTCTTGTGACTCCACCAACTCATGCATCGTTAACTAAATTGGAGACACCATCACAATTAAGTTTACTATATCCTTGCCTAGGAAAAGTCCAAGGAACAACAATCTCCGAAGTTCTAGTATCCTCTTTCACTAGTCTGCTACAAGCACTGGTATACTCTCTGGCACTTCGAAGAGAATTAGCAAGAATCCTTGTTGGGAAGAACACCATTCTCTTACAAACCCATTCATTCCTTCCAATCCAAATAGACCAGGCGAATGAGAGGATATTCATCCATTCAACTCCACCAATCTCCCCTGCAAACTTGCAATAACTTTTCAGAGTAATAGGAATCATTTAGTCAATTTCAGGTCGGAAACCAATCAGTATTTGATCTTCTTCCACAAAATTCCAATGACACTACATTCAAAAAAAAAGGTGGTAAGTAGTTTCAAAATCTTTATACATAAGTTACAACCCGGGTGAGGACTTATATGCTTTTTATAGAGGGATTCATTTAAGTTGAGTCTATTGTGGCGTAAAGTCCACAAGAAATATTTAATTTCTGTGGACATTTTAGTCTCCACACGAATTTCCAATCTGGATTAGGCAACGCATTGTCCATCTTATTAGAAATTATGAAGTTATAAGCCTCTTTAACTGAAACGTCACCATTTTTACTGTAGGACCAAATAACCTGATCCTCACAGTTAATATTTCCTATGGGAATAGCTCTGATTTTTTCCGCAACCTATTCAGAAATGAAAGTATCAATATTTGTTAGATCCTAATTTCTGGTTTCAGCATTAATAATATCTTTTACTAACAAATCAGGAGTATTCTGATTAGAGACATCAGCTATAAAAGAACTAGGAAGATTATCAACCCAATGATCACTCCATACATTCACATTCTCTCCATTAACATTGCTTTATCTTAAATAAGACTTCACAGTGTCTCTCCCCATAATAACACTTCTCCAACTCACTGAGCTTCTTTTTTTTAGCCTCATAAGTCCAGAAGTCAATATCTGAATGATACGTAGCTTTGAGAATCCTAGTGACTTCATAATTAGGCTTTGCATACACTCTCCAGGCCGTTTTTGCTGACAGAGCAATATTATTGAGCTCAAGATTCCTCACACCTAAGCCTCCAAATTCCACAGGTCTGCACACTTTCTCCCAACTAACATTATTAACACTCCTTTTATCTTTGTCACCTCCCCACAAAAAGTTTTTCTTAAACCTTATCAATCCTTGAGATCAAACTGTTCGAACGTTTAAGCACATATATAACATGGTTTAAGACATGATTCAAAACAGACCTAATAAGGGTAGTCCTACCAACTGGATTCAATTTCTTTTTTTCCAACCTTGCATTCTATTGGCTATCTTTTCAGTAAGTTCAATATAGGTATTAGAACTAATTCTACCCCATTGAAGTGGTACCCAAAGATACTTACCTGTCTACATAGACACTTCTACTTGTAGGACCTTCGCCATTCCCCTTGTGAAACTCCTTTCCAGATTCATCGAGGCAAGTAGGGTATACTTAGCATCATTAATCACCTGCCTAGACCACCTACAGAATTTATTAAGAATGTTTATTAAATTACAAGCATTATTATATGGATCCTTGAGAAAAATAATGCAGTCATGTGCATATAAAAAATGTGTAATCAAAGGTGCTCCTCTAGATACAGTGATTCCGGACAGATACTTCTCCTTCATCACTTTATTAATAAGTCTAGATAATGTCTCAAGACAGATTATAAAAAGGAATGGAGACAACGGATCTCCCTGTCTAAGACCATTGGCAGAGTTAAAACTCTCACTAGGAGACCCATTAATTAAGACCTGAAAAGAATACGGTGTTAACACGGATTTTAATCCAACTAACAAAATCATTATCAAATTCCAAACAATTTAGAATTTTAAAAATAAAAGACCATCTAACTCTGTCAAAATCAAGCTTTAAGTTCATCCATCCCCTTTTCCCTTTCTTTTGTTTAAGATAATGGACTATCTTATTGTAAATAACAACAGAATCAAATATGAAAATATCAGGGACAAGTGCATGTTGATTAGGAGATAACAATTTATTTAATAACGACCTAAGTCTATCTGCAATAATTTTAGTGATGATTTCATAGTGAAACTACATAGACTTATGGGCTTATACTCCTTAATGGTGTCTATGAAACATTTCTTAGGAATAAGGGGGAAAAAGTCTTGTTGAGTCTAGGATCAAACTGAACTTTTTGGAAAAAAATCCATCATCAGTTGGATAACACTCGGTCCTACCTGTTCCCTGTATTTGACCAAGAAATATCCCTGCATTCCACCAAGGCCTGGTGCCTTATAAGCACCAAGCTGTTTCATAGCCTTCTTGATTTCACTTTCACAAACAGGCCTATTTATACTTGCATTTTCAGACATAGAAGGAATAGGAAGAAACAAACTTTCAATAACATCTTCATCACATTCATTACTATTAGCAGAAAACAAGTTACGAAAATGATATACAATATGCTTCTCTATAACAGGTAACTTGTCAATCCATCTACTATTATTATTTCTAAGTCTAACAATACGATTTAGAATTCTCTTAACCAAAGTAGAGGTGTGAAAAAACTTAGTGTTTAGATCTCCTTCAAGAAGCCAACTAACTCTAGACTTCTGCTTCCAAAAAATTTCCTCCATCCTGAGAAAATATAAATAATCACATACACAGTTAGTCATATGAGCTTTATTAGTATCTGAAGGGAGTTTTTCAAACTCACACCAATCCTTGTTAAGTTCCTGTAAAGCATTTTCAATATGTTTAGAAAGATCGCCAAAAACATTTTTATTCCACTATTTAGAATATGTTTGAAATCTCAAAATGCTATTGAAATAATTATGATGCAACCCACCAGAATAAATAGGTTGACAAGACTTTTTAACAACCTCAAGAAATCTAGAGTCCTTAGTCCACATTTCTTCAAGTCTATATGACTTTGATTTAAAAAAAAAAAATAGGATCAAAATCAATCAAAATAAGTTTATGGTCAGAATCAAAATAAGGTAAATTAATGCAATACCTTGGCATTAGGGAACCTGTTGCACCACGAAGAACTAGTCGTCGTCTTGTCCAGTCTCTCTTTTATGTTTGCCAATCCCAAATTCCCAATCGTTCGTTGTTCCAGGTTCATTTCGGCCCATGAGCACCCAGATCGATAAGCCCATTTTGATTCATAACATTATTCCTCAGTTCCTCCAATTGACTAGCAGTTAGCTTCCTCCTACCAACTTTCTCCTTGTCGCTTCCAATTGTGTTTAAGTCTCCCATAACCATCTAGTCAGAATTTTGAATCCCATCGATTTCGTTCACCTCATTCCACACCCTCTTCCTACACACTTTATAGTGCTGGCACAAATAGTAGATATCCAAGACTTCTGAAACTTTATGGTCACCACGGCATGAACAGACCACCTTGTTTTGGAAGTGGCTTGAATATCCACCTCTTCTTCATTCCAAAAAATCACCATTCCGCCAGAGAAACCAGATGGGTCCACAGTGATTGAAGAATTATATCCAAATCTTTTAACTAACTCAGCATCATGTTCAGAAATGGTCCTCGTTTCAAGCAAAGCTACGATCTGAGGCTTATATTTCTTAACAAGTTGCTTCATCACTCTGCTGAATGATGGTCTAGCCAACCCTCTGCAGTTCCACATTACATTATCTTCATACTGAAATCATCAAGAGGATATAAGGCACACCTACCGCTGAAGGATCTATTGGCAGGCGTCGACATTTCCTCATGCATCATCACCTGATTCATTCCTACTATAGGATTCAGTCTTGTCTTGAACACCCCCTGTACTCTTTGTTCCAAATTCAGTCTTGTACTGAATTGCATCCCGAACTTCCAGAGTCCTCTTGGGCTTCTTATTACTGTCGGAGTCTCCAGCATCAGTGGTATTTCCACTTCTAGAATCGTTGCCCCTTGCTACATCTTTGACACGCATTCTGGATATAGTCTCCCTTCTTTTAGGAACTCTACTGGATCCGAATGTGTCTAGTTTGAAGGTGAAATCCTTATTGGCCTCAAGGTTCTTTGGATATGAGTCAAGACCCCATTCACATTCACCTGTTCTGGTGCATGCACTAGTTATGGGAGTATGAATATCAACTCTCTTAGCAACTGTTTCACTTCCTCCATTAACTGTAACATTTCGTCTATCCCTGTAGCTTGATCATTATCAGTTCTACGAAGCTACTTTGCATAGCTACTAGATCCTCTTGAGCTCTGCACAACAATAAATATTCCACCAGCCGCTCTTCCACTAACAACATTGGCGATGCTTGAGAAAATAAATTGAGGATATTTCTTTGATTTCTAACGGTGTTCTCATTATCTATGCTCAGTTTGTGATTTACCCTTCCTTAGATAGTTATCATTCATGCCCTTTACACTACTTTTCATCAATTTTGTTAGACGTTACAAAAATTTCATCACCATTTTCATTAAAACCCCCCAAACTTAATTGCTCATTTTCTATAATCGAAAAGGAATTTAAGTTATTCCTCCTTAAAATTCTATAACTGTCATTTCTCTTCATATTTCTACCACTATCCTTCACAGAACCTTTGGCATTCTTAACTTGTACGGACCCTTGAACATTTTTGGGAGGGATTGGAAAACCATGAGAGATCCGAACATCATCCATCTGAGCAATCATACTTACAAGAGAATGTCTTGCTCTTGTTCTTAGTCACCAAGTTCCACCGCCCATTTGAGTCGCCATCATTGGCGTCAACCATGCCAACGTTATCCATAGCTTTGTGGTTGTTCTGTACCTTTCCACCATTAAGCTTTACGCCGCTTTTATTAAACCATCATCCATGGGCCATAGTTTCCATATTTCTTTACATTTCCAAAAACACCAGTCACTCCCCGAGAAGCAACACTAGAGTTAAATTCTTTCTGCACTAAAGGGAAATTTTCTTTTTTGTGACTAATTTGTCCACAA
This sequence comes from Papaver somniferum, assembly GCF_003573695.1. NCBI lineage: Eukaryota > Viridiplantae > Streptophyta > Magnoliopsida > Ranunculales > Papaveraceae > Papaver > Papaver somniferum. The sequence continues at coordinate 57,798,498 of NC_039366.1, forward strand.
TTAAAACATATTAAACCAATTCCTTCATATTCAATTCTTTGCCTAATTTGGCTTATTTGAATAATTGATTTCAAAGGAACATTGGTATCTATTTCAACACATATACGAGAAAATCTTCCTCTCATTAGTAATTCAGTATTTTTGTCAATCTTAATTGGCTTGCTTAATTTACCTGCAACCTCAAACATAATTTTTTCATCATAGTATTCCAATTGAAGTTCCCGTAATCTAGCCCAAACTACAGTTCTATTAATTGAAGATTCAGAATGTCTAAGATTAGTTGATCATCTCATCAAGGTAAGATGATGTCAATTAGGGCTGAACATGGTTTCGGTTTTCCGCTGGAACCGGACCGAACCAGACCAATTAGGAAGAAACCAAACCGAACCATTTACTAATGGATTGGTTATGGTGTAGAAAGTGGAAAACCGATAGTGTTGGTTTTAGTTTGGTTTGACTTTTAAAACCGAACCAAAAACCATTGGGAAACCGATTATTATTTAAACTTAGTTTCTACCGTTGATTTACAAGTATTAGATTCTACCCATTGATTTAGAGGATAAATAGACACCTTAAATCTAATATTTCATTATGATACTCTCGCTCTTTCTCCTTCTCCTCGCCTTCCTTCTCCACCCCAACTACAGCAGCCACTGCTGCTACTCAACTTTCTTTTTCCGGTCTTCCTTCTTTTTTGTTTGTCAATAACTAAATTAAGATATATTATGTATCTTTTTTTGATCTCTAAATTTAGAGTAAGCTTTAACTATTCTTGATTTTTATTTTTTATTTTTTTTTGTCTGTAAATTTGTGTAAATTAATATTATCTGCAGCTACGATTTTTTTGTATGTAAACTTGTGTAATTTTTTTTTTGGTTTGACATAATTAGTGGTTAACCAAAAACCACTGGAACAAACCAAAACCGCCTGGAACCATTTGGAAACCGACCCAATGGTTAATGGATTGTTTGGTTTAGATTTTTAGAAACCGATAGTATTGGTTTCGGTTTTGGTTTGACTAGAAACCGAACCAAAACCAACCATGAACAGCCCCAATGTCAATTAACCAAGGTCCATCTAACAAAGCATGTTTACAATCTTCTAGAAGTTCAGATTTAAAAAGAAAATAGTTACAACCCAAATCTAAAATTTCAATCTTTGCATTCCATAATTCACGATTTTTGAGATTAACATACTTATACCCAATAGTTTTATCCACCAACTTTCCAATCATACAATTCTTCCATGGTCGTATGATTCTTCTGCGAGTTGAGCGTCTATCTCAATAACTGGAATATTATCATTTGTTGTAGCCGCCACTGCTGAATTTTGCTCATGTAATACTAAGTCTTCTTCTATATCATTGATTCCCAAATTCTTAAAACATTTCCCCTCAATTCTTCTCTTTGGAATTTACAACATATCTGTAAGAAATCTGAGATCCACCTCTAACCCTATCGTTCCTTCCGCCAGCAGATGTTACATCCTTAACCATCTTTTTATCTCTCTGTTCTGATTCCGTAGATATCTCTGTATCACCATATAAATTGATATTCTCTTGATATCTTTGACCTCCTCCAGGATAAATTACGTAACATGAAAACTAATTTCGGAAGAAATTTTGCAATTGTTGAACATTTGAGAAAGAAATCTTAAAAGAAAACCTAACTCAGTAACCCGAATTAAGGAACCGGTTCGCAGAATTTCTCTTTCTTTGCCTTATCAATTTATTTTGATAGATTTCATGCCTTGGGCGCTCTACCATTTTGATCTTATGAGTCCATAAATTTAATACATATAAAACCAAATAATACCTGACGAGTGTGGAGTGTGGCATATCATCATCCATAGTATCATTCGCATGATTACTAGGGTCAACTATACTCAAAATAAGGTTTTGAGTTTGATTGCGAAAGTTTTTTGTAGGTGTGAAATTCACTTGAAATCCAAGTAATTTGTCTCAACTAAATTCCCTAATAGAAACCAAACAATAAGGATACTAAACTTAAAGACAAAGAAATTTACCCTAGTGATATCCACCAATTATAAACAAAATAATCAAAAGGTAATCATCTATGTGTCGATTCAAACAAAATAGAGCATTTATTCAAACAAAGCAACCCATGCATTCATCACAGAGAATTTCAGTGTACAAATATACACACATCTACCAAATAAAGCATCGATTCAAACAAAATAACGCATATATTTATCACATAGCATTTCAGTGTACAAACATCTAGACATCTACGAAAAATAAAAATCGAAAATCGATTCAAACAAAGTAGGTATTTATACATGAGGTCCAGTCAAGATCATATGCTTAAGCTTTATTTCAAGAACACAAATTGTAATATGGTTATTACTCAGATGAATAAAGGGAAGTGGAAACTTATCTTTGTAACCAATTAGATGCAGATCAATGGTTGTTTATAATTTTGCAACATCCTTCGCCTCATTCAATATTTCTATGCTCTAAATTTTATTTGAATATAGTGTATTTTTGCACTAATCCACCTAAAACCAACAAAAAACAAATCATAAAAACAAATTAGATTTCAATCGAATATGTATATTTATATAACAAACACAATAAATTATATAGCTAGGATCTCGAATTCTTGGAAACAAATCTCGGAGTGGGATTGACAACCCTGGATATAAGTGGAAAGTGATTTACAATTTATGCTTGTGAATACTGGTTTATCTGGAAGGACAAATTGAGTTAAACCTCCTGGAAGACTACCTTATATGATGATCTTATTGTCAAAAGCATAAAACAACACTTGTGCTCTTATAACATGGTTAAGCTAACCAAAGCCATATACAAAATGATATCATTTACTACAGTGATACCTGTACTTAAATGAAAGATTGTTCTTTAAACATAGAAAACAATTTGGCATAACTATAAATAGATGTATCTTTCGGAACCTGGCGAAAATACTTATAATATTGCTCTAACTAGTAGCAATTAATTTTGTAAGAAACTACATTAGAGCTAGATAAAACTGCAGTTGATATAAAGCCAAGCAAAGAGTTGATCTTGTCTTAGATTGGGCCAAGAAAATGCACCACAAACATGTGAATTTCAAAGCTGGCGAAGTAACTATCCTCAGATGGTTAGAAGAAAGTTATGGAAAAACGATTAATGAAAGAATTTCCCTGAATTATCACAATAGTTTGCAACATGGAGCTCTATATAGTAATTATAAAAAAAAAATTATGTTTGTAAACCTTAAGTTAACTCAAAGACATCATGACATGCCTGATGCCAATCTGCAAAGATTTGTAATAGGTTGACTAGTTTTTATGCGTTTAATTGGCATGGGCCAAACCTAAGTTTCCTACTTAATAATCTCTTAAGCTACAAAAAATGTAAGTGATGATCATCCGAGCAATTCTGCACAGTTATGGTAATTTTAGTAAGTACTTTGTCCTTTGTTTTTTTATACTCCCTCAGTTCTTTTATACTCACTCCGTTTCTTTTTAATTGGCCAGTTTTTATAAATAAATATTTCAAAAAAATAGACCAGTTTCCTAATTGGGAAAGTCAAATGTTATTTTAATTTTTTGGGACCACTTTTCTCTTAACTTCTTTTGATGACACGTGTCATGTGGACCACTTCACTTTACTTGTTTTGCTAACAAGTGTCATGAGGACCATTTCACTTCACTTCTTTTATTGTCTCTTAATTTCCTTAGATTTCGCTAAAAACAAAACTAGCGTGTTAAAAAAGAATGGAGGGAATATAAAAAAACAAACTGTGGGAAAAAAAATATCACAATATTTTACCTACCGTGTGAAAAATTCAAAAAAACAAACTGTAAGAGATAAAAAAAATGGACCCCACTTATAATGCTTATTATCCCGATGTTAGAGTCATCACCAGACTGCCGTCGGGTTTCTTGGAAGAGAAATCCAGGGATTCAATTGGGTGTGTTTAGAGCGTCCACAGTGGTACGATCATAACCAAAGATCAAAGACCAAAACAAACGATCAAATTTGAGTTTAGTCTGGTGTTTGACGTTACGGGTGAAAGACCAAATTTGATCGAGCGTACACTATATATTCGCCTGGTGTGGGGCGTGGGATATACGTCCGCTTGATTGGGGAGATTCTTAAAAAAAAAAAAAAAAAAAGAAAGAAAGAAGTGGGGCGGAGGTATAAAGCCCGCCCCACAAAATTTTTTTGGAAAACAAAGAATGGGGCGGGGGTATAATGCCCGCCCCATACAAAATAAAAAAAAAAAAAATGGGGCGTAGACTTTACGTACGCCCCATGTGAAGCGTAAACTTTACGTACGCCTGGTGTGGTGCGGGGACTTTACGTACGCCTGGTGTGGGACGTAGATTATATAACCGCCTGGTGGTGGGGCGTGAACTATATGACCGCTCGACTATATCTGGGTTTGGTCTTGATCGCCGACCAAATTTGGTCTGGGTTTTACTCTTTGATCAAATTTTGATCGATGATCCGTCTCACTACGCCAGCCCATTCGACTAGAAATTTGCTCTTAGTCGTCCACTGCAGTTGCTCTTAGAATTACTCATACTTAAAACACCCTGCACTATAAGATACGATTTCTCGTTATCGTGTTTTTCTGCCATTTGCATAATTTTCCTCTAAGAAAAAAAAAGAAACGAAAAACTTCTCCACCGACCGGCCTCTTTTAACTTCTTTTTTCTTGCTTGTATTTTTCTACTAGATCTAAATTTAGTATTTGCATCTTTTTTCCTATTTATTTTCGTTTTTCAGTTCTAATTCTAGGATTTATAGTTTGGGTGTTGCTTGCTTTAATTTCTTTGCTGAATCTTTCTACTATCGAGTTTTGTTGGATGTAATGGCAGATCCAGTCAAGGGTTGTATTTCTCTGTTAACTAAATGAAAAACTTCATCAACACCAATAAAAATGATGATAGCAATTAGATCTTCACCTCCACCAGCAATATCATCAGCTACCCCATCAGTAACTCCATCAACAACAACAAAAATCAGCAAGACTTCGTTACTAATTCAGACCGATTCACCAAGATTCCAACCGATTTTTATTGAACCACAAGACCGATGTTACCAATGTTTCAATTGTTATTTGTACCTCTATTTACATGTTATTAAAACCCATGATTTTTTTTTGAAAGTCCTTAGCTTGATCTATTAAGGAACCCACTACTGCAAACCTGCAGTGGCGCAAATTTGTTTTGTTAAAACACATTTTTAGACTGAGTAATCTGATATTGTCACTGTCATCGTTACTAGGGTCCACTGGTATGGTTGGTATGGTTAAATCTAGTGATTGTTTGGCCAAGAATTGGCTGAATATTAATGTCGTTGTGTTTGTAATATGTTCGATCATGATCCCTGTAACCGTTCGGATTTTAAATCGGTTTTATCAATATAATCTGAATTGTATGGAAAAAAGAAAGAATTACTCGTACTTTACTATTACAATCATTGCCATGGTGGGAGTGCCGATCGAAGAAGAATCTGAAGACGGGCTTATCTGTGACTATTTTCGTCCTGTTTCAGAAAAAGTGATACTTTCGCCTTGTTTCAAAAAAAGTGATACTTTCGCTATGTTTTAGAAAAAGTGATACTTTCACTCCGTTTCATAAAAAGCGATACTTTCAAGAAACAGGGTGAAAGTATCACTTTTCAAGATTCGTGAAATTAGTCGATCCATAAACCAAAATATGGCTGCATGATGTGTTATGCATCCTTTGTGGTGATTTGCATAATGACTATGCATTCATTTTTCGAGAATTGTGCCTAAAGTGAAAGTGTCACTTTTCTTGAAACAGAGGGAGTACATCGTTTTATTAGTTGCAACGAAAAATTAGTTGATGCATAAACCAAAATATGGCTACATAAAGTATTATGTATCCTTTGTGGTGGTTTGCATAATGGATATACATTTAATTTTCTACAATTGTGCCTAAAATGATAAATACCTCCGATTTTTTTGTAAAAGCTCTAAATTTGATATTGTTGTTTGTACTCATTGCGTAGATCTTTTTTATAACCTTTCCAACGAGATAAAATTTGTAAAATCCAAGGCACAGATTTTTAGATATGTTGTATTAAAGTTTGTTTTTCAATTACACCCCTCAAAAAACAGGATACATAAGGAGTTATAGTAATTGGACTAAAAGGGAGGGGCGTTTTCGGATTTTCAGGTGCACAATACCAAAATGAAATCCAATCTTTTTGTGTTAATAGTCATGTAAAAGTTTTCACTTGCTTCGCTCGGTCGGCCCAATTACAATTTGTAACTGAGGGGAACTTTTAAAGAGGAGTACAATCTCTATAGATGACTTGACTTCTATTTATGTATTGAATTCTAGGTTAGAATAAATCAATGAAAAGGACTTGTAATGCAGACCTTTAATAAATATCTCTTCAACATTGCTTTTAGAGATTCCGACTCTTCAAAATGATTTGCCCCACCCTTATACTAGGCCTACTACTAGCTAGTATAGATACTTGTAACACATTACTATAAAATTTAGTTTTTGCTTAGACTGGGTCTAATGGTCCTCCAGGATTCAAGCTTAATCCTGGAACCACATCAGCAAAACGCTTTGCCTAGCCGCAGTGGGAACCCAAGATCCGGCATTGGAACGCCTTTAGAATTGGTGCGGCACGCCATTAGACATGGCGTATCATTGAAATAAGAGCACGCGCTATTAGGAATGGCGTATTGACTTCGTTGACCGGTCCACACGCCATTTTTAATGGCGTGTCAGGGTTAAATCCTGAAACACGCAGCGACTCTTCTTCTCTTCTCTTCTTCTCTTCTGTATGTTTAGTTCTTTCAACAAAAAATAAGAAACGGGTTAAGAAGATTCAATGGTGTGTCGTAACAAATTGGTGGGTGTTTGGGTATAATCTCAATAGGGTTTGTTCCAGCCGGTAAGGGGAAGCTTTGTGGGCACTTGGAATACATCCAAGGGCATTGCATGGCTGAATGCTCATCAAGGAAACAGAGCGGACAAATTTGGTTTGCTTCTACACACACAATTTGTTTTCCCTTGCGATTAGAATCCATTTTTAATCTGGTACACAAGAAGGATCGCCACTAATTTTATGGTGTATTTCTGTGAGTGGTTGATGGAGTGTATTTATAGGAAATAATTGTTATTATTTATCAATGAAATCCCCTTTTACAGAATCTTGCTGTTACAGTGTGTTGATAAGAATAACGAGATTTTTATCCGAAGTTGTGGTGAAAAACAGTGTGTAGATGACTTAATGATAACGGCTTAAATTGAGTGGTCTGAGTGCTTTCAACTACTAAATTGGGATATGAGAAAATATACGTAAATAACTCGTCGTTTAACATTACAGTGTAAACCGGTGTAGGAACCTGGTAGAAAGTATACGCACATAGTTTGTCGTATTACCTGCGGGTGTAAACAGGGTGTTAGAGAAAAAAGGTCAAATAAGTTAAATACGACGCACCATTTTGTAACGGCGTTACAAGTGGACGCCTATTGAAATACCGTGTCGCGCCTTTTCTAACGACGTACGAGGGAACAAAATTTTCGAATATGCTACATCACGCCTTTTGTAACGGTGTGTAGCACTTTTTGGGTGCGCCATTTCTAATGGCGTGCCTGGATTGCACCCAGATTAGATCCAAGCAATCGCTTGGATCAATTGGGAATCAGGCTAACAGTGACACATTAGACCACGCTTTTTCCTCCAAATCCTGGATCTTGGAGTACCATTAGACTAAGTCTTAGGCTTACTCTAATCGTGATCCAAAATTCAAGCTTTTTCTTGGATCCACGTCACCGAATTTCAAGTACCAAGTCTAATGGAAATTCAACATTCAAAGTCAACACGTCGTTTGAAATGGCGTAGGATGCCATTTGAAATGGCGTATCATTATCATACTTTAGATCTCCAATAAGATCATGAATCCAACGGTCCATATGATAATGATATTTGAATTTTTATAAAACAGTGACAACACCCAATTTGTAATGGTGTATGCTGCTTTTTTGGTACGTCGTTTCTAAGGACGTGTCGAGATTGCATCCAAGCAAATTGAAGGAGACGTTGGGAATCAAGCAAATAGTGATACTTTACACCACGGTTTTTGGGGCAGATCTTGGATCCTGGATGTCCATTAGAGTAAGCCTAAGCAAGTGAGCTAGTGAATGACATTCTTACAAGGTTGATCAACATTAAATGAGTAATTAATAATCTCTAGATGCAGAACTTTGATCCGTTCACAAAATTTAATGCAGTAAGTATATTGTTATAAAATATAATAAAAGATTTTCCAATTTATTACAACATTAACTAGTATCTAACCCGTGCTACATACCGGGGTCGGCGGGATCAGCTAATTTAGTGTGGCGGGGCTTCGCCCCGCTCCCGTGGTTAAACGCGTCAGATCTTTTTTGAACAGTCTTTCATTAGTATGATTTTTATAAGGTATAGTGGAACTCTAATGTCCATTAGGTATCTAATGAGTTGATGATTGAGATATGGTATGATAAACCTAATTTCATGTAGTATTATTTTATCGGCACGTGTTACAATAATTAAAGAAAAATTGACTCCATAAACTTTTAGATTTAGAATAATTTGGATTTAATTAAACAATTAAACACAACTGTCTTGTCGGCATTTATTAAACAATATATATATATATATATATATATATATATATATATATATATTTGACTATTCGTTGACCATATTTCTATATAAAAACCACATATACGTTTTATGTCTTAAATTCCACGCGTGGTTAGCCTCACCCATCCATGCTAACTGTATTGCAAAATAATTAAGGTGGGAGATCGATGTATCAAAGTGGAAAAACTAACAAACAAACATGCACGATGCAAAATATCCAGATTACATGCCTAATTTTAAAGATAACAACACCACCATTTTAAAAATCGCATAATAATCTTGTAATTTAAGATTTATACCGATAGCATTTAAAGAACACCTTCCAAAACTATAAATAACAACATGCTCCAAGAGACTAATAAACAAAATTATTCCATAAAAAAGTAAATCAAAAACAAAAGAAAAAAAACAAAGAAAAAATAAAAACAAAAGCCTAAGGATAAAAATTAAGTTATAAGATCTCGTACAAATGGGCCACTTGGTTCTTTTAAAGATATGAATAACAAAATATGACAATCATATCCGAGGTGAATATCATAAGCAACCACCCCAAATTGAGCATTCTTCCTATCGAAGCTAAGATTAATAAATGTTCCTGCTAGTGTCGGTCCAAGCAAAACTTGTTGAATCAACCATAGAAATGAGGTTGATTATCAATCTATCATGCAGACTAATTATATCAAATAATTATCCAAATATTATATTATCCTTACATCCAAAACATAATGTACATGTCTTTGAACCGTTGAGACTTTGAAAATCTTCTTTCATGCCGTTCCAATGTCTTTGCATAGATGTATCTTCCACGGAGTCTAGATATTTTTCACGCTTATTTCGTGAGTTTGTTCTAAATATTTTACGAAATCTTGTAGCATTTGGGCGTTTATCGATTCTATATCCTTTACATGTCTGTAAAGTGAAAAACAACAACACCTGCTCGCTCTTGATACAATCCTATAACTTCCTTTTATCAGTTTTACATATTTTTTGTTCGACTGGACTGATAATTCCATTACCTAGCTGTCTTTGAAGATTATCCATCCTGAATCTCAAATCATGGCACATGCAACGCTTTTTTATTCAGCTTTTAGGTGTTCATTGTTCCGCCATAATAGGGAACATAGCCCTATATATACCATATAATCAGCAAAAGGTAAAAATTGTAGAGGAGGTATCCTATTAGAGAACATGAGAAAGTAATACATAAAAAATTATATCAAACCCGTTTTTTAAGAAAACTAAAGTATCACTGTAATAAAGGAAATCATACGATCCAGCGCGAATTATGTGCATTCCCACCAAGTATCTATTTGGTAGATATTACCTTGTGTCGGCTTATCAACAATCTTCCATGGCTTAAGGAAGATTCTAACTTGATCATAATTCCAGTTCGACTTACATCTCTGTTTTGACTTTAACTTATTCATTTCCATAATAATCAAAATATTTCACCCACCTAATGTGTCATACCATCATTTTGAATGGAGCTCATTTTCCTTCTCTCTCCCCGGAAACTACACCTCCAAATGCTGGAATCACAAAGAGTAAGGACTCTCTGGGTGCCGAACAGTCAGCAAAAAAACATAAAGTTGGAATCCAATTTCAGTATAAAAACCAAAAGAGAAGACGTTTAAAACATTATATGAGTGTAATCACAAAAAATAGATTGTTGGTCCACTGATACGTGGAATATTGGATATACCAAGACTTAAAAGAGAGTAATTTTAGTTAATCCTATAAGAGAGTAATTTTTGTTAATCCAATGGTCGACGAAGAAGTAAATTTGAGTTTTCTTTTATTCTTTCTAATTTAAATTTAAGTCACCATACCAACAGAATATACCGTCACGTAATCCAATGAGCACACCATACATATCATTTATGAAAGCATCTGCATGGGCCGGGAAACAAAAAATTAGAATCCGCTTGTATCACTTCTTTACTTAGGCAATCAAAGCAAGCATTAGTTTTGGTTTATTTAGTTTAGTAATGAACTATGCAACACACTTACCTTGATGACCTTGTTTTTTCAGCATCACCGACACCAAGACCACATCATACTCCAAATCACAGTCTATAGTGGTTGCAGCAACAATTAATATCCATGGAGCAATATTTTAATACAATAGATGATGTGGGACTATCCTTTTCAGTTGGGTCAGAGGAGAACCCAGCCTCACGAAAGAATATGATGCAAGGGACAATGACAATGCATCCAGACCATCTCCTATAGCATCGTCAAATGCAGCCATGATGGAGGAGCCACTGTATCCACTGGATGTGCATAGCAGTTCTGGATTCAACGAACCCACCCTTTGTGATTCATGTACCGAGGTCTTAGTATGCAATGGACATAGTGTGGGTTTCATGCCTAACGTGTCTCTTAGTGAGTTCTTCTCATCAACCGTACTATTATTGTAATATCTTTCTCCTATCATTTTCTGTATAATGCCATTATGTTTTTAGTGAAAAAAATGTAGAAATTAGTTGTACTCGGTGAAATAAGATATGCTTGAAAGGGCCTCCAAAAAATTCTATTAAAAGCATGATAGATACCAAAAAATAAAGGAATGAAAATCTATAACAACAATCATGTCCTTTGCATGCATGCTCTCTTCCATTGTGATGGCATTGGCCCCCATACCTTTGTCATTTTGGAAATAAGTTTAGTAGCTTAAAATTTGACCAGTAATAATTTATTTCGAATTCATACTATTTATTTCAAATTCATACTATTGGTTCCTTCTGCGCAGGTTTCCAGACGCCCCCATTATCGAAGTGTTTTGTGGGTGCTTGATGTCATAACAGTCGAAATCTATTATATTATTTCATTCTCTCATCTTAGGTGAAGCAACTCTGCGCACAACTGAAAAACATAATAAAAATTGCTCTTTTAACTGCCCCCATGGGGAAAGTAACCTCTTGAAGTTGACGAAAAGTGCCTGAATTATTCATTTCATTTGCATTTACCCTTGGCCTCAACATATAAAACCATTCGGCATTAAGGACCAACTTGGATTATCTGATATGTTTTATATATGGCGGTACTTGATTGAATTGTCACTATGTCTTGCATTACCTAAATTCTCTATAGAGTTGGATAATAACTCGTTAATGGATCAATTAAGGCATCCAATTCATCAGTTAAGATAAACTACTCGCTGAAATAGTTCAGTACACTATAGTTTTTGAGTAATTGAGTTATCTACCAACAAAGTACGCAGTTAGCACACTGTTGTTGCATTCTTTTTCTTCAAAACAAATTAAGAAAAACAGAATAAAATATTAATGCAACACAAAACTCTTTTTTTTGGCTCTTTGAAATCAGATCATCGGTGAATTTAGCTATGTAACCGGCATGTTGTAATACACATCTATGATACCTTCAAGACCCTTCCAGGCATGCCTTTTCTATTGTACTTTTCTTATAAATGGTTACCTTCTTTCCTGGAAAGTTGATATCTACCATTTTTTTATTGTTTTGTGACCTCCTTTTCATTTAATGAGAAGAACCAATGAGAAGAAACATAAAGACCTTTTCTTGCCAAAAATCCTTCAGGTTTTGAAAACCAACAGGAGTTACCCATATAACCCGTTTGATATGAAACTAACTAAAAGAATTAATACCAGAAGCGTCTTTTGTACTTTGTCAGTAAGCAATGAAAGAGATGAAACAGCATGCTCTGCTACACCATATCTATCAATGTAAAACGAAATAATTTTTAGGTTTCATGCAGTCATATCTCTGCCCAGCTCCAAGATAATAACACTTCAGCAGAGTTCTTCGACTTAAGTTTTTGTCAAGAACTCTCACAATTATTATTGTCAGGAAAGAAGCATAGATCATAGAATAGAGAATGTTGCTCCATTCTGTGACCTCAGAGTGGTTAAGGTGAATGCTTAAAGCACATACTTTTCAGAGGAGACATCAAAATTTAGAATAACAAGACATAAATTCCATGAGCTATTATAAATAGGATTAGCAATTTTTTGAGAGTACGCGAGAGATATTACTAACCAGAATACCATGCAGACAAATGTCCCATCTGTTGGTTGGTAATTCAAGTGTCCATGGACCAATAAAAGTGGAAGCAAAAATCTAAACCGACCAGTTGAAAAATCAAATGCCATGACAGCTTGATGTCCCTCTTGATCATTGAAGCTTATTCCCACATCAAGCATTTGAATCATTGAAGGGAAGAAATATAGGTAGTGGAATTATAAAAACCTAAGAAAAATAATGATATCATTTCATTATTTTTTTCTTTGTACAAAAACTTGACAATGTTTCATATAGCGTGGGAGCTCGTCTAATCTTCTTAATACGAAGAAGAGAAACAACACTGCAAAAAGTAACTACTGTATTTAAGCTACTAAATTAACCTAATTCAAACATGTATCATGATAAAGTGTATTCAGGTCATCCCAAAGATAACCGACCTAAAATAGAAAATTTTCTCTTGAAGAATTCAGAAACTTGCACATTCACTTCATCGAGATTTTTTATTCTTCTTGTTTTATATGTCATCGAATGGTCGCCCCCATTTAGAGTTCCAAGTCTCCATCCAGTACAGACTGCACAGTATCATATCTACCGCAAAAGAAACCTCTGTAAACTTGGCATTGCTTACGTTTTCCTGAGCTTTCTCAATTCAGGCAGCCAGCCAAAGAAGCAGCCAATCTCTCTAATGCAAATCCATCTTGTTTCTCAATGTCGTGAGAATCTATAACAACTGATTTGAAAAATAGTCATATAACAACCTAAACAGTGAGAGTCCCAACCAAAACATAAAATAAGACTTCACATATCTGCAGAACACGACTAATATATACCAGCGATTGGACCTGATGTGAGTCGAACAAAACCTTCTGACGTGAAGTCAGATGCACTACTATTGCGCCAAATATCTGTGGTTTAAAAGATTCATCGTAGCATGGGACAAAATTTTTTTTACCTCCGGTGCTAGTCTATTCAATGGAAACCATACTTATACAATAGTCGTTTTCCTACAATTGTATCCTTGTATTCGATTCCTAAGATTATGGCCATGGAATTTTCTTGCCATCTGCATCCAATAAATAAATTCATATAAAAATACCATAACCACAAACCAAAAGAGATTATCTTAAAATCTTAAACCAATTTGTTTCTTAGCCATATGTGGCAATACCAATAAAAAAAATAAAGTGGACACAATTTAAACCCACTTAAGCTTACTTATAAATGGTTCCACGCCATAGAGACGATAATCAATTATCCAAATTTCAAAATATAAAACTATTAGTTGTTTATGTACTACACCTCTCGAACTGAATCAAGTCCAAACCGTCGATTCCCACTCACATATTTGTGTTTCAATTGTACCTGAATTGTTAGTAAAGCATCACCAAAAAAATTGAAGGCTGTTATTGCAAGATAAATTCCCAGTAAGTTCAGTACTGAGTTGTATTCCTTACTACCATTTCTCTCCCACAATCATCAATTGTAATCCCTTTTGGATGGCTCATCCGTTCGTCTCTTGGTTTCCCATCTACATATTCCCAAATCCATCAACTAAACCAGCTATTAGCTTTATCTACTATCTGTATTTTACACATTCATTTATTCAGAAGCAACAATGAGATGAAAAATGACTAACCAATAAATACTTATGCTAAAAACTGATTAGGATCTCAAAGACGTACATACATGTATATCTTCCAGAAAATGGCACATTAATAGATTCTTTTGAAATCTTAGAGATTTTTCACATCTCTCGATTAACACCACTAACCTCGCTTTGGGAATGTCGTTTTATAGTATGTTAACATATGTATTTCATGTTAGGTAATCTGTTAGAGATGTAGTATAGCGTCAAAAAAAAAAAAAAACAAACATAGTGCTTAAATTTCTCAAGGTAGAAGAAACAAATTGGTACATCGCAATGACTCGGTTTATATTTTCCGAGATTGAACTTATCATATTAAAACAACATTTGGAAAATAGCTACAACATTCTTGAAACGCCAGTGAAAATAAAGGCTCAACGATGATTTTTTTTATTCCAATGCTGATAGACGCATTTTTGTGTCTAATTTGTCCTCAATGTCCGTATTGTTGGAACTCTATTTTTGTACTAATATTGTGTTTTTATGTATTTTTAGGAAATAAACATTTTTGGAAAATTCGGCTCGAAAAGTTCCCCGGGGCACCCTTGAATGACAATTGTTATTCGGACTCTCACTATCGGTTAAGGGGCACCTCAGTGGACACCTGCTATTCGCACCCCAGTTCAGGATAGGGGGACACTCTTTCTTCTTCGTTTGAAAACTGTTTTTTGGCGGGAAATGAAATTCTCAACTGGCAGAAGTTTGATCACAAAAATGAAGGGGTTACGGGTCGATTCAATGGCTGAAATTTGATAGAGAGATGTGATATAGGTTAAGGAACACATTTTGGGCAGTGGGTTCGATCGGAATTGGATGGAAAACGCGTGATGATTCACACACCCAAAACAGAGCACGTGTACTGTAACACGAGCAAAATTGAAGTTCTTGTGTGCATGGAGGAGTTCTACTAGCGTTGAAAGAGTGCTGAGACGTGGAGAAGGCTAACTAGAGCGTGCAGGATCAAATCTAACGCGTGCATGGGCTTAAAAATGGAAATTATCGTTATTATGGGCAGCAAGGAATATTCGGATTAAATGGAGAATATACGCAATAAATGAGGGGATTTTTGGTCCTGAAACACTATAAATACAAGGCAAAACAGTTTGGGAAAGGTTAGCACGGGATTGGGAGAGATTTAGAGCCGAGAGAATCACCAGAAGAGTCGACAGAGAAAAAGTTCTGCTGCTGTCAAAGGAAGAACACGAAGAACATTGTACAGTCCAGGAAAGTCGTTGATTAGTGTCGCATATTTGCGACAATCCTCAGTTCCTTTCCCGCGACGAGCTTACAACACTTCTGAAGTGCCGTTCTTCCCTACGCTTCCTGTGTGTCGCAAAGGACAGTCTTAAAACGATTTCTTTTTATTTCATCATTTGTACTCAACTTTTGAGCATTAATAAAATATTTTGAGTATTTTTCCAACATGATGAGAGGCTAAATTCTTGGTGATTGAGGCAATGGAGGATCTATTCACTCATGTTTGATTGGTAATATTTTTATTTATAATTTCTTTAATTATTTACTTTATTTAATTCACTTGGATAAATATAAAAAAAAGGATAAAATGGTTTTCTTAATTAGTTGTGAATCAGTTTGATGTTTTATGCTTAGAATAATTCTTTGATAAATCATGCTTAAGGATTACAACTTAATATTTGGAACCTTTTAAATTAAAAAGTGATTTAATACGAAAAAGATCTTAATAATAATTTCTGAAATATTATTTATAACCAATCAACTTGAAGTAATAGTGAATCCTGAGCCTTAATCTTTCTAAAATCTTGACATTACTATTAATTTCCTTCATTTATTTATTTGTTTAAATCTTAAAAAAAATAAGAGTTACCTTCACAAGTTCGAAAAGAACCCCTTTTACCACTATCTACAACAACTTTTGAAAAAACATCAAATTTTTGGCGCCGCCGACGCGGACCTGTGCTTAGGTAGAATTTTTTTTTAGGTTTATTATTTTTTTTTTCCTTTTTACGTTTCTTTTTGTCTTTTATTTGCAGGTTCGAAGTGGAGTACTAAGGACCTTGGAAGGAAAAGCTTAAAGCGAAAGGAGCGAAAGAGAATTTTTTTTGTTTTATATATAGAAAAGAGAGAAAAAAAAAAGAAGAGATTTTTATATATTTTTTTTAGGTTATTTTTTTTCTTTTTCTTTTGCACTTTACTTTATTTGGACTTTGGACTGGACTCTTGGACTTTATTATTATTTTTTTTTTTTGTAAACCCTACAGAAGGGTAGTTAAATACAAATTGTGTGCAGGGAAGGACGGTGATTACAATATCACCTCTGCCCCTCGGGTTCGCACACGGCATAGAAGTCGTGGCCCGAGTCGACGACAACGGTTCATCCCCCGTCTGGTACGGGAGGTAAGTCCAATCGAAACACTCGCGAATCTCCTGTAAGCGAGTTACTGTATTCCTTAAGGTGATCATTGATTGAGGACGAATTTGGACTGTCTTTATTTTCCTAGTAAAGGGCAAGGCCTGGCCTAAACAAGATAAGGGTTCGGATTTCATCACCGCTCCCTTCTTGCCCGCTTTAGGAGAACAAAACCTAACGCGAACCCAAGCTTTAAAATCTGATTAGAAAGAGACCTATAGGGTATCGAGCTTGTTAGGAAATTTTTTCGAAGGATATCGGTTATTCTTTTAGCATACTTCGAAGTTCATGACGGTTTCTGTGAGTTGAATGCGTGACTGCGCCGCCTTGTACTGCGGTGAGGCCTTGGGTATCAAAGCTCCACTAAGCTTCCCTCGCCTCGATTCAACTTACTTTGACTCGGATTGATTCCAGAGGGGTTTGCTTAAATCGTAACGAATTCCCTTTCGAGATATAGAAGCTAGTCTAGAAACAATCTAAGTGAGCCATCATGCTTGTTGTTTGCTAGAAATCTCTAGGTTTGCTGTGGTAAAGTCGATTCAGCCTGCTGTGTGATTGCTAGAACCTTCCTGTTAGGATTTTTATTTCTTTTTGATTTTTTTTAGTGTATGCCCGATTTTGTTAATAGGGCTTGGAAAAGAGATACTTTAGGTCGTCTGATTAGTGATAAACCTAGTAGTTCTTCTTGGGGAGGCGGGGAGCTCGAAGACTCTTCTTTAGAGAGCCCCGTTTTTGGAAACTTCAGTTTTGAGAATCTGCGTCTTTGTGAAGAAATTTCTCCTAGTCCTTTGGTAGTGCCAGAAATGACAACTTTAAAAGCTTTATTGAACCCAACTAGGACCTCTCGTCCGTCTTGTATCAAGTTAGCTGAAACCGAGGAAAATTATGAACTCAAACCTGGGATTTTACAGATGCTCCCAACCTTTTTAGGAAAAGAGAATGAGAACCCCTATTTTCATGTTAGGGAATTTGAGGAAGTATGTAGTACTCTGAAAATTAAAAACCTTAGTGATGATGCACTGAAACTTAGGTTATTCCCCTTTTCCTTAAAAGATAAAGCCAAATCTTGGTTGTATAGTTTGGATTCTGAGTCAATTGAAACCTATGAACAACTTACATCTGCCTTTATACATAAGTTTTTCCCAAGGCACAAAACATCGTCTATTAGGACACAAATTTGTACTTTTGCTCAACAAGAGGGAGAATCGTTATATCGGTATTTAGAAAGGTTCAATGACTTAATTTCTCAATGTCCTCATCATGGTTTAGAGAAGGTTAGGTTAGTTCAGATCCTCTACGAGGGTTTAGACTATTCAAAAACGACCATGGTTGAGTCCTTATGCACAGGTGGGTTTGAGAATAAAACTGTTGATGAGGCGATGACATTTTTGAATGAAATCGCCAATAAGACCCAACAATGGGAAAATAATAGGGAACCCCAGAAAACAATTCTTCTAAGTAGAGGAAATGTCAATAGGGTAGAAGGATCCTATGAGTCAGATGCTAAAATAGCAGCCATAGCCAAAAGGTTAGAAACGTTGGAATTAGGTCATTCTAGTGGTACTAGTGGTAGAATAGAGCCTTTTTGGGAAGACCATACTGTTGAAGAGCAAGCCAATGCTCTTTATAACAACACTAGATTCGATAACCGTCAGAACATTGACCCTTATTCAGAAACCTATAACCCTGGATGGAGAAGCCATCCCAACCTTTCTTGGTCTAAGGGCCAGAATCAAGGTCAGTCTAGTAACTCTCAAGCTCCCCCAGGTTTTGGCTATCCTAAGAATCCTTCAGCCCCGGCACAGTTTTAGAACCCTTCGGATAAGAAGATTATGAGTTTAGAAGAGTCTATTTCTTTGTTAACTCGTAACACTATGCAGTTTCAACAATCTGTTGCTCAAGGTATAGAAGAAAATAAGAGAATAGGTCAGGCTAACTCTCAGGCTATTTCCGAGTTGAAAACCCAGGTTAGTCATATAAATGAGTCTTTGAGGGAAAAAGGTAAGTTTCCTAGTCAAACTCAACCCAATCCTAAAGCAGAGAAATCGTACAATCATGTGAACTCTATTACAACCCTTAGGAGTGGAAAGAAAGTTGACAATAAGGTTGCCATGCCTGATAGTGAACATGTTGTAGTTCACCCTTATGAGCCAGAAAATGAGAAGACTGATAGAGTCTCCAAAGAGACCAATGAGGGTCCTGATGAGCGCGGATTTGTTCCTAGAGCCCCGTTCCCCCAGCTGCTAGTTCCGACTAAGAGGGGGTCCAACTTTAATGATATATTGGAGGTTTTTAAGCAGGTTAATATCAACCTTCCGTTATTAAATGCAATTAGGCAGATTCCCTCTTATGCCAAGTTCCTTAAAGACTTGTGTACGCGAAAGCGTAAGCTCAGTGTCCAGAAGAAAGCCTTCATAGCTAGTCATGTGAGTTCTATTATTCAGAATACCACGACTCCTAAGTATAAAGACCCAGGGTCCCCTACCATTGCTTGTACAATAGGTAAGTACCGTGTTGAGAAAGCGTTGCTTGACTTAGGAGCCAGTGTGAACTTACTGCCATACCATGTGTACCTTAAGCTAGGACTTGGTGAGATGAAACCTACACAGCTGACACTTCAGTTAGCTGATAGGTCCGTTAAAATTCCTCGTGGTGTGATCGAGGATGTTCTCATAGAGGTCGACAAGTTTATATATCCGGTGTATTTTGTTATCCTAGATACCCAACCTATCCCTGACCCAGAGAACCAAATACCAGTGATTTTAGGTCGCCCGTTTTTAGCTACATCCAATGCGATCATTAACTGTCGAAATGGTATTATGAATTTGTCTTTTGGTAATATGACTATTGAGCTGAACATTTTTAATATTAGTAAGCTACCCTCTGAGCTAGATGACACGTGCATTGAAGAGGTCAACATGATAGGAACCTTAGTTCCCAAGTCTGTACCAAACACCGAATAGGAAGATCCATTAGAGAGTTGTCTAGCCCGTTTTAGCATGGATTTCGACGATGATAGCAAAATTGAAAAAGTAAATGCTCTGTTGGATTCTATTCCTATGTTATATACCGATAGATGGAAATCTAGGTTTGAACCATTACTAGCTACCGAATCTACCTTAAGCCCTTATTTCGAAGAGCCTAAATATCCTCCTAAGTTGGACCCCAATCATGCATTTGTAGGCCCATCTGAGATTTTGCCTATAACTTCCGATTTGGATGGTGATCATGAGATTAGGCCAGTAACCGTGCTTCAACACAATAAGGAAACTCTAGGGATGACCATAGAGGATATGAAACATATAAGTCCTATAGCTAGTATACCTCAAAAGAATTTAGAGGATGAACCACCTGATTATAACTCAGAGAAAGCAATTGACCTTTTTCAGGAACCGGATGGTCTAGAAATTAGGAATATTGTGACTAGTTTATCTAGGGACACCCAAAACCCTAAATTTGGGGGTAGAGATTGTCAATTATCCCCAGTAGAAGTCCCTAACTTGGGACTCAATCCTAGTGCATCTGAGGTATCGCTTGAGTCTATTCAGACTCCACAACCTGATCCGCCTGACACTGTTCAGGAGGAAATCCATATATTAGAAACCCGTTTTTCGGATGAATCTATTTTTCAAGACACTCTTATGAAGCCCAACTGGAGGCTCTGGATAGATCCGGTTGTCTTGCAAGAAACCTTAGATGAGGATGTGCTCCTTCTGTTCATTTTTCTGAGCCAGTGCAGTTGTCTCATATTGGTGTTAGCTTTATTTGGTATTATGGACCCACAACTTTTTCGGCTATTGGTATATGACTTTGGAAGGTGAAGATCCTTTTTGAGGTATTTGATGTCTGGATGAAGACTTTAAACTTAGCACTTCTTGGGAGGTAACCTAATCTCACGCAACACGGTAATATCTTTCCTCAACCCTTTTTGCTTCAAGTGGTAACAATTTCTCCTCGTTCATGCTGTTAATTTTATCATTGGAAACATTGAGGACAATGTTAGATTTAAGTTTGGGGGTATGGGAAAATCTTTTAGTTGCAATAAATAAACTCCAGAGCCTAGAAATTTATGCGTATTCAGGATGGCACTAACTAATCTAAGTGGATGGAAACATCTTGGTTGTAGGAGTTGAGGAACCAATCTGATTAGATGGAAACATCTATAGAGTCTATTCATAAAAGCACAGAGCTCGGGTGTTAGAAATAACATGATAGTTGCACCATATCTCGTTGAGTCCTTTTCACTTCTATTTTTATTTTGTTTTTAAACTATGTTTCTCTAAGTGATAGGTGGGGCCCACGATTCAAGTTGTTACCAATGCTAGGGTGAATTAGAGTGATTGAGATACCATGAAAAAAAAAAAATTGAGACCAGACCATTTGACCAAAAGGAATAAATTCAATAAAGTCGACCACTGATACCCTTGTATATGCCAGTCGTGTTGACCTAGAGTTAGGTTATCGACCACTGGTACCCTTGTATATGCTAGTGTGTTGATATTAGTCAGACTAGTATCTCAATCCATTAGGATAGGTTCACTTTGGCGGAGGCCTTCAGACAGATATGGGAAACGACGTTCACTTAGCAAACATCAAAACCATCTATGTTTTTCTACATCCATCTCTTAATCTTTCCATGTGATTAGTTTGACTCCGAATATGATGTCCATAGTGCAACTATATGAGTAGAGCTCCGTCACTTATATATGAATTTTAGTATGCTTGAGTGCAAACTCGTGTACATCAATTGGAATTTCGCATCAGGGTACTTCCTCTTGTAGTCAATAAGTATGCCAACCAAGGAGATTCTTTAGTGCCTTCCAAGGTTCGTTGTAGATAGCTAGGGTCTGGAGTAAAGGTTTTGTGGGTACACCTCTGGTAAACCCTCCGGAGACAACACTCCGCCACTAGGGCCACCTAGTGGTTTAACGGCTTGCTGCACGTGCTAAGTGTAGTCATTTTACTTTCTAGATTAGATTTTCTCAAGGAATAGCAAATAATAAGTTTGGGGGTATCTGATAGACGCATTTTTGTGTCTTATTTGTCCTCAATGTCCGTATTGTTGGAACTCTATTTTTGTACTAATATTGTGTTTTTATGTATTTTTAGGAAATAAACATTTTTGGAAAATTCGGCTCGAAAAGTTGCCTGGGGCACCCTTGAAGGACAATTGTTATTCGGACTCTCACTATCGGTTAAGGGGCACCTCAGTGGACACCTTCTATTCGCACCCCAGTTCAGGATAGGGGGACACTCTTTCTTCTTCGTTTGAAAACTTTTTTTTGGCGGGAAATGAAATTCTCAACTGGCAGAAGTTTGATCACAAAAATGAAGGGGTTACGGGTCGATTCAATGGCTGAAATTTGATAGAGAGATGTGATATAGGTTAAGGAACACATTTTGAGCAGTGGGTTCGATCGGAATTGGATGGAAAACGCGTGATGATTCACACACCCAAAACAGAGCACGTGTACTGTAACACGAGCAAAATTGAAGTTCTTGTGTGCATGGAGGAGTTCTACTAGCGTTGAAAGAGTGCAGAGACGTGGAGAAGGCTAACTAGAGCGTGCAAGATCAAATCTAACGCGTGCATGGGCTTAAAAATGGAAATTATCGTTATTATGGGCAGCAAGGAATATTCGGATTAAATGGAGAATATACGCAATGAATGAGGGGATTTTTGGTACTGAAACACTATAAATATAAGGCACAACAGTTTGGGAAAGGTTAGCACGGGATTGGGAGAGATTTAGAGCCGAGAGAATCACCAGAAAAGTCGACAGAGAAAAAGTTCTGCTGCTGTCAAAGGAAGAACACGAAGAACATTGTACAGTCCAGGAAAGTCGTTGATTAGTGTCGCATATTTGCGACAATTCTCAGTTCCTTTCCCGCGACGAGCTTACAACACTTCTGAAGTGTTGTTCTTCCCTAAGCTTCCTGTGTGTCGCAAAGGACAGTCTTAAAACGATTTCTTTTTTATTTCATCATTTGTACTCAACTTTTGAGCATTAATAAAATCTTTTGAGTATTTTTCCAACATGATGAGAGGCTAAATTCTTGGTGATTGAGGCAATGGAGGATCTATTCACTCATGTTTGATTGGTAATATTTTTATTTACAATTTCTTTAATTATTTATTTTATTTAATTCACTTGGATAAATATAAAAAAAAAGATAAAATGGTTTTCTTAATTAGTTGTGAATCAGTTTGATGTTTTATGCTTAGAGTAATTATTTGATAAATCATGCTTAAGGATTACAACTTAATATTTGGACACCTTTTAAATTAAAAAGTGATTTAATAAGAAAAAGAGCTTAATAATAATTTCTGAAATATTATTTATAACCAATCAACTTGAAGTAATAGTGAATCCTGAGCCTTAATCTTTATAAAATCTTGACATTACTATTAATTTCCTTCATTTATTTATTTGTTTAAATCTTAAAAAAAAAAGAGTTACCTTCACAAGTTCGAAAAGAACCCCTTTTACCACTATCTACAACAACTTTTGAAAAAACATCAAATGCCCAATGGAAATTGTTTGGATATATTCACCTAAAATCAGCTTTAAGAAAGTCTGAATTGCCTGGAACTGTTTTTACAGAGCTGCATCATCCAATCTGTTGTGAAAAATTTCCAGCTACAAAAACAAACAATGATGTTGGAGATATTGTTGACCTGCTGCACACACCATCAAAGTTCAAACCCTCTTTCCACAGAACCCGTGAACCTACCTATTAATTCTAATGCACTCAAAAAAAAATTAATTAGAGTTTAATCTTTCACGGAGAAGGGAGGCACTCTCGGCCTATTACAAAAAACTGTCAACGCCTATCACCCCACCCTGGTTCAGTCGGTACAAATCAAAGGAATACAAAATCGAAAACAAAACACGATGCAAGTAGATAATTAATATCAACATCATAAAAGATAATTAACTTTAGTAAATAACCACAAAAAGAGTCGTATAGAAAACAACCCGAGGACAACAAACAAACCTACAAAATCAGAAAAACATTACCACGTTAGGATTATGATATTTTGAGGGAGAAGACAAAGAACAAAGAACTCGCTGACAAACGTTACTACGTTTACATATAGATCCGTAACTTGGTTGCTAATAAATTTCTCTAATCCTTTCACAAAATGTGGCATAAGATGCCAACCAATCAACCGTTATATTTGGCGTAATAATCTTAATATAAATTTCCAGACATATATCTAAAAAATTAGATATTCAACAAACCTTGAACAATAGCACAGCTTCGCAATTCCTTGGACAACGCATCTACGTGCTCTTTGCTTGGTACCTATGATCCATTAAAAATGTGCTTAGTATTTTGATCCTAATGTGCTTGTTATATCTAAGCTAGCAAAGTTTTGAGAACACAACCTTTGATCCTTATACTCCATTAAATAAATTGTAATGATTCATATAAGATCTATAGAACTCAAATTAGCTTGTAACACCAGTACGACTAATCTGGAGATAACTTCTCAAGCTCAATAACACAAAACAAATAAGCATCTAACTAAACCCACCCAATTGAAAAATTTTGGCAGATTCTGACATTGGCTTTTGCTTATTGCCATTGCAAAGAACACTTTCACAACAAACTATCACCTGCATAGGAGGAATCAGAGATCTGTGTACGATGGAGTTAACAATATTCTGGGTATCAAAACCGTTCTTCCAGTGGCCTTTCAATTATTAAATGCATGAATTACATTCTTTCCCACCTCCTTAACGACTAATCTAATGCCATTACACGGAGCTTCAGCTTGGTCAATATTTCTGAGAAACATTATATCAAAATATTTTTTTAATACTGGAATTTTACTTTAGAGCCAAGCGATGACATCTTTATAATGTGATTCAAATTCTCAAATACCGATTCTCAATCAACAGAACACATGACATCACAAAATTAAGAACACCAAAGAGGTAGGTTTCAGAAGATAACCCCGCCTTAATACTTAAAAAAAAAAATATCTCACGCTCGCTGCTAAGAATAAAAATAATCCAAAAATCCCGAATCCTGCAACAAAATGATATGAATACGTGATATATTTATTACCCTCCGTACGGATATATGCCTCTGAGTTTTTTTAACCTAGTTAATTAGGAATCTATGATCAAATATTTCCCTTAACTTTTTTTTTTACATTTGAAGTCCTGTAATCAACAATTAAGCAGGCACGGGCCTAGCAAGGGGCTTATCTAGGGCCCTCCTTAATTCTAGCACATCATTTTTTTTTTTTCATTTCCTTTTTTAATTTAGCCCATTATTATTAAGTGTCCCAACCTACTTGATGTAATTTTAGCTCTTGTATATTTTAACTTAGAAACAAAATAAATATTCTTTTCTTTAGAAATTTCATTAATTAATACTCGATTCTTTAATAAATTCTCTTAAATAATATTTTAGCCAATCCTAAATCGGGGACAACGTGCCAAATTAATAATTCGTTAAAATTATAAATTAATTTTTAACTACTTATATAGATCCCATATGAAATACTCCCTCCGTCCCACTATTAAGTGACCTACTTGAAGTTTGCACAAATTTTAAGGCAAGCAAGGAAAAAGAGATTTTTAAGCATTTTTTACAATTATATCCTTATGGATAATAATTAATAAAATTTTGAAATGATTTATCTCTCAAACTACACCACGGATGTTCGCAAACTTTATACCATTGAAAAGCATTTTAAAACACCTACGTAACGAATATAAACATGCCTATCAAATTATGCATATTTTTTATATTTCTTATAATCAATTAAAAGGGTAATTTTAGAAATATCTCCTTGTTTAGTGATATAGGTCACTTAATGATGGGACAAAATTAAAAACCAAATAGGTCACTTAATGGTGGGAAGGAGGGAGTATTAATTAATAGTTCACTGTATACGTATTCAATACTCCAATGTTTTATGAAGATTTCTTGAAAAATGAATTGGTTGTCTTCTGTTTTTTTGTTAAAATCAATATCACATCAAAATGAATTAGTGTTGTTTCTCATTATCCCAGCGAAAAAATATTTAATGTGATTGCCGCTTTAACAACCTCGTTTCGTGAAGGGGATCTATTGCAGAACTTTCATCGTATTCTTTGCCATCTTTATCAGTTCCCATAACACTCTCAATTAGTTCTTCATCAGTCAATAATTACGTAACTTCACATTCTTCCGGATATTTAGGATATCTTTCCATTCAGTAAACTGTGATAACCCATTTTTCAATCAAATTTTGCAAGTCTTGAGTGATATGACCGTCTAACTGCTCATCTAAACTGTCAAAACTTATGTTATCTGTTGATCGAAGTTAAGATATTAATTAATATATAAATTAGTAATTATTAATTTATCGGTTAATTAATATTTGGCTTAATTAATAAATTCAGGTGGTCCCAACAACATTAGCTTATAGAATTTCTACTGTATATCCAGAAAAAAATCCATAATTAAAAATTATTTCCATGGTCGCTTTTGTTATTGGTTTTGTTCATTTTAACTACGTTATACGTTGCAAAAAAATTTATCGCGGCCTAGTTACAATTATATAGATATTCATCACATTAAAATGTTAATGCTAATTCTTAAATGTGATGCGAGGAAATGCATTCACCAATATCAATAATCCCAAAATAAATATTGTACTAAAAATCATAACCCAAATTCAAAATAATTAACACCCAGAAAAATTTTTTTTTAAGTCTTACCCAATATTTGGCAAATAAGCTTAAAAAAAAAAGAAAAAAAAAAGTATTTGGCAAAGAAAAGAGTGCATCAATAGAGGACTCATGTTTAGCATCGGAAGAAATGTTTAGGTTCTCTCCTCAGCATCATCCTTGTACTGTACAACATGATTTAAGAAATCCTTATGTCTCTTCTCGTCTTTTTCAGCCTCGCCCAATTCCACACATGTCATACATACATATCTATTTCAAATCAGCATCCCCACAACAATATAATCTAACACACCACGACGCATAACATACCATAATAATTGTACAATTCAAATCTCTTAAGATGTATATCCCATATAAATGACATGATGCAACTATTCAAGAAATTATAAAAATTAACCACCCTGTTGGGTTTAAATCGGGCCTTCCAAGATACATGTCTAATTTCATAGAAACACATGGTTCTCAAGGCTTTGGGTTAACAAATCCCTATTTTAGTCGAGCAACTTTTCTTTTACATTCCATTTTCTTCTATAATTTTAAATTTTTGAATGTAATAATAGGTAATATCAACAAATTAGCAATAGCATTAACATGTCACCAATGTTTTTTTTTTTTTTTTGAATGAAACAAATTTCGTTGCTATTAATTCTCATTCAAGATGAGATGTTCCATAATACAATTGGGTGGTTCATCAAAGTATCACCATATGTTTCCATTGTTTGAAATTGGTATTGAGCTAAATCATGCGCAATATAATTTATGTCTCTAAAAACTGATGTGAAACTAACTTCACCAATGTTCTAGTCATTTGAACATACATCTATGTCATATGACAACTAACTTACAAAATTACTAAAATTATGCACCTTATAACCATGACTACTAAACTGATAGGCAGGGTTCCGTAAAATGTGTTACTGTTAATACATAAAGCTTCAATTTCTGCACGATACGATGGGAAGCATCAATCTGTTTTCACTGATTACACCTGCAAAAACACAAAGCATGACCAAAACAATCATAACAATTTTAACCAACAATTGCAAGATTGTTAATAGGGGGACTGGTTTTGCTTGGGGGTGTACTAAAATGCTAATAAGACAAAATATCATTTGCTTTGGGGTCGGTACACCCCCAAGCAAATTGGCACCCCCAAGCAAATTGGCACCCCCATTAGCATCCTTGACAATGTGGATCAACCCACTCCACGTCTTCATACTCAAACAAACGTGAATTTCAACTGGTTCACCCTTTGTTGTATTCGAGAACTACACTCCATGCTTGTAATTATGATGCATTTTCCCATACTACGCCTGACATTAGTACATTACATCTCAAATTATAAAAAATGATTTAATGTTCTCAACTTCTACGTATCAATGAAGTCTAGCTCTTTGTATGTAGAAATTTTTTGCTAATGGGAGCAAAATAATTAAGTTAAGATTTTTCTATCCATTAAACCATAATCATGAAGTTTGACCACCAGAAGACCTCTTGGCTCTAAGCAATCACGTGACCTTAATTGGTCCAAAATCTTGTTGTTGACAATGGTTAGTTTCTAGACCAAAACTTTATGTACAAATCCATATCTCCGCGCTCTATTATCATACACAACACTTCTCCTCTCCAAAATTGCTACCACTTTCCCAACTGAATTTTCGGAGTTCCGACTATCAAAGATTAATTTTTAAATAACAATAAGAAGAAAACAAAACACATTAAGGAATGGGTCTTACCTTTAAGTTTCATGATGTGTAGTCCGTCAAAGAGAATTCAAAGAGAAGGACCCTAGATCGACTACACATATAAAGGTCAAGTCAATCGTAATATACTAACAATTACATTGAAATAGTAAAAGAAAGAGAAAAAAAAAACAAATAATTTTGTTATTAAAGTAAGAGTTACACACAAATGGATTTCAGGAAATCGGAAGTTCCATGAAACAGAACATTAAAGTGAAGATTCATAAACACCTAATTGTAGAAGGTAAAAATATAAAGAGGAAAAAGGAGCAAATCTTGAATTGTACTAACATCAAATGGTATGCAAAACCTGAATTGCAGAAGGTATCATGCCCAGAGATAGACCAGCTGTAATAATTATCCTCATACATTTTCCAGTTTTGTCCGTTCCACAAAACAAAACATTTTTAAAGTTTCTTATTACAACAGGATTGACCTGGAAAATAAAATCATCGTTTGGAAACAGGATAAACAATTCCCCTCTTTTCACCTGCAAAATAAAACAACATAAAAGTTTAACCATTAACCCCAGATCCCGAGGACTCCCAAATTCAATGTTATTGGATTTGTTCCAACAATTCAGAATTACACATATAGATAATGTAGTGAACACCTTATGACGATTTACATAATTTATCCTCTGTTAGCCTTTTTTCGCAGCATTGATTTTTTTGCACCATCAAAATAAACCTTAGTCATATACATATAGCGATAAATACATATATAACAAGACAAAAACAAATAATAGTATGCAAAAGAGATCAGGGAGAAGTCGATCAGAAGAAGTACCAGGGGATGGGTCTAAAGGAAAATACCTAAAAAGTCGATCAATTTTTGAGTACTAATCTTGCAATTCATAGTAAAACGAAGTTTACTATAATCCATTAGTGTTGACGTACCAATGGAGTATAAAACAAAGAGAACCTCTATTGCTTAGCAAAGGAACAAAATACATTGAAATAAATTGTTTCTCCTTACCATGATGCGTCAAAAGAACCAAATTTCTCCAAATCGGTACTCAAGATCTCCTTCACCGGTACTCAGGAAACCTCACTGCCGTTATTAGTTCCAATCGATGGGTATGTACAAAATAATAACCAAAATAAATTAAAAAACAAAAATACAAAACCCTGCATTGCAAGAAATAAAAAAGAATATCAAAGAAATCAACTAAAGCCTCGAAGGAAAATGCAACGTCAAAATCACAAATTTCTAATGCTTTATATATAGTCGACCTATACCCACTAAATTCCACGAAAAAAAAGCCTTTGTGAATTTATCAAATTATGTGTAAGTTAATTCGGGAATCTAGTATTTTTATTTACGTTAAATCCATCGTATTTCCTTGCACATATGAGTCTCATATTTCTTTCTTAAAGTAGAATATACGGAATATCAAAAATAAAAGCTCACAGATTCGTTTCAAAAATTATACCAAACTTTCCCGGTCTTCATCCATTATATATTCAACAGGATACGCAAAAATAAAACAAAGAATGATTTATAGTTAAAATCTTGGTATAAAAATCAAAATATGGAAATTGAGGGTCAAGATCCTCTGTACCCATAACTCCCCCGTCCCTCTGTCCCAACCAATCAGATGGTGCCACGTACATAACATATTAACGGGGATAACTGGCCGTGAAGACCATTAAATATTTTCGTAAAAATCTCCGTAATCAGATTCAAAACTAGTTCTTCGTTTTAAGGGTTCTCTATTATTTTCGAAATCATTGATGAATCATGGATCTAAACATAGTACTCAATTGTTATTTGCTAATATAGATGAATCTAGTTTCCGTAGATCCAAACCTTGATTTGAAACATATATTGTATACCTTCTTTTTTTTTTTTTTAATTATTTGAGGAAAGTTACAGAATTGCAACTATAATCAAAACCCAAACATATATAAGAACCATTGGGTTTTCTCGAATCTTTCCAAAGAATGTTAAAAGAACCCATAAGATATTTTGTTGTTACGAAAAAAATCATGGTTCATTAATTTTGTAAGCATAATTCCTTCCAACACCATCAACTGTGGAATTAAGGTCCAACAGAGATTAGGGGTTTTGTATTTCAAATTGGGTATGTTTGTGATGAATCAAATTTGCAGTTCACTCATTTGGTTTTGAGTTTTAAATTTTGGAATGAATAGAGAAAAGACGAAGACAGAGCTCGTGATTCTTTTTACTAATAGAGACGAAATGTTTACTGTTAATCTCAACGTCTCCGTCGAGAGCAAAAGAAATGATAAGCAGAGGTGGTGTCATCATATTTGCGGGGACGGGGGGATTTTGGATACAGAGGATCTGGACCCGGAAATTGATAAGATTATTTCAAATATTTTTCGTAGAAAACTCAAAACAGCTTAAAAAACAAATTCATGCCCTGAAAAAATATTTTCATTTATTCTTTTTATACTTTTTTAAATTAAGATGTTGGTATAAAAATCAAAATATGAAAATTAAGATAAGAAAAGGTTAATACTTTAATTAGGGAAAAAAATACTAACGTAGCAGAATCTAAACAAAATATGGAGAAAATATCCTAAAAATATTTCCGTTTATTTTTCTTATTTAGTCTGTCAATTTTTGTAATTTTTCTTTGATTAAAATGTTGGCATTAAAAAAATGGAAATAATCGTGGAAGAAACAATTTATGGAAATTAATAATATTTTCGGTATAAAATATTCTCACTAAAAAGAATATTCCACAGTTTCAAAGATTTAAGTCTTAATTTTAAAAAAAATCTTAAGGTCCGGATTTTATTAAAATAATGTAACATAGTGTAAGAATTTTGCTAAAATTTTAGCCAGGATTAAGGATTTCGTCTACCTACCACAAAAAAAGAGGGTGGACGCAACCACTAAATTTGGGACATCGAATCGAATCTATTTAATTAGAAATTGACGGTCACGAAATGTAAGGGGGCTAACTTGTATTTCGGACAATCAAAAGCGAGGGTTTTGTTCACCGGCCAATGAGAGGGGAGGTAAACGCAACTCTCGACGTGGTGTGAGAGATGTGATTGGGTGTTTAAGTTGTTGATATGGTCTAAACAGAATTTTACCAAGCATGTATTACCATTAATATTTGATCTTTTTCGGAAAGTATATGAATATCTGAATATTCAAAAATGATCGAGCAACGCGTGAAAAATAAAAAGAATTCCCGAGAGTCTTTTCTGGTGGCTACTAATTCCTATTCTTGCTTTATTTTGAGCCAAAGAAATATGAATGAACCAAATTCCAAATTACATGATTATTCCTTGGAAAAATTAGTGATAAAGATTAAAGGATAATAAAAATGTGTATATTAAGCTATAGAGAGAAAGAGAGAGAGAGTAATAGAGGTGGAATTGGTAGTTAAGTACTCGCACTTCCTATCCATTTATTCTGTGTGTCACTTTTGTAATGAAAACCAACAGAAAACCAAATGAAATGAGAGAAGAAAGAAAACCCTTTAGGCCGTGTTTGGCACCTTTGGCAACATAAAACTTAGCTAGATTAGAGTTTTCTCTTACTTAATTAGGATTACCATAAAATAGTTAAGCAAAAATGTTGTTTGTTTTTCCATTAAATCCCGTACGGTTGTATGTTATATTTTATTTGTCTAGTATTTAATTTTACTGGAAAAGATTTAATTTACTTATTATCATAAAGGGAAAATATATAGGATAATTAAAAAAAAGGTTAAAAGGTTAGGATAATTACCCATTTTAAAAAGAAATATAACTGACTATTCTTGGTTGGGATTTTGGTATCCTGGATATTTGGGAGAATAGTGTAACCTTACTTTTTTAGCTTACTAAAATTAGGGAAGGTTATGCTATTCCTGTCCAAACTTAGAATAAAAAGAAGACAAACACCTTTTAACGGTTATTTTGGAGATAACCCAACCTAGGATAGGATATCAAACGTGCCAAACGCGACCTAAACTTTCCTTGTAATCAAAACAAGCAATAGTTGAAGGAAGAACCTAATCCACTAACACTTTTTTGTTGGTACAAGAAACCCTAAAATTAACTTCTACTTTCTCCCGATCTCTTTTTTCTTTTACATAATTAGAATTTTGACATTAAAAATGAAAGAAAAAAAAATATTACAAAAATAACTGAACAATTGTTGTAAATATAATTGAACTAAGTCAAATGATGAACAAATTGAGGTAAGAAAAAAAATATGAATTGAAAGAATCAATAATTGTGAATATTAATAAAAAAAATCACAATGCTAATAATTCACATTAAAGATGAATTAGAGAGATTAAAATGATATTTGGGGTATTGTTTAGTAATGGCAATCAACTAAAGGAGAAGCAGAGAAAACCAGAGATTGTTGTTTAGAATTAGAATTTGAACCGAAAGTGAATTTACCCTGCTGTTCATCGTCTTGCGGTGCCGGTAAATTTAGATCCAATGACAGTAGATTTCTTGTTTTCTGCATCTTCGGGTGGTGAAATTCTTCAGTTCCAGATATACTAGTGATTGTGCTTTTGGTAGTATTGTTATGATTAATAATGGCAGAAATTGCAGAAGAATTCGTTGTTGTTGCTGCTGCTGTAATTGGGCTTGTTCTATGTCTTCTCATATGACCACCCAAAGCTTGACCAGAAGAAAATTCAGCGCCACAAATTGAACACTCATGAACTTTTGATTTGTTGTTGTTAAAACCCATTGATGACGAAGTTGTTGTTGTTGCTTTAGAAACTGGAATTTGTGCTTCGGATAATAATACCAGAGATTTCTTCAATTGTTGCTGTTGATGATCTTCAACCATGAGAAGATTTTTGGGTTTTTTATGACTAGCTCTATGACCACCTAAAGCTTGAAAAGAAGGAAAACACCTATTGCAAGTTTTACATTCATAAACATAGAACCCAGATTTCCCTATTATTGACGCTTCTGTAATTCTTCTACTATTAAATCTTGGAACAGCAACTTCCATTAAGTTAGTTGTAGTAGTAGCAGTAGTTACAGTAGGAATTACAACGTCTTCTTCTTCCTCTGGATGTTGAATACTTGTTTTATCATTATTACCATGTCCTCCTCTAGCCAAGAGAATCAAACAGTTCGCCATATCTTCATCTTCTTGATCTTCAGCTTCGTTATTAGTGATAAATCCAGTTGTGGTCGACGAAGTCGGAGAAACAGAAGAATTATTCATTATAATCTGAGTATTATCGTTATTATTGTTATCATCACCATTTTCAACATTACCACCATCATCATCACCACTACTTGTAGGTGCCGTATTAGTTAAAGCAAGAATAATCGGCGACTGAAGTCTTTGACGTTTCGTACGTTTTCCTTTAGCTATATA
This sequence comes from Papaver somniferum, assembly GCF_003573695.1. Classification (NCBI taxonomy): domain Eukaryota; kingdom Viridiplantae; phylum Streptophyta; class Magnoliopsida; order Ranunculales; family Papaveraceae; genus Papaver; species Papaver somniferum. The sequence continues at coordinate 57,831,946 of NC_039366.1, forward strand.
CGAGATATCATTAGAACCCATATTCAGAATCATGTTTTCCTCTTGAATCTCCATGAAAATGCAAAGATCAAAGCGCCACCACCACCATAGAAAAGAGAGAAAGGGGGAGAATGAGAGATAGAGAGAGAGGTGATGAAGGAAAGAGTGAGTGGGCGTTAATATATATTTATAGAGAGTGTGTGTGTGTTAAGGAGGGGGGGAATGAATGAGAATGAGAGAATTTTAGTTGTCAAGGAGCCGACTCTTTCTCTCTAGGTGTCTGTGTGTGTGCTGTGAAAACCGTGAATTAGTCCGCCAATTAATCCTTTTCTTTATGTTTTCTTGCGTTTATAACCCTTGGAAGTTAATTACTTGTTGTTGTTTGTGGTTTAAATAAGGAAAATTTTCATTCTCTGGTCCAGCTTCATACTGCTTTGATTGTGAAATTACAGTATATGCAAAGTTTGTTATAGAGGAGAGTGTCTGGTGTTGAGCCGTACGAAAAGAATAACCACCACACCACTACTACTATATCACTTGCGGCCTTCTCATTTTCCATTTTTCTAGTTCACTTTTTGTTCACCAACATTCCAATTTTGGGTGAACAAAACACCACTTAGGATTTGCACGTGGCAGTGGGGTTGTGCTACATTGCACAAATTTTTTAGGAGCTAATTGTCAAGGGCCATTAGTTGGCTCCGATCCTTACTGTAAAATACATATTTTTGGGCTTTGGTCGAGCTTAGAAAATTTTCAAATCCCTATGCATGCGTAGCAAAAGTGATCAAGTATGTGGCTGTTGATTTTATGATCAAACACTTGTATCGCCCAAGGCATGAGAGAAATTTAATGTGATCCCGGTTCTATATAGACTTATATAGGATAAGAGCTCCGCATGTTTATTGCCATATATCTTTATATGGCTTAGTTCACCTCTCTTCAGTCACCACGTTTAATGAGGCTACTTTCATGAGTTGATTTAATTTGATTTGATTTCTTTATGGCATTGCATCATTATCCAACTATTTATGATTGCTTTTGTATCTGGGCTTTACAAAAACTTATATGTGGTAGCTAAATGTTAAAAAAACCGTATATATGTGCAGTATAGTTATTGCCGTCATCAATCTCACTGGACTGTCTTGAGCTTGAAATGTTTTGGTAAATGAATTTTAATTTCACCGCCAAAAAAGCATCAGCCAACAGAGGATTTTCCATTTTAGGGATCATGATTTTGCAGCTGACTATACTAAGTCTGGCACAGAGATGCAGTGAGAAAAGAAAAAAGGACAGAGAATGAACACACGATCTTTGTAACTGAAAATAAGACAAATGTAGCTCTCGAGTGGGGTGCATATATAATGTGGGTAAAAGCAAAAGAAAAAAACAGTTAGGTAAAAGGAATAAGGTTTGTTTGTTACGAGTACTATACGTTAAGTCCGTTTCACACTCTCCTCCTCTTACCTCTCAAGGCCAAGCCAACGAAGTTGAATAAAAAAAGAAGCAACAGAAACAAGTAATGCAGGCACGATAAAAGCATTCGCTTCCCATCATTCACTCTTTAGTGAATAGTCTATACTCTTCACTTGACAGATCCTCTCTTTTTATTAGACAGAAGAAGAACAACAAGTGAGATTCGGTTGGTTTTAGTTTACAAGCAAACTCTATCATTGCTTTTCTTCAACGATTTTCTCTCTCAAAGACATTTCTAGTGCAAGGCTGGAACTACCAAAATTTGCGGTTTATTTAATGGATTAAACGGAATTTAGCCGTATTTAAATCAATTTATCACTTGCTAAGTATGTACTAATTAAATGTTTATAATCATTGGGCACTATTTAAATTTCTTGGATGATCAAGATTGTCGATGATAATTGAGGTTGGTTTTAGCCACTGACACGTCTCTCTTATCATAATGAGTGGGGTTAATTCTATCTCCTACATTATACGTAAGAGGTGTTATATACGTGATCGAATGATATAAGATTTTGATTTGATAATGTAAGCTTCTTGAGAATTGTGGGAGTCACGTTCGTAAGTGAAATGTGATAAAACAGGTATCAGAAGGACGGTTTCTCTCGATCGGTGTATCATTCCGTTAGGCAAAAACCATATTTATACAAGTGGTGGTAAATATATTAAAAAGAAAATAAGAGAAAATAACTAGGAAAAGGAAACAAACTAAAATCTAATTAATGTGGATAATAATCCTTGATAACTAAGCAACACTAATACGATAACAATATCTTTAGCATACTAATACGAAATAATATCTTATTAATACGAAATAATATTTTTAACAAACGGTCCGCGAATTATAACCTCAGAGGTGTCACCATCATTCCACAAAAAACCCATCAAAACAAAAGTAACACAAAAACCCCATCAAAACAAAATTAACACAAAAACCCCAAATTTAAACGTTGGTTTCATCAAATTTGGGGTTTTTATACCAATTTTTAAAAATTTGGGGTTTTTGTATCAATTTTGTTTACGATAGAGTTTTAATGGATCCCAACATTTGAGTGGGGTTTTTGTACCACAAGTTTGGTCACCTTGGATTTTTATGACTAATTTTGTTTAACAAAATGCACATTCTGAGATTACCCAACCCGATATCGTAAAACTAATCCTTGACAATGTGTGTAGTAACTTAACATATGGTTTATATTCCAAGCACAGTCTTAAAATCATGCCATCACGCATAACAGTACCTAACAACACAACGAAACATATATTATTATAATATAATGATAAAGTTATTGGGTGATGATACCAGTGATCTGAGTTCAAAATTCATCAGTACCATTTTTTTTACCGATCAAAAGAAAGAAAAAAAAAAGCCACAACGAGTATGCATCTTTTATGTCATCCTATACTTTGTATAGCATGAAAGTGTACATTTACTGTGCACTTATGTGCGTGGTATAGCACGAGTCCATGACTAATTAGTCTCCATTAGGTGTATTAATCTCATTTGATGCCTTATGATCTCTTCGAATGGATAAGGTTTAATTATTGAATTTAAATATTTAATCAACGTTCACTTCTCTAAATCCCTTCAGTAACAGTTAACACCCAAATCAAGACTCGGGAGTGAAGTTCAAGTGAAGCTGACATTGTTATTTATGTTTAGGGGTATTTTAGTCTAAATGTCACTTTCCATGGCTTAAGTACAAGAATTAGATGTGCCAGTGTACTGTAAACAATGTTTTGATGATCCCTAGAAAGATTGTGACGTGACGTGCTCCTGGGATAAGGGGGTCAAACTGTTTGTGGTGTACCTAGAGATGTGCGCCAAGTGGATCCTGTGGCTATGGTTTCACTCAGCGATGGAACCAGGATTTGAAGTTGGGGTGGGCTAAAAAAGAATTTCACGCATTCTCAATTGCAAAAAAGAGAGCATAAAAATGACTGAAATGGGCAGAGTGTGCAACACACTATTTTTTTGCTTGAAGCACAACGCATTGAATCAAATCTGTTCATACAACATGTCCAAGACTTCATATTTCAGGCTGAATATTCAAACAATAAAATAAAAATTGATTTTTATAGATGGGAGATTTACCTGCAAACTGCTATGAGATTTTCCACAAAGAATAGAGGTAACTGAGCTTAGTTTCTCATTCCATTCCAGGGAATTTCAAGTCATTTTCAGCTTCAAACACAAAATTAGCTAAATACACACTTATATAAGAATACATTCACTAATATAAGAAACCATAATGATTGCAAAAGATAACGACACCGTCTATTTATATATATATATATAAACTAATTACAAAAGGATTTGTCGTGTTAATTACAAAAAGAATCGTCCTTTTTACAAAAGGTTTATAGGAAGACGACATACTAGCAGGACAAATATCTAGTCATGCAATATAAATATCCACAAAAAAAAGGTTGACGAAAACATTACTTTATTTCCAGTTGCACTCTATGATCATGTAAAGCAATGAAAACCTCAATAATAGATTCTACGGAAACACCTTCCCCAAGGAGTCTTTAAATGTAAATCATCATGGAATCATTAAGAAAATCTTGGCCCATTTTATTCCGGATGGTTGTTTTAACACAATTCATAGCTGAGAAGAAGCGTTCGACAGTTGCCATAGAAACGGGAAGTGTCAATACTAGGCGTATAATCTTATCAATCTCAAAAAAAACAACTGACTTACATGTTTCAAACATTCGCCGACATAGTTTAGAAATAGTAGACAATCCTTGAAAAGATTCATGAGAAAGCACATCAACTTCATAATGCTCCAACTGATTTCTCAATATATGTATATCTTGATTACTAAAGTCTGCTGCATAGAACTTTTCAGCGAGCATGCAAATATCTTCAATTTTGAAACGCCTAAATTAATCTCTAGGATCCAAAGCGGCACTAAGAATAAGAAGTTCCATTGTGTCTTCAGGAAACCTAGTCTTTAACTCAACCAATTGAACATCTATAGCCGCATTAAATATATTAACACGATGATGATGTTCTTCTGTAATGTTATCAACTTGTTGACACGAGCGACCGGTACCAATAAGATGTCGAGCTTTCATATCTGGCATATGAATACCATGCTTCTCACAAAATAATTCAACAGATTCCAAAAACTTTTTCAGCCATCATCTCTCAATCTCTGAAGAAGTGTTTTGGTAGTTGAAACCAAATTCATAGCATTTACTATATCTTGCGGGGACGGACCCAGAAATCTTTCGTAGGTAGGGCTGGAATATCACCAACTAACAATGCCGCCAAAGGCCGCGACAAATTTTTTATAACGAGAGTGATTAATTGGAATTTGCATATAAAATACTAGATAAATAGACAATTATAAGATTAAAATCCACAAATATTAATTACGTATAGTGATTGGAGAAGGGAATTTACGCTTTATAGAAGAAGAATAAGAAAGTAAACGGATGTGACAAAGAAAATTCTAAGTTTTTAAAAAAAAATTGGGCTAAAAATTATTTATGCTACAACTACAAGGACTAATTACAAATAAGGGGGGCTAAATACTAATTTTGAAATAATTCCCTGTACAAAATTTTTATCCAGCTAAATTTAGGGACGGACTATAGCGGATTAGCCCCTTGCTAGGCCCGTACTTTCACTCAGGTTATGTCCCGAGGGAAAGAGAGTAAATGACAGGAAAAAAAACCACTTCAGCCTGGTCGTAAAACAAATTGGTTGCTTCCAATTACGTCCCTAAATGAGATTTAAGAGGTAAATAAAGTCCATCATTTGACATAACATTTAGATTTGGTTTACCCCTATACTTATTTACTTTTTCTCCTTGATTTTTTAGATGATTTGGTGACTTCAAGTTATAGAAGTACAGGAGAATATGGGGAAGAAAAGAAGTATGAAGCCAATGAAGGCACCCATATACTAATTAATTCATGGCGTACAATTTGAATTATTTCCGCTGCCTTATTCTTTACCTGATTAAATTGGGGTATATAGGACTTAATTTGGTTAGATGACAAAAAAAGGTCATTGAATAGTAAAAAATGCCACCCCTTATCCAATTATTTTAAAAAATGACTAATTTATCCCTTGATTAATTAGCGTTAATCGGATAATTAATTGATGTTTAAACAAATTAAACTAAAAATTAATTAATCTCGATTCTTCAACAAAATGTGATTTTTTTTCTTTTTTTTTTGAAAACAAACAAACCTGAATCGGTATATGTTCATGCTCTCATAAATCGATTCTGGATTGATTTTTTCAATTCAGAAAAGAAAAATCAGAATCGGTTTTTACAAATGTATACAGAAAACCGATTATGGGAAAGAAAAAAAATCAAACATAATTTAAATCATACTCGATCTGAAAATGAGTATGATTTCATACTCGATTTCAGTTCGCGTATAAATTCACATACTCATTTTGAGATCGAGTATGAAATCATACTCGTTTTGAATTTGTTTAAAATCATACTGATACTCATTTTCAATTCGGGTATAACAAGAATCGGTTTACACGATGCACACATAAAAACCGATTATTGGCATTGCACAACAGGAGTCGGTTTATAAAAGTGCTCATGTAATCCGATTCTAACAAAAAAAAAGATACAGAAAAATTTCTTACAACAATCGGTTTACTCGACACACATATAAAATCTGATTCTAGCATTATACATCAACAATCGGTTTTTATAAGTGCTAATGTAATCCGATTATAGTCGAACCAGAAAACATACCAAGGACAATCGGTCTTTGTGGTCATGAAAATAAACCGTTTCTATCTGCAATCGGATCATATATACATTAACGTTAACAGATTATGGTAAACCCGGAAAAATTGATTTCAAAATTTTCAATTTTTGAGCGATTGCATGTTACTAAAAGCTAGTTTAGAGGATTGGGTTGAGAAGAAAAGAAGAAGAATTAGTTGAAGTGGAAATGATTTTGATTTTAGTTTTTAATTTTATGATTATGATTTTGATTTTAGTTTTTAATTTTATGATTTTGATTTTAGTTTTATTATTAGAATTTAATGGGACACATTTATAGTATTAGTATTTGACGAAGGATAGTTGATAATTTCATCTCTTAATAATCTTTTTTTTGTCATGTAGTGTAGCCCCAATTTAGCCGCGATTCTTTAGGCCAGCTAGTTAGTTAGTTGTGTGAAGCACGAAATAGTAACGCCAGCAAATTATTATGCATATATACTATACTAGTAGCTAGCTAACTAACTTCGAAGCATCTCACTTACTAGTATGCTACTATCATATGAGTTGCCTAGTTGGTGGTGGGGTAGCAAGTAAAGAATCTAATCCAATTTCTTTAAAATCAATTGGTGGGTTTTCAGAGATAATAATTGTACACCAGAATTTGAAGAGTTTGTTCCTCCACTCAACACTCACTCTCCTTCAGAGATAATATTGTGCTCTCCTGAGAAAACTGGGCAAAAGCTTGTTTGCAATACACATTTTGACGGGTTGAGTTGGTGGGAATGGAACATAGGAGTCCGTCTCTCTTTGTGTTATTTTCTTCTATAAGAATTTTATGGATGAAATGAAATGTTAATCCGGCACTGAAGTCACTAACATATCTGTCGGAAATTTCACTAAAATAGAGGACTAAAAAAAAGTCGTATTTCCAATTTTAAGGCTCTAAAAGATTTTCTTTAGATAATTATTTTGCACCTCCCAATTAAATAGGGGGTTAAAGGTATGTTGAATAACGCCTTCAGGATACAATGAAGCCCTAAAACAATGTAATGAGATTCAAGATTTGTGCCCCTTGATCCGACTTTTTTTTTTTCTAAAAAAAACAAAAAAAAAAATCATTAAACTCGAAGCCAAACACAGTTAAGTATTACAAGACACTTTTTTTCTAACTCTAACTTAGAACTAACATATTCAGGGAGCTCTGAACTCCATCTCCTAGCACAAATGTTATTCCCGGCATATTTAGCAAGCAAATATGCCACTTGATTACGTTTCCTATTTCTAAAGCACACTTGAACATAACCTAAACACTTAATTAAGTACTGACACTTCCTACCAACATTGTTATCCTCCCATCTGGTGATGATATGATCTCCATTTATGCTTTCCATAACCTTTTTGTTGTCTCTTTCCACCGTCACATGTTGAAGCTGCAACTGAATGATCTAATGAAGAGCTTTTAGAACTACAACTGCTTCAGCTTGAGCCAAATCTCTAACTCTTTCTACCATTTTCCATGCCTCCAGCAACCTACCTGTAAAATATCTAATAAATAGAGCAATACCAACAAAATTTATTCCAGGCATAACAAAAGCATCAATGTTAATTTTTAGTTTTCCTATGGGAGGGGGATTCCACTTATTATTTTTAGTGCATATGCCCACTGTTCTAACAAACATTTTGTTAACCACATGTGTGTGATGCATACTAAGATTAGTGTGAATTTTATTTTCATTACAGAATGTTATGATTCCGTATTTTAGATAGGCACTTGAGCATCTGCTAGTATTGAAAATCAACTCATATTTTGACTTCCATATAAGCCAAATTAAGATAACCATGAGCTTTATCTTGGATTTCTTGTTGAAAGAAATGTTATTGTCTGGATTATACCAAGTCCTTAACCATTAGCTAACATCTTGAACTGAATAGAGATCTTGAGCAATCTCTGGGGAAACTGCACTCCAAATACTTTTAGTATAGTTGTACTAAATCAGAAGATGGGTGACGGTTTCTGCTTCACTGTTGCATCTTTGACAAATTACATCTTGCACTTGTTTTTGTCTCGCAAATCTTTCATTTACAGGAACAATGTCATGAGCAACTTTCCATAAAAACAATTGGCATTTGTGAGGAATATTGATGAAAAGATGAGGGTACCCAAATACACCACAATATTTTGTTTATCAACCTATAAGTACTCTACCGAATGTAATTATCTATGGACAGAGTCGAGACAATACGACAATTCAGTTCACACATCGTGTGATGGTCTATGGATACGATATCAAGACAATACAACAACAAGATCACTTATGTGATTAACTAAAGTTACAAGATTGAGACAATACGACAAAAAAGTGTGTACCTGATAATAGGTTAGGTAATAACCGAAACTCTATAGGATCAATATCAAGTATTACAGAGTTAACGTACTTCTGTATTTTACTTAATTATAATGCGGAAAACAAAATAAAAGACACAACAAGATTTTGTTAATGAGGAAACCGCAAATGCAGAAAATCCTGGGACCTAGTCCAGTTTTGAATACTCTCAGAATTAAGTCGTTATACAAAATCAAAACCAACTTCGTATAGTTGATACCAAGCAGACTACCCCTAGCTACTTAGTTCCCTCAGTATCCCTACGCCTCCGAATTCTAGAGTCACGTACGTGAATAGCAAGTCATTTGGATCATATTCCAAACAACAAAGGAATAATCTGTTTGGTAATCACTCTAATCAATCTTGCTAGAAGATTATATAAGTTGATGACAAAGACTCTTATGTTTAATCTAATAAACTCTTTTGTCTAGTTAGATCAATCTATCCAATAACTACCGAAATAGTCAAGTTTAGATTCACACTCAATCGATATAGATCTCAAAGAGAAACTATAGAGAATGTCGATCTCACGCAACTAATCAATCATATCTATCAAAGATAAACTGATTATAGTTGGATCCCAGCCGATCAAGGTTTGTGCACTAAATCCACAAGATCGAAAACTAATAAGAATTCTTCTTCGTCTTCAAATCTTCTATTGCCTTCAAAAACCTACAAAACAACACTTGAATCCTCTTGTGAACAATCACACACAGAACGGAGTCTGTTAACAATGGATTATCACAAGATGTCTTTAGATCTAACAACAGTTCTAAAGATCACGTCGATATGATTGGATCTTATAACAGAAGAGAAGATTCTCAAGAATAAACAAACTAGGTGCAATCAAAGTTTCAACAACTGTTAGTTCAATAATCAAAAAACTAATAACACTGCAATTATTTAGTTTCCCACCAACGGTACTCGTAGAGCTTCTTGATCCCCATAGAAGTCTTTAAATGAGTGGTCGTAAAAGATTTCACCTAATTAAGATACTTTCCTCTCCGAATAGACGGCTCCACCAGAAACAACAAGAAATGAAGTTTGCCTGGATTTTAGGATAGTTTGCTAGAAATGCAAACTTAGGTATTTATAGGCCAAGGTTGTGTGAACAACAAGGAAATTCCAAAACCGAAAATATTCTCAAGATATGCATTAAAGTACTTAATTTTGGTTTTCCTATTTCCACTTAAATGCCAAACCTATATTTCTGAAAATCTCATAGAAAACTTCTATTATTAGTCTAGCACATTAACTAATAATATTTTCCAGAGGATATGCTTTAATTGCTGGTAATTAAGACATATACAATGAAAATCATAATTAAATACTTTTCAATTTTTCGGACCAGGAATCACCTTGAGTACCAAGGAATATCTTTGAACAATAAATGATAAAAGTTAATGCTCATGTTCAAAGTATGTTGACATCTTTACACAGCAAACACTAACTCCGAAAACTACACAAGTTCATGAAGAAAATATGTAATTCATGGAAAAACGGGTTTACATCTTGGAATCGGTTCTACCACACTTCCAAACAAGTTTAGAATTGGTTATACCAAAAATTTTAGACTACTATGTGATCGGTCATACCAAGTCACAATGGTTAGTTGTGATCGGTCCTACCAAGTCACATACATGGGTTCAGATCGGTTATACCAATCACATGGATCGGTTCTACATAAACATGGTACCTACTTGTGATCGGTCATACCAGTCACTTGGATCGGTCATACTAATTACAAGTATCGGTCACATAACCTCTTACGATCGCTCACACCAATTACCAGAATCAGGCACACCAGTTACAAGGATCGATCATACCATCTCATGGTGATTACTTAGGATTGGTTACACCAATTACCAGAACTGGTTATACCAAATCATAAGTCTAGTTATTGCGATCGGTTATACCAAGATACATAACCCGAGTTAAGACCGTTTCTACCAACTCACACATATTGGTCATTCAAAGAATATGCAATGAATAACCGGACCAATATACCTATTGATTTCCCTTTCAATTCATGAAACAAGTTGATGATCCTACTTCCTTTAAAAAAATGTAAAACATTGTTTCCTAGGATGAAATCTTCACCATAAACCCATACACAAATTCATAAAACTATATACAAGATTGTGTCGATGTCATATCTACGAAGTTCAAAAGATAAGCGTTATACTTCGTAATATAATTTCTTAATACTATGACTATACTATTACGATTATGTTTATCCACTAGAGTATTATTTATATACAAGCTTCGGATGTTATGTTTTCATTATAGCACGACTTGAAGGATAGGTTAGGAATTGAAACAATTTCAAGTCAATATTACTAAGCTCAAGTGGAAGGATGATGTCGTCGTTGTAGTCGAAACTTCTTCTCATTTTTCAGGTCTTCGGGGTAATACTTGTATGTCTCAACATTTCTATACTTTCTAGTCTAACCTAAACGAAGTTGACTCTAGTATTTAATCAAGCGACTCTAGATTAGTTTTGATACTAAAATATGAAAACCAAACTTGACATACCAACGTTTGGTGAGTTCAAACGAGCCATGCTCTAATAATTGATATGCCAAATACTGATCCAAAAACTTGCTTCACTTTCCATGCTACCTAAATTCTGAGTTTGCTGACTTAGAATAACTTTATAGGTGGAGTTAACTGTAAAATGCCCACTGCTTGTTAAAGACCAAAGAATCTTATCTTCATGTTGAATGGAAGGTCTGATATTTAAGATCCTCTCAATATGGTCTTGTCTGAAGTAGTTTTCAAGTATATTTAACTTCCATCTTTTTGTGTGAAGATCAATTAGCTCTGCCACTTTCATGTTATAAGGAATTTCTTCATCTGAGAAGAAGTTTTCTTGAATTTGTTGAGCTGTATAACCTTCTATCCAATTTTATTTGAAGACATGAACTTTTTTCATCTTCAATTTGCCATATATGAAATTGCTTAACCCATTTGATACCATTACATAAGCTTTTCCAGATAGACATCTCATTACTTGAAACATCATCATGTAATAGATTCTCCTCAGCAAAATGTTTAGCTTTCAAAACTTCAGCCTATTTTTTGTCTTCTTCCTGAATTAGCCTCCAGGCCAATGACGTTTGCTTCATAAAAAGATTTCAAATTTTTGAACCTAATCCTCTCCATCTTTTTGGAATAGAAACATTGAACCAAGATTTAAAGTAACATCCCCTTCCTTGCTTCTTGTTCCACTAGTATCCTATTTTAATATCTTCTAAATTTTTTATAGTTTGCTGAGGAAGAATGAAACAACTCATTTGAAACCGAGCCATTAAGTTTGTGACTGATTGGATGTGATACTTCTGCCAACTTTATTAACCATTCTTGCTTGCCACTGTTGGAGTCTACTTTGCATCTTGTCTTGAATGCTGCTGAAGCATTTTGTTTTTGCTCTCCCAATGAATAAGTTGACACCCAGATATTTTTTCTTCCAAAGCATCACATTCATTTCTAGCATGCCACAAATTTCTTGCTTAACTACTTCACTCATTTTTTTTTGTTGAAATGTAAGCTAGATTTATTCAGACTCACCATTTGGCCAGAAACTTTACATAATTTAGTGATTATGCCTGTGAGATTATTTAATGAGTTACCATTTGCAGAAGAAAACAATATGCAATTATCTGGAAAAACAGATGTGATATTGGTGGGCTCTTTTTTGCAAGAATTATTGGAATATACTTTTATTTACCACTGAAGAATGAATCATACTAAAGCCTTCAATGCAGATTATGAAGAGATATGGAGATAAGCTGTCACCTTGTCTAAAACCCCTTGTTGGCTAAATAGTTTTAATTGGAAATCCATTCAGAAGAATAAAAATAGTTATTGTGGAGATAGATTGATTCACTAATTGACACCACCTTTCAGAAAACCCCAACCTACTTAGAATAATAATGATGAGTTTCCGTTCCATCTATCAAATACCTTTGACATATCCAACTTTAGTCTTTATATAGTGAATGACCTCATGTGCAGTTGTAGTGTTATTTATTATATTTATTCCAGGGACATAATCATCCTGTCATGGAGAGATTATCTTATGTAACGGAGGTTTCAATCTATTCGTCATGATTTTTGATATAATTTTGTAAGAAATATTCCACAAGCTTATTGGTCTGAAATCTGAAGGGCTTTAAATGCAGTTGTTTTTTGGTATAAGGGTTTGAAAAGTGTGACTCAATTCTTTGAGAATTTTACTACTTTTGAAGAATTCTTGCACCATACTGACTACATCTGCACTTACTATCTTCTAATTTTGTTGGTAGAATCGTGCTTGAAATCCATCTGGACATGGTGCAGACCATGACTTTATTTGAAACACATTTGAGGACTTTGTTGTTTAGTCCAGTAAACCCGACCCGGGTTACTGGCTAGTCAAGCGGCAAAATATATTTACTCCCTAGTCCAAAAAAGTTTTGAAAAGAGTAAAATTACTCTACTAACCCTAACATATAATATTACGTATATTAATACATATATTACTACATATGTAGTATGTAGTAATAACATATGTAGTATGTAGTATACTTAGTTACTAGTATACTAGTATAGTATACTACTAGTAGTAGTATACTAGCATACTAGTAGTAATATGTTATATATCGTCAATATGTAGTATATAGTAATAACATATGTAATATGTAGTATACTAGTATACTAGTAGTAACTAGTACTAGTAGTAACTAGTACTAGTACTAGTAGTAATATGTTATATATTGATACTACACATTAATATGTTATATGTTATATATTAATACTACATATTAATATTGATACTACATATTGATATGTAGTATGTTATATATTGATATAACATATTAATATGTAGTATCAATATGTTATGTTCAACACTCTTATGTTATGTATTGATACTACATTATGATATGTAGTATGTTATATATTGATACTACATATTGATATGTAGTATGCTATATATTGGTATGTAGTATGTTTGATATGTAGTATGTTATATATTGATACTACATATTGATATGTAGTATGTTATATATTGAAATGTAGTATGTTATGTATTGATACTACATATCAAAAACATTGTTATGTATTGATACTACATATGTTACTGCTAGTATACTAGTATAGTGTACCAGTAGTAGTAACTAGTATACTAGTTACTACTAGTATAGTAAAGTAGTTACCTAATTTACTAGTAAAAAATTAGTAAGATATTTTTGTTACTGCTAGTATAGTACATATTAATATGTAGTATCACCGTATTGATATTTCTAGTATGTAGGAACATACTACTAGTAACATTTACATGTGTTGATACTAATTATACCTGGAAGGATATTTTAGGCATTTAGAAAATACGCTTTATAATCTCCACGAAGTTTTTGGACTAGAGAGTAAATAATCTAGTCCAAAAATATATTTTTGGACTAGGGAGTAAATGTTTTTCACGGGTGGACTAGCCATTAACTGGGTCATGAAAAACTGGACTAAACAGTAATTCCTACAACACATTTTCCTTAATCTCTTATTCTGTTGGAATTGAAGTTAATGTTTGATTTTCAGTCTCTGTGATGCACGGTGTAATAAGACTCATGACTTCTTTATCTTCAGCTGGTTCACTGGTTGTAGCAATTTCCTGAAAGTGATCTTTCAAAATATTAGTTATCTCCTCTCTTGTATCCATCCATTCTCCATTTTTGTTCTTTAATGATTGAATTTGGTTGCATCTTCTTCTGTAATTGGCTTGTGCATGAAACATTTTAGAATTCTTATCTTGGTATCTGATTACCCTCTCTCTTGAGTGTTGGTTGGCAACTCTGTTTTTGATGTCATACAAATTCTTTTATTGATTCTGAAGTCTTTGGTGTTCAATCATATCCACCCGCTGCTGACAGAGAATATGTTGAATTTGCTCCTGAGTATCCTTGATTTTCCTATATGTGTCTCCATACTCTTTGATTTCAATTCCTTTAAACCCTTCTTGGTATCTCTAAGTTTATCAGTGAAATTATAAGCTTCGGTCCCCTGCTTGTTGGATCTCCAACTTCTTTTAATTTCCTATTTACAAGTTTTGTTTAGAAGCCAATGTTCATAAAATCTGTAGGGTTTGCTTAGATTTTCACATCGTGGGTTGGTGATTAGTAAGATTGGGGCATGATGAGCCAGAAGGAATGAGATTTTTGAGAATTGCATTAGGGAATAAACTCATCCATGAGGATAAACATAAAGTTCTATATCTAATCTAGTCCTGACTTGGATAAGTTGGTTTCTGTGATTAGACCATGTAAATGGGCATCTAGTGTATGGGATATCAATATTAGACCCAAAGAAACAATAATGTTGACCACAATTGGGTAGGACAGTGTTGGATTGATGGAGTAGATCTGTCTTTCATAGCTGTAGTGAGTGGAGTTTAATTCCCCTATTATAACCCATGGGATGTCCATATTTGTTCCCATTTCATGAATGAAGCTCCATTGAATCTGTCTATCATTATCATAAGAAGAACTATACAGACAAGTAAGAAACCAATTTTTATTAGATTCGTTGTTTTTGAAGATCACATTATCCATATAATTAGAAGAGTGGATGAATTTTAAACCCAAACCATCTTTCCATAATAATGCTAGACCGCCAACCCTTACTCTATCCTCATTGCAACAAACATTATGATATCTCATTTTTTTCAATAGATAAGAAGCTTTTTCACACTTGACTTAGTTTCAGAAAGGAAAATACCTTCAGGGTTGTAATAAAATTGCAATTCTTAAGATGGTCTCTAGTTAATTTATTACCTAATCCTTGAATATTCCATGCCAGAATTTTTATATTGTTTGGGAGAAAAGCACTAAAAAGACTGAAATGGATGAAAAGATACTGAAAATTTAAAAGAGTATTTTTATGAGTGGTTGCCGTCGAATTTCCTTATCAAGCCTTGATGGTTGACAATATATTTGTCTCAGTCACCAGTTCCTTGAGATTTCATTTGATGAATGTTGTCCATTTGTTGCTGACTTGATTCTCCATCCTCGAAATTATCAACCATCTGATTAGAACTAGCTCTGGAGATTTCATTATCTCTAGTTCTTTTGAATCTCCTAAAAATCTCACTCCCACTTCTTTGGCCCCTTTCACGGCTAGTATTTGCATTAGAATGTTCATTTTCTTGAAAGTGCTCATTGTAAACTGAGTTGCAATAGTGACTATGTTAGAGCACTACTCGGTCGAACTCGCAAGCATTGCTATCTCAAGCTTGTTTATCAAGTTTAGTTACCAAAACTATAAGTCTTGGTTTCTAGTCTACTTATAAATAAGTCTCGGATTAGGATAGAAAGTGTAGTTGAGCTTTAGACTTCACGACGTTCATCGATTGAAGACGAAGAACTACTAAGGGGAGCTTGCGGAACTTCACCAACAAAAGGTATGTTGAGACTTGAACTTATCAACTCAAAAGTCTATCTACTCTATATCCTATTTGAGACGAAAGTCGTATAACTATATAGACTTTGATTATATACATTTGATATTTCGAGCTGAGTTTAACTCGCTTACATATTTCTCCAAATATGTGTTGGTAAGCTTTCATTTTAACCAAGTTCATCTTATATTCTTGATGAAAGTCAAAAGATGATCATGTGAAAATCGCCTGGTAACATCATACATGATTTGTGTGAGACAGTCATTTGATGTAGACTCGGAATGTTTCGTACTGATACTACTTGAAAATTGCTTTGAAGCTAATAGTTTGTGTGATACATCTATTGTCGTCTTCTAAGAATGTTTCAATGATTGAAACGGGAGTTTAGAACAATCAACCATAGTATGCGTACTTGTATGCTAATTGTTGCAAGTTATTCCAAGTCCGGGAACCATAGTGTTTAAGGGTGAAAACTGTTTCTACTGATTTTGGTAAATTTGGGTGTGTGTGGATGAGAAATGAATCTAAACCCTAAACAAATGCACTGCACGAGAGTGCTTTTGATTCGAGAGATCAATCTATACAATGCTTGTCTAAACCAAGAAATGGCCGTTCCAGACTTGCTTCGGTCACAAAGTGAAGGAGATGGGGTTGATCTTAGGGAGGGAAGCGAAGAAGGTGTTGAGATTGTGAAGGTGTTGGCTAATTACGAATTGTATCAGAATGTTGAACTGGCTTGCACAATGTAAGCTATCAGTTCTGGGTGTTTTCTGGATACTGTGACAACACTTGGTTTTTCTTGTCTGTGTCCTTTGGAAATAGGTGAAGGACCTATTTACACAAGTCATTGAGCGCAAACCCTCATCTCGTAGGAAGTGTAGGAAGTTGAGTGATGGAGTAGTGGGGTCGTGTAGGTGGTTACACGATCACGTCTTGGCCCATTTCCCTCATCCTCTTAGCCGTCCATGCCTTCTGACACGTTCTTCTAAATGGGCGCGTTGCACGTCGCACGCTGTAAACCGTCAGACCAATACCCCAGTAAGTATCCCCCAGTTTGTGACATGTTTGATGCCTTGAATGAGTGGATTCTGGGACCCACAAGAAATAGCATACGGTGCTACGTTAAATAACTAAGTTATTTAAGAAATTGATATTCATGAAATATCTTGTATGCTCGATGCATGTAATGCATTGAAAACAATCAATATGTATGAAGCATCGTTGTTTTAAAGCTTGATGGAGTAAGTCGCGGATTAAGCGTCTTAAAATAGAAGCATGTTCAAACATCTTCAAGGGATCGTTCGAAGGCCGCATGGGCAGGCCATCCCTTGGCCGATCACTCCCTATGGTAGAGTGTGATACAGTGATCACCAAGGTGCCTCATTGGTTGTTTAACTCTTAGCCTAGGCTGTCTGACCAAGCTGGAAAAGTTGGACGGACGAGATGATCTAGGACACATATTTGCAAATGTTGATGGATTTTTAGGGTTTTAAAGAGGTGCGCAAACATCACTCTTTAGCTTGACCGAAATCAAGCATGGAAAACGTTGTTGGTGGGACCGACTGGGCATGCGTGTAGGCGGCCTGCCGCTGTGCATGTCTGTACCACTTTGTATCATGAAGGAGCGATCTAGGCCACTCAAGTCGACTAGCAAAGATGAGTGGCCGTGATCGATTTGCGATAGAAATCCTTTGCCGCAAAGGATTTGGGAACCGCGTGACATTCCTCCTTTGGGCGTGCGTTTCGAGGCGCTCGACCATGGTTGGCCTAGGCCGATCGGCCACCCGCATAGGTGGGCCCACGGTGATCACGTTGATACTCTTGGTTCCTCTTAAGTCTATATTTATACCCTCCTTTTAGGCTGGCGAAGATGGATGAACGCGATCGAACTGCGACAGTTATGCAACGCCGCAAACCCTAATTAGGGTTTTAAAACTGTCATGCACGCGTGACTTTGGATAAGCGGTTTGGCAGGCTATGCTCCTCCTTTGGGGAGACCGACCGTGTGGGGACCACGTTGGGCCGACGGTGAACATATGTGTACTTGTCCGGTGGTCCTAGGCGCGATCTAAGCCATCCTAATATGCCGGAAAAGTTGGATGGTTGTGATCGATCCACGACCCTTTAAGCATCACGCCAGCCTTACTTCGAGCAAGCGTTTTCTGCTCTATGGCTAGGCCGTGAGAGCGTCGATCAGGTAGGTGAGGAGTGGGCCCGCTAATTTACATATTAGCACTTCACCGATCAATTGCGGAACGATCCAAGCCATCCAGCTAGGCTGGCAAAGTTGGACGGTCGCGATGTTTTGAGACTGTCTTTGGCAGTCTTTTCTCATGCGAGCCACTCCAAGGAAAAATGAACCAGCTCAACCACCCTACTTCAGGGCTGGCGTTTTATGGGTGTTTGGGAGTACAACAGGTGTTCGACCGGCCAGGGCAAAACCGGGCCTGTTGATGGTCATTACGGTGATCGCCTGCTCCTGCTAGGGTTCGTCTAGGATGGTTAAGTCATGCGGTCAACTTGCGTGGCCGTGATCGTTTCTGAGACTGATACAGACAGTCCAGATTTCCCTTAGGAAATTAAATATGCTCGATCGGGCTAATATATGCACACCGATACGAGATTCTCTTTGTTAGAGAATGGTGTAGCATGTACGGGTATTTCGTGCATACCTCACTATTGACACTTGGAGATTCATGTTACTCTGCTGAGAGTAACACTCAGTCATCATGTTGCACCAATAAAGAGAGTTCTGCTGAGAACATCACAGGAAATATTAAGCAAACCATGCATTAATTAATAATAATTCTAAAAATTCACAGAATATTTGGGATTGTTGCTACATGCTCCATTCTAGGTGAATTTTGTGTATTTATTGAATTGCTTCGAATAAATAAAGTGAAGAGGTACTCATCACTTATCAAACGACTTTATCCTTTGCAGGATGTCAGCACATTAAATACTGGTTTTATAATTTTAGCCCTGAACTAAAATCCACCATCAACATTAAGTCCCTTGCCTAGCACGCAATAGTTGCACTATTGCGGGGTAGGCATTAGATGGTGACAAATAAAAGTGAAACTTATGAGACAAAGTTAGATGTTACCAGGAGAGATGGGTCGTCCTGTCCTTGGAGCATGTCACGTTCAAGAGGCGTCTAGGTGAGCGTTCCCTAGCATGATGTCGGTTGGCCCAGGTAGATTAGGCATATGGTTGGTTGGATTCTCAAACTATTCATGACGAGGTCGTAATCCTCGACTCTGATGAGGACGAGCCCTATCATGAGTAATATTCTTAAAAGGCTGCTGAAGCAATTTATGAAAAAGATGTTGAAGCAGCTCCCAAAGAGAATGTTGACGTAGCTTCCGGAGCGAACGTCGAGGCTCCTGGAGAGAGCGTTGAAGCAGCTTCTGGATCGAACGTCGATGCGGATCCTGGAGAGAGCGTTGAAGCAACTTCTGGAGCAAAAGTCGAAGCAGGTCCCGGAGAGAGCGTTGAAGCAGCTTCTGGATCGAACGTCGAGGAGGGTCCCGGAGAGAGCGTTGAAGCAGCTTGTTATGGCGAGAGAGCTGAAGCGCCTTCTTCTGGAGAGAGTTGAAGCGCCTTCTTCTAGAGAGAGAGCTGAAATTCCTTCTTCTGGAGAGAGTGTTGAAGCGCCTTCTTACTGAGAGAGATTTGAAGCGGCTTCTTCAGGAGAGAGCGTTGAAGCGGCTTCTCTGGAGAGAGCGTTGAAGCGGCTTCTATGGAGAGAGCGTTGAAGCGGCTTCTTCTTCAGTTTGACTTCCCCTTGCGAATTACATGCTTCTTGATTGACCATCTCTCTTGTGTTGAAGAAGTCCTTGACTGACGGCGCAGGAATTTCATCCTGAGCCTCAGTCCCCAAGCGTGATTTATATGGTTCTATCTTGTATGGTCGGTGGGTTTACCATAATAAAGATATCGCCATCTCGCCTCCGTGACTCTATTAATTCTCTATGAGAAAATAAAATATGCATAAGTTCGAATTACCTCTGTCGGTAGTGGTTGTTGCTATGGTAATGCTCGGGATTGGCAGTCTTCATATAGTGGTAGAGCTTGTCTCGTTATTAGAGGGAAAAGCTAATGATGGAACCGATAGCTTCCTTGATGTTGCCTCATGGAATGAAAAATAGGGAGACAGTTCCCTGCCCACGAGTATCTACTCAGCCTTCGACTTGATAGACGTTGTCACGCTGGGTTCATGAGGCCGTCTTTACGTCTGCATTGCGTTTCATAGACGTCCATGAACATCACTGGTCTTTGACAATACGTCTGCTCTCTTGAGTATATCCTCATCTTTGGACATCTTGGAATCATAATGATAGCGTGCTTGCATCTCTCTAAATTCACCATCTTTGAGATGGGCAGTGCTAAGCGGTCCCCAATCACACTTCTTTGCCATTATCATCTTTGGATCGTGTCTTTGAGGAGTGGGGAAGTTCCTTCATGCGAATGACTTAACTAATAGGTTCTACAAATATGATGAAGATGTTTTCATGGAGAATCTGTATGTACCTCTTAAGTCTCATGTACAATCTCCTTTGGTAACGCAACTACTTCTTCTATGGGAGACAAAATTCTGAAAGCGTCTCTCATTGATGTTTCTACCGTCGATACAGTTATGGAATATCTTGGACGTTGTTTCATCATTGTGGTAGTCGTGCATGTGGTACTGGAGTTGGAGTTGGCGAATTTGGACGCGCATGATGTTGTATCTCGGTGGTTTTTCATTTTCTTTTATTCCACTATTTATCTTGTTGGCTTCGTGCAGATAGATGTTTGCTGGGGGAGATTGGTGCTCCTTGAGGTATGTCTTTCCTGGTGGGTTTTCCTCTTGCTGCTTCAGCGAAACTGCTTACAGAAGGCTGAAGGTTGTATTGCCTGTTGGTGAGATGTATGCTTCCACGAACATCATGAGGCTCTTCGTTACTGGCAGGATTGTTCTTTCTAGCAGAAGAACGATAGACAGGTACCATCCTATTGATGCACAATTACACCACTTGTTGTTCAGTCACATTTGGATCGTGACCCTCCAGTGCCTGAATTCGGGACCTATTGACATAATCATTTGGATGTTCGCTGTTTCGCTGAAGCATTCCTCTTAAGTCTGACAGAGTGATTCGCCAAAGCTGCGGATTCTTTCTCGACATCATGATGCGGACATCGCTATATTCTTGAGGCTGCTCCCTTGAGGTGTCATCTCTAGCATATCTGAAGATGCCCCGGACTGACATAATAGGCGAACTCTTTATGATGATTTGGAGATGACAATATTCGTTGAATCTTCCGAAACACTTCCTGTTGTAGTGCGGTCCAGACGAAACTTGCTCCTTTCTTCAGCAAGGGGGTGAATGAAGCAACAAGGTGGGATAAACTAGGTATAAAACTGTAGTTCACCTTGCCCATGAAGCTTGGAGTTCCTTCACAGTTTACGGAGGCAGCATCATGAGGATCGCTTGGGTCTTGGATGGGCCTACTTTGATTCCCTCAGCAGTCACCTTTCGAACACTTTTCGTAAGACTCCTGTGTGGGCCACCCGAGATTTTGATTTGACTACTATATCATCCACGTAGTCTTCAACCATGTCGTGGAAGATTGTCGTCATAGCGCGTTGAAACGTTGCACCAGCATTAACCAAATGGCATTACAATATAATAAAATTTCCGAGAGGAGTTCGAAAAGCTGTCTTACTCGCGTCATGCTCATACATCCTTATCTGATTGTAGCCGCTATATCCATCCATTAAGGAGAACACGTCGTGTCCGCTGGTGGAATCCACTAACATGTCGATGTTAGGTAGAGGAAAATCATCTTTGGGGCAGCATCTGTTCAAGTCTCTGAAATCCATGCAACACCTGATCTGTCCATTTTTATTTTTTACCGGAACCACATTAGCCAACCAGGTTGGATGATGAATGGGTTTGATGAAGCCAACAACTAGAAACTTCTGAATCTCAGTCTTGATTTGCTCTTCTACCTCGTATCTGAACTTCCTCGGAGACTGTTTAACCGGCTTGGATCCAGGTATGAAATGTAGATGATGGGTGACCAATTTTTCATCTAACCCGGGCATTTCTTCATACGTCCAAGCGAATATGTTCTGGTACTCTTTGAGAAGTTCCACGAGCTTCGTGCGTTCATATGTACATAAGGTTGAGCTGATGGAGATAAGCCTAGGAGAGTCCTCATTCCTGATATTAACGATTTCGATCTCATCAGTCGTGGAGTTGGTGCCATCTTGCAGCTGTCGTGGAGCATCTAGCACTTCTTCTTATGGCTCGTCGTTGTTGTTGCATTCCGTTGGGCGGAGAGACTGGGTAACAGTCTCCCCTGCTGATTGCTAACAACGGCGTTGGTACACGGTTTTCCCTTTCTGATCACGACTCACCACAAAATTTCGCTCCTTCTTAGTGTGAGCGTGGGTCGTGGCTTCACATGATGAAGAAGAATTGGTATGTCTTGTCAGCAAAGATGCATCGTGGGACTTAGCCTTCAATGATGCAAGTCGGTCCTCTTACTGGATTGACGCCCATGCGGGGAGTGGGGTGCAATGAACCTTGTCTGATTCTTCCCGCAGAGCTTCTCTTGGTTCAAACAATTCCGCTTCACATATTGGTGCGTAAGGAGACAATGATGCAGGAATACGAACGACTTCTTTATTCAGCATAGTCTTCAGGCATTAGTGACACGTCGAGAGGACGATCCTATTGTCACGAAGCCATGGTCTCCCCAGTATCCTATGGTAGTCCGGCTCATTTTCTATGACTTCGAATTTCACCTTTGATTGGACGGGCCCTACAGATAAATTCAGATTGACATACCCGTACGAGTTGGTTTGGTTTCCTTCAAAGTCTGTCATCGTGGTAGGCTGTCACACGATCTTGCTTGGGGGAACCTTGGCCGTCCTGAGTGTCTTGAGAGTAATCACATTCGAAGATGCTCCCGTGTCGATGAGATCCCTTTTGAAATCTGAATCCTTGATGCGTGCAGTAACGTGTAGGGCCCGGTTGTGACCTTCTTCCGCCATCATGTCTTCTTCTGTAAATGTGACATTATTCACAGACATCTCTGGTGTTTTCGAGGCTTCTGGACACAAAGGAGTTAAATGCACGTCTAGGGCTATCTGGTTGATCGCAACAAACATCTCCGCCCGCTGATTCTTCGAGAGGTGTAAAAATTCGCATAAACTTTCCACTAGAGAAGCTGCTTCCTGGTGCACCGGCCTCTGGTTCATAGTGAAACTATTGACTTGAGGAGGATCGTTGCGAGGATCAGTCCCCAGTGTAGAAATCTTTTTGATAGGAGAACCGCTCATTTTTGATGTCATCTTGATGAGGAAATCGAGTATGCCGTTTATTGTTTCTTTGATCAGGTCCAAGTCCTTCGTGTGAATCTCCTGCACCCGTGCTAACTCGATCAATGTTGGGATTCTCCTGGTTACACCACCATATACACCGTTGGGAAAAGTGACATCTTCATTGGAGGAACTTCGACCGGGATCCGAATTTGTTGGGGCAGTCCTAAGACCAACCATTTTGAAAATCATCCAAATGGGATTGGGCATTGAAGAATTGAATTCACAACCGAGAGATTAATCTCCCACTGTGGTCGCCAATTGTTTATGGGTGAAAACTGTTTCTACTGGTTTTGGTAAATTTGGGTGTGTGTGGATGAGAAACGAATCTAAACCCTAAACAAATGCACTGCACGGGAGTGCTTTTGATTCAAGAGATCAATCTATACAATTCTGGCCTAAACCAAGAAATGGCCATTCCAGACTTGCTTCGGTCACAAAGTTAAGGAGATGGGGTTGATCTTAAGGAGGGAAGCGAAGACGGTGTTGAGATTGTGAAGGTGTTGGCTATTTACGACTTGTATCAGAATATTGAACTGGCTTGCACAATGTAAGCTATCAGTTCTGGGTGTTTTCTGGATACTGTGACAACACTTGGTTTTTCTTGTCTGTGTCCTTTGGAAATAGGTGAAGGACCTATTTATACAAGTCATTGAGCGCAAACCCTCATCGCGTAGGAAGTTGAGTGATGGAGTAGTGGGGTCGTGTAGGTGGTTACACAATCACGTCTTGGCCCACTTCCCTCATCCTCTTAGCCGTCCATGCCTCCGGACACGTTCTTGTAAATGGGCGCGTTGCACACCGCTCGCTGTAAACCGCCATACCAATATCCCAGTAAGTATCCCCCAGTTTGTGACATGTTTGATGTCTCGAATGAGTGGATCGTGGGACCCACAGGAAATAACATACGGTGCTAAGTTAAATAACTAAGTTATTTAAGAAATTGATATTCATGAAATATCGTGTATGCTCGATGCATGTAATGCATTGAAAACAATCAATATGTATGAAGCATCGTTGTTTTAAAGCTTAATGGAGTAAGTCGGGGATTAAGCGTCTTAAAATAGCAGCATGTTCAAACATCTTCAAAGGATCGTTCGAAGGCTCCATGGGAAGGCCATCCCTTGGCCGATCACTCCCTATGGTAGAGTGTCGTATGGTGATCACCAAGCTGCCTCATTGGCTGTTTAACTCTTAGCCTAGGCTGTCTGACCAAGCTGGCAAAGTTAGACGGACGAGATGATCTACGACACATATTTGCGCCGTTGATGGATTTTTAGGGTTTTAAAGAGGTACGCAAACATCACTCTTTATCTTGACCAAAATCAAGCATGGACAACGTTTTTGGTGGGACCGACCAGGCATGCATGTAGACGGCCTGCCGGTATGCATGTCCGTACCACTTTGTCTCATGAAGGTGCGATTTAGGCCACTCAAGTCGACTGGCAAAGATGAGTGGTCGTGATCGATTTGCGATAGAAATCCTTTGCCGTAAAGGATTTGGGAACCGCGCGACATGCCTCCTTTGGGAGTGCGTTTCGAGGCGCTCGGCCATGGTTGGCCTAGGAAGATCGGCCACAAGCATAGGTGGGACCACGGTAATCACGTTGATACTCTTGGTACCTCTTAAGCGTATATCTACACCCTCCGTTTAGGCTGGCGAAGATGGATGGACGCGATCGTACTGCAACAGTTATGCAGCGCCGCAAACCCTAATTAGGGTTTTAAAACGGTCACGCACGTGTGACTTTGGCTAAACAGTTTGGAAGGCTATGCTCCTCCTTTGGGGAGATCGACCGTGTGGGGCCCATGTTGGGACGACGGTGAACATATGTGTACTTGTCTGATGGTCCTAGGCGCGATCTAAACCATCCAAATATGCCGGCAAAATTGGATGGTTGTGATCGATCCACGACACTTTAAGCGTCACGCCAGCCTTACTTCGAGCAAGCGTTTTCTGTTCTATGGCTAGGCCGTGAGAGAGTCGATCGGGTAGGTGAGGAGTGGTCCCGCTAATTTGTATATTAGCACTTCACCGATCAATTGCGCAACGATCCAAGCCGTCCAACTAGGGTGGCGAAGTTGGACGGTCGCGATGTTTTTTGAGACTGTCTTTGGCAGTCTTTTCTCATGTGAGCCACTCCAAGGCAAAACGAACCAGCTCAACCACCCTACTTCAGGGCTGGCGTTCGATGGGTGTTTAGGAGTACAACAGGTGTTCGACCGGCCAGGGCAAAAACGGGCCTGCTGGTGGTCATTACGGTGATCGCCTGCTCCTGCTAGGGTTCGTCTGGGCTGGTTAAATCACGCGGTCAACTTGCGTGGCCGTGATCGTTTCTGAGACTGATACGGACAGTCCAGATTTCCCTTAGGAAATTAAATATGCTCGATAGGGATAATATAAGCACGCCGATACGAGATTCTCTTTGTTAGAGACTGGTGTATCCTGTACGGGTATTTCGTGCATACCTCACTATTGACACTTGGAGATTCATGTTACCCTGCTGAGTAACACTCAGTCATCATGCCGCACCAATAATGAGAGTTCTGCTGAGAAAAGCACATGAAATACTAGGCAAACCATGCATTATTTAATAATAATGCTAAAAATTCATAGAATATTTGGGATTGTTGCTAAATGCTCCATTCTAGGTGAATATTTTGTATTTATTGAATTGCTTCGAATAAATAAAGTGAAGAGGTACTCATCACTTATCAAACGACTCTACCCTTTGCAGGATGTCAGCACATTAAATACTGGTTTTACAATTTTAGCCCTGAACTAAAATCCACCATCAACACATAGTATGCATACCCGTATACGTACTGGTTGGTTAGTTGAAAATCCAAGAACTTAGTATGCATACATGTATGGGTACCGGTGTAAGTTCAAGTCTGGGAATTCAACTGAGTTTGGAGGTATGCGTACCCGTTCGCACATTGGCGAACCCAAACTAAGTCCGGCCACTTAGGTATGTGTACCCGTTTGCATACTTGAGTAGGTTAAGTTCTAAATCGGTTTGTTTATGAACTAATACATTTATATATTAAGGAATTCAATCTTTTGAAAATCGTGTTTATAATGTTGATGAATTGATTTGAGTGAATCAAAATTGAATTTGCTTCAATTGTGTCTTGTATACTTCTATGAGAATATAAACAATTGAACAACTCTAGAACTAGTTTCATTTGAGTCATTTGAACTAGTTGTGTTAAGATGAACAAGGTTGATATGAAAGTGTTCATATGGATAACTTCGGTTAACTATTATTGAGCCAACAAGGTGAACACGTTTAGGTACGGTTACCCATATCTAAATGAAGTCATTTTTCATTTGTGTGTAACAAGATAAGTTCGATATAACGGTTGAAAGATATTAGCTTGAGTCTAATCAGGTTTTCATCTACCGGTGAATATTGAATGCTTTGTTACCAAGGTAACATTGATTGCAAACCCTGATTTGAAGACTATATAAGGGGAGAACTCTAGCAACTGGGAAACCTAATCTCCACACCTCCTGTGTGATACTAGTTGCAACTAGAGTCGATTCTCCTTAAACCTAGGTTTCTCTAATACCATTATAGGTTAACGACTTAAAGACTTCATTGGGATTGTGAAGCCATGCCCAACTATTTTCTCTGAAGTTGCGTGTTCTGATCTTGATGTATTCTATCGTATTGAGTACTATCTTCTCTAAGATTTTCTCGAGACTTAATCTCCGATAGGCAAGATAAAAAGTAGTCACAAACATCTTCGTCTCATCCTTTGTTATTCCACAATATCTTGCTTCGCTACCATACGATTAAGATTATTGTGAGGTGATTGTTATTACTAGGCTGTTCTTCGGGAATATAAGTATGGTGTATCAATTGGTTCATGTTCACCTTTATTTATCAAAAGACGGAACAAAACTCATAGGTATTTCTGTGGGAGACAAATTTATCTATTCAATAGAATTTTCTGTGTGAGACAGATTGGTTTATCAAGTCTTCGACTTTGGTTCGTAGCAACTCTTAGTTGTGGGTGAGATCATCTAAGGGAATCAAGTGCGCAGAGTCCTGCTGGGATTTAGAGGCGTAAGGAACACGACTGCACCTTAATCAATGTGAGTTTGGTTAGGGCTCAACTACATTCCGGTCCGAAGTTAACTTGGAGTAGGCTAGTGTCTGTAGCGTCTTAATACAGTGTGGTGTTCAAATATGGACTAGGTCCCGGGGTTTTTATGCGTTTGCGGTTTCCTCGTTTACAAAATTTCCGATGTATGTGTTATTTCTTTTCCGCATTATGTTTGTTTATATAATTGAAATATCACAGGTTGTGCGTAGTTCCATCAATTAGATAATCCAACCTTTGGTTGTTGATATAAATTGATTGACACTTGAACATTGGTCTTTGGTACCGTTCAAGTTGTTTCACATAATAATCAGGCTCGCGAATTTCTATCTGTTTGATTTGCTGAATTACATTGTGAAACAAAGTTACAACTCTTGGATATATTTCCATTGATTGAGTCTGACTGTCTAGTTGATTCCATTGGAATTATATTGGAGTTTTTCCATACATATTGCCTAAACGAAATATTGGGTGTGGTTGTTAGACCCCAGCTTTTTCAATTGGTATCAGAGCAGGCAAACACGTCTAATACCTTATAAGTCTGTGTTTGTAGCGATCTGACTCTATGGACAGTTGTGCTATCTCTGATAAACGCATCACCAGAGATAAAAGTTATGTTTCCATGAAATCTATTATAGAGAAAGATTTTTCAATCTCGATTTTAGATGAACATTGTGTTCCAACGAAACATGCTTGCACTTACTCTGATTACCTTTCAAGCGAGTCTGACTCTGTTGAAGAAAGGGAAGCAGCCAAAGAAAGTGAAATGATTATAAAACTTGTTAGAATCCAGGCTGATAAAAATATTCGGTTGAAACACAAAATCAATGTTCTCATTGGTATAACAAGGGATCATGTTCTTCAAATTAGGGCTCTTCATGAGGCCAAACTCAAGGAGAACGCATTGGAAATTGAACATCTATTGAGTAAACTCTCTATTCAATGTAAAGGATGTTCTAAAGAATCCACTATACCAATCACTTTTGTCTCAACTGTGAATTCAGTTCCAGAAGTTAAGCCACATTCTTTTCCTATTGGAAAAGAGGTGCATGTATCTTCCTCAAATCAAGGAACCACCACATCCCTTGGAAGGAAGAAATCCCCTAACGATGGTGTCAAGTATATGTCTCTTTTGTGACTCAAAAGAGCATTATGAACAAAATAGAAAATCTAGGTTGAATGACAACTATGTTGTTCGACTTCAACACACCTTGGATTCAGTTCTTGAAGGTGTAACTGACATTCGTATGTCCAAACCAATCATTTTTAGGCCTATTCCTATGGGTATGGCAAAACATGAGATTTGGAATATATGCACCCACTATGGGTATGCCAAACTGCCAAACTCATATGCCTATATGCCAGTCCTGGCATATAGGCGTACGAGACAGAGTTTTCATCGAGCGATAAAGACTCCATCGCTCGATGGTCATCCCATCGCTCGATGGTCAATCTATCGCTGTCGACAGTCAGGATAGCGCTCGACCGTATGATTAACGCTTACTGCTTCATCATCCAACGGCTGGAATTTTCCACCTCTATAAATACCAAATTCAAACTCAATTTAATTCACACCAGAATTTCTAAATCTCTATAGAATTTCTCAATTTCTCAATCTTTTTCAAATTTAAAACTCTGTATATTTTCTTGTGAAATGGATTCACAAACTCAAAGTCAAGGCAAAGCAAAAAAAACCCGAGTCCGTGGTGCAAAATACAGCATGGCAGAAGATGAATGCATTTGTCGTAATTATGTTTATTTTACCCAAGATTGTATCCAAGGTGCATAACAACAGGGTCTCACAATGTGGGATAACATATTTAAGAAATATGATGAACAAACCATGAACATCAATGGTCGTGATGCAAAAGGATTGTCAGAACACTTCATTCAACCGGGAAGTGGCCGCTTATGTTGGATTAATAATGCAAGCCAAGAGAAAAGGCAAGGACAGTGGTAAGACTGATGCTGATTTTGAAAGAGATGTTCGTACAGATTGGCAAAGAAAACATGGAAAGGGATTTTCTTTTGAAAGTTGTTACTATATTTTGAAGGTATTGAACAAATATAATACAAAATACTTGTCAAATAATCAACAAGTACCTGAAAGGTCGCCATATAATTCTTCTCCCTCAACACCAAATTCTTTACCATATTCACCAGGTCCATCAAATTCTTCACCAGATACCCCAACAAGCTCAAATGTCAACAAAGTTTTCAATAATTATGTTGACAGTAATACTAAGGGAAAACTTCCATGGAGGAACACCGCAAAGCTAGATAAAAAATTAGCTCTAGAAGGGGGGAGTTCCGGAGGATTTAACATGGCGGAGTTTATGGAACATCAAAAGACCGTCGAGAAGCAAAGATCAGTTGATAGGAAATTTCAAAACCGAGAGAGTAAGAAAAGTCGTCTTTCCCAAGAAAAAATTGGGTTTGACTATGACAAGCATAACATTCTTCAAGCTAACACTTCAATTATGAATGCCCAACAAAAACATGTATGGCAAATCGAATTTGACAGGATTCAATCACAGATTGAAAAACAAGCTGGATTTACTAACAATCAACCCGATGATGAGGATGATGATGATAATGTTGATGATGAGTATGATGTAGTAGTTCCTCTAGATGATTAAGTTATGTATGAGTTTAAGTTTCAATGTGTGAGTTCAAGTTTTTATGTTTTTTAATTTTAATGTAAGTTTTTATGTTCTTATGTTTTTTCTAAAGTTTAAGTTTTTATGTTTAGTTTAAATTTTAATGTAAGTTTCTTTCCAATTAATCAATTAGAATTATTTTTTAAATTAAGTTTTCCTCATTTAACAATAACTTTAAAAAAATAACATTACAACTTAAGAAAAAAATAACAATACAACATAACTTAAATAACAATAACCTAATAAATAACTAAAAAAAAAAAGAAAAAATCATCTTCCATGCTCTTCCCAAAGATTCAATCTCAGATCATCTCTTAATTGGTCATACAAATTTCGGTTCTGAATGTAGTTAGTCATTTGACCATAGTCCCTTGCAGGAACGCCTCTATGTGGTCGAATCTCTGTCCTCAAATCTTCATCTTCATAGTTAGTCCAATCCGAATCACGACGGGTTTCCTGAATTACCATGTTATGAAGAATTATGCAAGTGAGCATAGTCTTCTGCATTTCACGAGGACTCAACCCAGGATATGGGCCACAAATGATAGCGAATTTCCTCTTCAAAATTCCAAAAGCGCGTTCCATATCCTTCCTCAATGCCATCTGGGCATCATTAAAATGTCGGAATGAAAGGCCAAATGCACCAGCAGGAGGCTGACGGTAGCATTGAACTAAGGTGGACCATTTTGGGTAGATACATCCGCAAGATAATATCCATGAGTGTACTGATGACCGTTGATCATGAAACGGACAGATGGAGAAATCCCATACTTCAAATCTTCAAACAGAGGCGACTTGTGCAAAACATTAATATCATTTTGTGAACCTGGAAGACCAAAAATAGCGTGCCATATCCAACAATCATAAGAAGCAGCAGCTTCAAGGATAACTGTTGATTTGGTATTATGACCCTTGTATTTACCGACCCAATATATAGGGCATCCTTACCATACCCAGTGCATACAATCGAGACTACCTAACATTCCTGGGAATCCCCTTTCCTCATTCTCCCTCAATATTTGTCTAACATCTTCATCGTTTGGTTTTCGCAAATATGTTGGACCAAAATAATTAATTATTACTTCACTGAACAATGAAAGGTAAGTGAAAGAAGTTATTTTACCCATACAAAGGTACTCATCGTTCGCATCCGTCGGAGTGCCATAACCCAGAATCCTTAAAGCCGAAGTAACTTTTTGTTCAAGACTATGACCTATAATATTCAGTGCATCAAACTGATAATTGAATTTAGGTTCCACTCGACAAAGCTCTTCAATAATCTTTTTCACCAGATGGCGAGGCATGCAGAATCGACCTTGAAAATCTCGATCATAGTACACATAATTTGGAAGAAAATAATCGTGCATTAGCTTTTGGTGGTAAAATTCCATTCCTCGATATGTATATCTTCTTGTTAATACTTCTTTGGGTTCCGGAACTCTTGGTATTTGGCCCGTATGGACAAGCATCAAAGTTTCAATTAGCTTATTATCTTCAGCTTCCTCATCATCAATTTCTTGTAACCTATTACGATGTCGTTCTTGCTGTAAATTGAACCGATTCATAATAATATTCCCCTCTTCATTGGATCTCGAGCTCGACATTGATGATTATGAGTATAGAAAAAAGGAAATCGGTGAAATATTTGTAGAAGTAGGTGTGATTTATCTGGAGAAGCAAAATGGCATATTTATATACAAACCATTTGGGAAAATAGCCGTTGTAGAAAAACTAGTGGGCGATAATCATGGTATCGCTGGCGTTTGTATGTAAACCGACCAATATTCATAACATCGCCATCGGCACAATGTATATCGCTAGCTATATTGATAATATCGCTCGCTAGTAACTCTGTCGCTTATTGATTTCCCCATAGTGGCGCAAATTGTTTGCCATGCCACCTGGCATGCCAAACAATGATTTTATGGCATGTGCATAGGAATAGGCCTTAGCACTTGCCCTGTGAATCTTTCCATGAAAGTTAGTAAAATTTTTTCCTCAAATGTTCTGTTGTGTTTCCACAACAAATTAACACACAGAACGAGGATAATTGAGAAATCTGATTCAAAGAATCATCCTTAAGAAGAGATTTAGGAAGAATAAGCTAAAACTAAACTATTTTCATTAACTTTCTTGAGCAGCCCCAACTGTTCTCTTACACAATTAATACCCTAATCCACTCAGAAACGAAATACAAGGACGAACCGATTATTGACACATGTCGGCATCCCGACGGCAAATAAGTTAGCCACTCATTTACTATAGCACCCCTCAGAGTAACCTAGTAATGAATTAGACACATGATAATACCCCTCCTACGAAATAATCCTTGTCCTCAAGGATTAAAAGCTGGAAAGTGTGCTGAGATATTGGCTGAGTCTTCCCATGTAGCCTCATCTGTTGTTGGGTTGTACCAGTGTATAGGAAGTTGTGGAACAGAATGGTTACCTCTGACCAACAATGTGGAGTCCAAAACTTCAATGGGAGTGACAATGACCTGTCCTTCATGATCAACAACTGGAAGTGTAGGGGAAAGAGTGTGAGAGACGCCAATCTTCTTCTTTAACTGTGAGACATGAAACATTGGGTGAATTCTTGCTTCAGGAGGCAGTTGTAACTTGTAAGCTAGAGTACCAATCTTCTGAATGACAGGGAAGGGACCATAGTACTTGGATGAGAGCTTGAAGATGCTTCTTAGGGAGACTGAGACTTGTCTGTAGGGATGCAGTTTTAGGTAAACCAGATCACCAACTTCAAAAGATCTGTCAGTTCTTTTGGCATCAACAAAGTGTTTCATCCTTTCCTGAGCTTTTTTCAGTGTTTCTTTGAGAAGTAGTAGAATGCTCTCTCTTTGTTTCAGATATTTCTCCACTGAGTCCACTGAAGTAGTAACAGAAGGTGGAAAGGCCAAATGTGGAGCTTCATAACCATATATGGCTTTAAAATGAGACATATTAAGGCTGGTGTAGAAACTGGTGTTGTACCACCATTCAGCTAAATCCAACCAATACATCCAATTCTTAGGCTAATGACTAGTCATGCATCTTAGGTAATTTTCCAGACAAGCATTGACCCTTTCAGTCTGTCCATCTGTCTGAGGGTGATAAGCAGTGCTAAGTTTGAGAGCAGTACCTAAATTCTTGAATAAGTCCTGCCAGAAGTTGTTGGTGAACACCTTGTCCCTGTCAGACACAATAGAAGCAGGTAGCCCATGTAATATAAAGATGTGATGCATAAAGGATTTGGCCACTGAGGAAGCTGTATATGGGTGTTGTAGAGGAATAAAATAACTGTATTTTGTGAATCTGTCTACCACCACTAAAATAACATCTTTTCTGTAACTCTTAGGCAAGATTTCAATAAAGTCTATGTTGATGTGTTACCAAGCATGATATGGAACTGGTAAAGGTTGAGGCAAACCAGCTGGCAATGTGTGTTCTTCCTTGTGCCTTTGACAAACATCACAAGAAGACACTAGAGAAAAAACTTCAGCTTTCATGCAAGGACAAAAGAAATGGGTTTTGGCTCTCATATAAGTAGCTTGGATGCCAGAATGTCCACCTACTGCAGAAGCATGAATGGCCAAGAGAATAGACTGCCTGCCATTGTTGCAGGTGCCAATATAAAGTCTGTTCTTATGTCTCAAAACCTCATCCTGATAAGTGTATGGAGAAGTGGAGGTTGGAGCCAAAAGTAGTTAAGATATAAGCTGTTGCACCTTCTGATCTTTGGCATAGCTGGAAAGTACTTCTTGTTTCCAGAGTGGCTGAGAAAGTGTAATGTTGTAACATGAGCCGTCACTGTGATGTCTTCTGGAAAGAGCATCTGCCACCTTGTTCTCCACTCCTTTTTTTTACTGAATATCATAGTTATATCCCATTAGCTTCATAAGCCATTTTTGTTGTATACCACTCGTGATTTTCTGTTCTAGAAAATACTTGATGCTTTCTTGGTCAGTCTTGATAGTGATGATGGCCCAACAAGTAGTGCCTCCATTTGGTCACAGCAGACCCCACAGCTATAAGTTCATTTTCATAAGTAGAGATTCCAAGTGTTCTAGGCCCAAGTGGCTTGCTGAAGAAAGAAATTGGCCTGCCCTCTTGCATCAAAACTGCTCCAATACCAGTAGCACAAGCATCAGTTTCCAGAACAAATGGATTTGAAAAATCTGGCAGAACAATGATTGGAGTAGTAGTCATAGATAGCTTGAGATAGTTGAAAGCTTCAGTAGCAGCTGGAGTCCAAGTGAAAGTAATTCAGTGAGAGGCTTGCTAATCACTCCATAGTTCCTGACAAATTTTCTGTAATAGCCAATGAGGCCAAAAAATCCCCTGAGCTCTTTGATATTGGTAGGTGTAGGCCAGATAGTCATAGCAGAAATCTTAGCAGGGTCAGCTACCACACCATGAACAGTAATGATATGGCCTAAGTACTTCAGTTCAGGTTGTGCAAAAAATCATTTTGACAATTTGGCATAAAGCTGATGTTGTCTCAATAAGGAAAGTGTGATATGTAGATGTTTTACATGAATTTTCATGTCAGGACTATATACTAGAATGTCATCAAAGAATACCAAGATAAATTTTCTCAAATATGGTTGAAAAATGTCATTCATCAAAGCTTGAAATGTTGCAGGTGCATTAGTGAGACCAAATGACATAACTGTGAATTCATAATGGCCATGATGGGTTTTAAAAGTTGTTTTGTAGATATCTGCCAGTGTGACCCTGATTTGGTGATAACATGATCTCAAGTCAATTCTAGTAAACACACAAGAGCCAAATAATTCATCCAAAAGCTCATCAATAACAGGTATATGGAAATTATCTTTAATTGTGATGTTGTTTAGTTGTTTGTAATCCACACAGAATCTCCATCTATTGTCTTTTTTCTTCACCAGAAGTATTGGAGAGGCAAATGGGCTATGACTTGGCTGAATGACTCCACTTTGTAACATTTCTTGGACCAATTGCTAAACTAATCCCTTTTGAATATAAGGACATTTATAGGGCCTTTACTTAACTGGAGTGGAGTTGGGAATGAGGGGAATAGAGTGATCCAAGGATCTTTATGGTGGAAGTGAAGTAGGCTCAGAGAAAACATCTTAAAATTGTTATAAAATGTCAGATATAACTGGTGATGGATGATCTTGAGGAGGAGTAGGGGTAACAAAAAACAGTTGACCCATGATACCATGAGAGTTCTTCTTAAGGAACTCTTGCAACCCTGAGGAATCAATCATCTGAAGAGAAGGGGTTGTATGGGTACCCACTAAGGTGATATTTTTCCCATGATGTTTAAAAGATATAATTAAGGTAAAAAAGTTGAGAATAATGTCTCCTAACTTCTTAAGCCAATCAGTTCCAAGAACAACATCACAACCTCCCAACGGAAGTAGCCTTTAAGTACCCAATGAAATCATGACTTTGCATTTTCCAGTGAATGCCAGCACAAATGCCAGAGCTGACTGTCTTGTCTCCATTTGCCACAGTGACTAAAAACTTGGCAGTAGGCTGAATAAGACATCCCAATGATTTGGCAAAATCACAATCGATGAAGTTGTGTGTACTGCCTGTATCAATCGGTATTGAGATGGTTTGGTTTTTAATAGAACCTGGAATTCTGATTGTTTCTCTAGTAGCATGACCAGTAAGGGCATGAAGAGAAATTTTCATATCATTCTCAACAGCAGGAGGGTCTTCAGGTTGAGTCATTTCTTCTTCTTGTTCACTGCTTTCATCCTCAGAGTCATCAACTACCATTAAGAATAATTGTTGCTTTTTGCAAAAATACCCTGGTCTATAAACCTCATCACAGTTACAAGACAAACCATCTTTCTTTCTCTATTGCATTTGTTCAGGTGTTAATCTCTTAATAGGAATTTGAGGAGAGATAGGTTTTGTAGGAATGGTAGTTGGCAGTGGAAGCAAAGGTGGGAGGGATACAGGTTTGGGTGGGAAATTTTGTGAAGTGGGTTGTCTGGCAGTATTGTAAGAATTAGAAAAAAAAAATTGTTATGAGGTCTGTTGTTTTTCTGCTGGTTGGCAAGGGTATGTTCTTGCATTCTGGATAGAGAAAACACCTTCATCAAGGTGGTGGGATTGTACATATTAAATGAGTGCTTAATATCATCTCTCAATCCCCCAATGAAGCTCATCACGTAGTAGTGTTCATTCAACATGGGATATTGACGATACAATGGATCTTTAAGATTATCAAATTGCTCAAAATAGTCATCCACTGTGGTAGTTTGAGACAATTTATTGAATATCCCTAATATGTTTTCATTAGCAGGATTTTCAAATCTAAAGCAAGCAAGCTCAGCTAATTCATACCAAGAAGTAATAGATCTACCAGATTCCAAGTTAGTCAACCACTTATCTGCTTTGCCTTCTAGGTGCATAGCTGCCATGATGATTTTCTAGTTTTCATCTCTAATGCCATTGAGAAGAAAATAACGATCGCATTTTTAAATCCATCCTTTTGGTTCTCCCCATCAAATCTGGGAAAATATATCTTTGGAATCCTTGGATTAGAGTTGAAATCACGATTCCCATGTTGTAGATTGAACATCGCTCCTCCATTATTCTGGTTATTTGAGTGAGAACCATCACCACCTGAGTCTCGATGTTCTTCATTCCTTCTGTTTGAAAAGGTTTCCATGTATTTGACGAAGTATTCTCTGGATAATACCGATAATTTAAACTCAGTATCTTGTGCTGCAAGGTCATTTAACCTTCTATTGATTTTGGACAACTGTTCAGAGAACGAATCCTTAAATCTATGTAATACTTCGTTTACTTCTTTGATTGTAGGATTTTTTTCACCACCCATGATAGGAAAGTAGGCTCTGATGCCAATTGTTGTGTTTCCACAACAAATTAACTCACAGAACGAGGATAATTGAGAAATATGATTCAAAGAATCATTCTTAAGAAGAGATTTAGGAAGAAGAAGCTAAAACTAAACTATTTTCATTAACTTTCTTGAGTAGCCGCAACTGTTCTCTTACACAATTAATACCCTAATCCACTCAGAAACGAAATACAAGGACGAACCGATTATTGACACCTGTCGGCATCCCAACGGCTAAGAAGTTAGCCACTCATTCACTATTATTAGCACACCCCAGTTATGTACTAGAGGCACCCCTAATGACTTAGACGCATGACATGTTCATACTGGTAACAATAATCTTAACACAAATCATCCAAGAAGATTTCAAGGATGATCTTCTTCGGCTAAAAAGGGAGATGTTGTTGTTCTTGATGTGAATAAAGGTATCATATGAAGGAAGAAAAAATGGAGATGTGAAAGACAACCTAAATCTGATAATTGAAGGATACAAAGAGCTCATAAACCGGCTGTCAAATTCCTCTGGTCAAAAACCTTCAGGTAAGAATCCGTACTATGCATCTTATTTTGATGATAATATGTTTTATGATAACTTTTCACATCAAAAAGTTTTTCCTCCAAAAATAAGGAAAAAGAGATGTAACTGTGAACAACATTCACTTGATGAGCGCAAAGCTCATACTTGTGCTAATTAATCACAAGGTTGAAATCTCACTCACAAAAAATCCTGGTTGTGTGAGATATGACCAGGAATACTTTGTGGCAAAATGTTCTATGTATAGTTGAGCTATTTTCTTGTCGTTCTTAACTGGATTATCTGTTGCAGACATTTTTGCACAAGTATTGTTATTTTTGTTGATTTTTATTCTTGTGATTTTTTAAGCTTTATCTCTTTCCCCATAAATTTTTAATGGGTTAAAATGCTAATCTTATGATCTAAATTTTCCTCTTGAGTGAATATAAAATTTATTGAGCTACGAATTGTGAAATATTCACTTAGCAATATTTTAATGTGCAAACAGTTTTTCTTGGTTTGCCTTTTCAGTAGTTTTTGTGTTTTTTGTTTGTGGGTCAAGACTGTGTTCGTATGGGTACCCATGTTACTTTTCACGAACCAACTATAGAAACCCTAAAATTTCCCTAAAACCGTTTATATACTTTTCCTTTTGAGATTGAGTTATCTCACTCAAGGGTTTTCTCTTATGAATAATGTCTTCCCCACCTTGTTCTTGGGATTTTCCAGAAGACTTTGTTGATAATGCAATATATTTCGGTTTGATGGGAAGAAGAAAAGAACCATTGTAGATGCTGACGAACTCAATTTTAATGTATCATGCTATTATGCATATACTCATCAAGATGTTGAAAAGGTTGAGATGGTCTCTGCTGAAGTGGTTCATGATTTTCTAAAATACTTTAAGAAGGAAAAACTGCAGCTCGTTGATACTATGAAAGGTCTTGATGTGTTACGAACTGAGTTGAAAAAGGTTAACTCTGACCTTGTTCTCATGAAAACACATGTGAAAGATCTTCTCAATGAGGATATCTTCTCCGAAGAAGCGGTTGATGCTATCAATCACAAGCTCAAAGGCATTGAAACCCGTGAAGGTTCCGAACGTGAACTTTGATTTAGTTTGTGATCGGTCTTTGTTTTTAGAGTTGTTTTATTTTTGTCTAGGAAACTTCTTATGAAGAAGTTATTCTTGTTTTAAGAAGGATAACTAGGGTTTGGAATAGCAATTATTGTGAGTACACATAGCTATTGCCAACGATTTTCATCTTGCAATATTTTTAGATTTATTTATTTAAATTCTAAATTTTATTTGGAAGATGAAGTATTAACCTTTATTGGTTTTATATATTGCAAAAATTGTTATGGGATATATGTGTTTGCGTCCGTGAACTATGATTGTCCCATGTATGTTAAAAGTTAAATATATTATATGTCTTTATGAAAATATTGATGGAAAATAGAATGAACTTTTGATAACAAAGATTAAGTTTATGATATCTTTATGCAAATATTGATGAAAATAAAATGAATATTTGTATATTCCGTAGTATTGATCTTTCCATGATCCGCTTCTATGTGAAAGTACTGTCTGGCTCCGTAAGTTCTCTTATAATTTGTTTCATGTCCAAAGAAATCTTTCTTTTCTTGTAAAAGTAAGGTTGCTCTTGTTGTTCTTTCGGGTATGACATTTTATGTGGGAGAGTTCTTAATTGAACTTGCGCTTAATTGTCAAATCTTTGTGGGGCGGCTGTAGAATATTGTAGGAGTTTTCTTGTATCATTATAAACTCCTTGATGAATACACTAAGTTTCGACTATGTGAAATCATCTAAACAAAGTTGAAATGTTCTCTTTTAGTCACGAAGTTTCTCTATGAGAATTTCATTATGATCCCACTAGTTTTCGTACCTTCGCCAATTTATATTGAAAAAGGGGGGAGAACTAATGTGTAGTTCACACTAAACATACATATGGTTTACAGATCATTATGTAAGAGGGAGTTGTTTTCATTGTGAGATGAAGTATTGACTAAAGGGGAGTGATACATATCACCATAGTATTGTTGTCAAAGTTGTGATGCAATTGGACTTTGATGATGTGTAATAATACTACGACATTGTATAACAATGATTGAGAGCTACTAATTTCTCATTGTTATAGCTATGGATCTTCAACAACTATGATGCTGAGTTGAAAACGTTCAGAATCACTGGAGTACTTGGCAG
Source organism: Papaver somniferum (assembly GCF_003573695.1). Lineage (NCBI taxonomy): Eukaryota > Viridiplantae > Streptophyta > Magnoliopsida > Ranunculales > Papaveraceae > Papaver > Papaver somniferum. The sequence goes on from NC_039366.1 coordinate 57,871,667, forward strand.
TGATGAAAATTTCGAGTAATGTTGAAGAACCAAGGAAATCAAGCATTTGGATGAGAAGCTACAAATTTTATTTATTTTGTAATCCATATGTAGTGATAGTTTTGTCACTAAAATTGACAAAGGGGAAGACTGTTAGAGCACTGCTCAGTCGAACTCGCAAGCGTTGCTATCTCAAGATTGTTTGTCAAGTTTAGTTTCCAAAACTATAAGTCTTGATTTCTAGTCTACTTATAGCTAAGTCTCAGATTAGGATAGAAAGTGTAGTTGAGCTTTAGACTTCACTGCGTTCATCGATTGAAGAGGAAGAACTACTAAGGGGAGCTTGTGGAACTTCACCAACAAAAGGTATGTGGAGACTTGAACTCATATATCACTCAAAAGTCTGTCTACTATATCTCCTATTTGAGACAAAAGTCGTATAACTATATAGACTTCGATTATACACATTTGATATTCCGAGCTGAGTTTAACTCGCTTACATGTTTCTCGTAATATGTGTTGGTAAGCTTTCGCTTTAACCAAGTTCATCTTATATTCTTGACGAAAGTCAAAAGATGATCATGTGAAAATCGCCTAGTAACATCTTACATGATTTGTGTAAGACAAACATTTGATGTAGACTCGGAATGTTTCGTATTGATCTATCCATCACTTGAAAATTGCTTTGAGGCTAATAGTTTGTGTGAGACAGCTATTGCCGTCTTCTAAGAATATTTCAATGACTGAAATGGGAGTTTAAAATAATTAACCATGATTGGATATAACACAGTATGCGTACTTGTATGCTAATTGTTGCAAGTTATTCCAAGTCCGGAAACCATAGTATGCATACCCGTATGCGTACTGGTTGGTTAGTTGAAAGTACGAGAACTTAGTATGCATACCCGTATGCGTACCGGTGTAAGTTCAAGTCTGGGAATTCAACTAAGTTTGGAGGTATGCGTACCCATTCGCATACTGGCAAACCCAAACTAAGTCCGACCACTTAGGTATGCCTACCCGTTTGCATACTTGAGTAGGTTAAGTTCTCAAATCGGTTTGTTCATGAACTAATATATTTATATATTCGAGTGAATCAAAATCGACTTTGCTTCAATGGTGTATTGTATACTTTTATGAGAATATAAACAATTGAACAACTCTAGAACTAGTTTCATTTGAGTCATTTGAACTAGTTGTGTTAATATGAACAAGGTTGATATGAAAGTGTTCATATGGCTAAATTCGGTTAACTATTGTTGATCCAACAAGGTGTACACGTTTAGATACGGTTACCTATATCTAAATGAAGTCACTTTTCATTTGTGTGTAACAAGCTAAGTTCAATCTAACAGTTGAACGATATTAGCTTGAGTCTAATCAGGTTTTCATCTAACGATAAATATTGAATGCTTTGTTACCGAGGTAATATTGATTGCAAACCCTGATTTGAAGACTATATAAGGGAGAACTCTAGTAACTGGGAAACCTAATCCCCACACCTCCTGTGTGATACTAGTTGCGACTAAAGTCGATTCTCCTTTAACCTAGGTTTTTCTAAAACCATTATAAGTTAACGACTTAAAGACTTCATTGGGATTGTGAAGCCAGACCCAACTTTTTCTTTGTAGTTGTGTGTTCTGATCTTGTTGTAATCTATCATATTGAGTACTATCTTCTCTAAGATTTGGTTGAGATTTAATCTCCGATAGGCAAGGAAAAAAGTAGTCAGAAACATCTTCGTCTCATCGTTTGTGATTCCACAATATCTTGTTTCGCTTCCATACGATTAAGATTATTGTGAGGTGATTGCTATTACTAGGATGTTCTTCGGGAATATAAGTCTGGTGTATCAATTGGTTCATGTTAACCTTGATTTATCAAAAGGCGGAACAAAACTCATATGTATTTATGTGGGAGACAGATTTATCTATTCAATAGACTTTTCTGTGTGAGACAGATTGGTTTTTCAAGTCTTCGACTTTGGGTCGTAGCAACTCTTAGTTGTGGGTGAGATCATCTAAGGGAATCAAGTGCGTAGAGTCTTGCTGGGATTCAGAGGCGTAAGGAACGCGACTGCACCTTAATCAATGTGAGTTTGGTTAGGGCTCAACCACATTCCAGTCTGAAGTTAACTTGGAGTAGGCTAGTGTCTGTAGCGGTTTAATACAGTGTGGTGTTCAAATATGAACTAGGTCCCGGGGTTTTCTGCATTTACGGTTTCCTCGTTAACAAAATTTCAAGTGTCTGTGTTATTTATTTTCCGCATTATGTTTGTTTATATAATTAAAATATCACAGGTTGTGCGTAGTTTAATCAATTAGATAATCCAACCTTTGGTTGTTGATATATATTGATTGACACTTGAACATTGGTCTTTGGTACCGTTCAAGTTGTTTCACATAATAATCAGGCTCGCGGATTTCTATCTGTTCGATTTGATGATTACATTGTGAAACAGAGATATAACCCTTGGATATATTTTGATTGATTGAGTCTGACTTTCTAGTAAATTCTCTTGGAATTATATTGGAGTTTGTCCATACAAATTTCCTAAATGAAATATTGGGTGTGGTTGTTAGACCCCCGCTTTTTCAGACTATCTTCATGTCTAACAAACAGAACCATATTAGACTTTCTACTCTTGCTATTCTTTTTTGGTGAGATCCTAGTTGGAGCATCATCAATATTCCAGAATTCATTTCTTGTCATGTAAATGGTATCTTATCAAGAAACCTAAACAACTTCTGAGATAGGTCTCTAATATCCTTTTCCTTGTCTCTATATTCATCATCCTTGTGGTCAATAATGAAGCACGCTAGACACAGTTGATGAGGTTGTTTATGGTAGTAGAAAGGAATCCATTAAGTACGATCATCAACATTCTAACTTAAAACTCCCATTATGAGAGACTTTGAGATGTCAATCTCAATAAGAGCTCCAACATCATTCGAATCTACTGGGTTGGCATCCTACTTCACCCAAAATTTTCCCCGTTTTCTTAACAACTAGAACATTAAGAAATTCTTGAGGTAATTCTTTGAAGATGACCCAGAATTGTTGTTTATCAAATGGGATGTCTCGATAGTTCTGGGTTGGATTCCATGGTTTGATGATCCAAAGAAATCCATCCAAATACCAAGGAGCTTCAGATAAAACCCATCTTCATTCCTCCTTAGTTTCAAATTTCACTGTGAACAAATTTCTGCTTTTCTTCCTGTGTGTACATATTTCATCATCAAACACTTGTATACAGGAAGACACGTGGAGAGCATGCGGACAAAGTCATCAAAACATGATGACACACGCCCACATCCAAGAAGCCCGTCTCGTCGACGTCGGATCTTTGCCCGAACAAATCTAAGGGCTGAAGTTAAAAGATGTATCGAAAACACGATGTACTGCGGAGCACCAAATAACTCCCGAAGAGTTACTTTATCTCATCCCCAAAAGAATCTAAGATCAACGGTGAAGAGAAGGTTAACTGACACGGATGTGACAGGGGCAGAAGACACTTGTATGACACGAGCATGCGTCTCAACTACCCGCATTAAACACTCTGAGCAGTATACGTGTCGATCAACCCGTGGAACGAACGAGGATGACTCTGCGTGATCAAGTAATGAGCGAAGATCTCCGCATGATGGACATAAAACACAAGAAGATAAGGTTCCAACGGCCCTCAGAAATGGGTCCCACACTCTAACCCTATAAATACCCCCTCTCCACCAAGAGTGAGGGGATCGGAAAAAGGAGGGGGAGAAGGAGAGGGAGAAGGATTGTGAGTGTAAGTTTGTCCTTTACAATACACAGACCTATGTAAACTCCAAAGTCATTCGACTATCTCTGTAATCATCAAGTATATAGTGAAACAACAACCCCGTGGATGTAGGCCTTAGTGCTGAACCACGTAAATCCCAGTCTTATTTACATTTCAGCACTTTATATTCGTCTAACGCTCCATGAGTTTTACTTTTATACTTCGTTTTCTTTATCTTCCCCTGCGTAATCGCCTCTCGCGGTATTATTAGATGAGGCTATGATAAACCCGAAGGTTTTGAGCCAAGGAATCAATACAATTGTATCACCAGTGTGAGTATGTACCTAGAGTGCGAACATTGTGTGTGAACATATAGATGCCTTCGTGATTTACGTGTTCACAATTTGGCGCTAGAAACAGGGACTTCGTCCCGGTAAAAGATTTATCTTATCCTGTGATTTCATCTTAAACTAGCATATGATTGCTCTGCTTCATTAGCTCTGACAGTATTTATTTTACCATATTCAAAAAACGCACCCGTTATCTTCAGTATCTTCGTTTATTGATTAAAAGATTTACTACCTAGATCCATGAATTTACATTTTTTTTAGATCTCGTACGGACATGTCTTCCCGGTGGGTTTTCGTAAATTTTCAAAGGATCTACATGCATTTTTAAAAGGGATCTTCTCGCGTTTCCACGTACTTTCAATGAATCCACACTTTTAGTAAGACTTTAGCCCGTGTATTTTAACTCATGTGTTTTAATCGAATGAGCCTCCCTAAGAGTTCTCTCTTTGTTCATCGGGCAGTTTTTCCCTGTCTTGGAGTAAGGTATTTCACAAACTAACCCGATCCGCACGAACATTTATGTTTCTCGCTGTTTGAAATTCCCTTGTGCAGAAAGAAAGCGACAAAAGGACCCACTATGGAAAAGATGCAGGAAGCAGGAAAGTCCAAAGCCTCGTCAAAGGAAGCACCAAGAACAACACCGGTCATCACCCGAAGCAATCAGAAAGGGGACAAAGCCAAAATGACTAGTCAGAGGCAGGATACCGCAGAAATCACTTCGCCGATGAATGCTAACTCCGTTGAAGCCGCGGCTCTCAGAGCAGCGACGACAAAGTACAGTACGGCGGCGGCAACCCTGAAGGCTGCAGAAGCCAGCAAAACTTTTGCTACGAATCAATTTCATCAGCCAAAAGAAAAGGTGGATGAATCCAGAACACATCAACCCGCGCACCCGCCAACCTTCGGAATGCCATCAACAAACGATCAGAATCAAACTGTGCCGTCGGCTCTAACACCGCAGATGGGCACTCAGCCCGATTTGTAAATGCCAACAATCGAAGCTGAACCTCTACCACCTTTAGTACAGACCGTAGAAGAAGGCGGCACCATGGTCGTAGTATCACGAGATGGGACTCCCAATCAGGGGTCAAACCAATCACATCGAATGATGGCTGAGCTTGAAGAGTTGAAGAAGAGCCAGCAGGTTTACGCAGATGTTGTAGCTCTGCTGGACAGAGAAAACCAAGATTTAAAAGACCGGATTGCCCTAAGTACGAAGACCAGCCAACAACTTGATGAAGCCAATTCAAAGGCACCAGAACCTAATCGAGACCGAAGAGTCATCGTAGCAGCTAATGGAGACGCGACTAGGGGAAGTAGCGCGTCCGACCCGGATTCTAATGACGCAGAGTCAGAATACCACGAGCAGAAGAGCGTAGGGCACCACCGTGCGATGAAAGAGTTGCGTGATGAAACGATGGCCGAGATCAGGCAGTTAAAAGCTAGACAAGGCGGGGGAAGGTTAGAGGAGGTCATGAGAGAGGCTAATTCCACGCCCCTAACTCATCGCCTGGCCAACACCCCTATTCCGCTGAAGTGCCCTATCCCGACCTTCGAATGCTATGACGGATCCAATGATCCCGCTGCACATATTCGGTATTATAACCGTGTTTTAGCCAGATGGAGTCAGAACGACGCCGTACTCTGTAGATACTTCCCATCAATCCTGAAGGGATCGACATTGTCTTGGTTTGATAATTTGCCGCCGGACTCCATCCACTCCTACGACCAACTCACAGAAAAGTTCTTAAGAACTTACATGTACAACAAAGCCGTTAACACCGGAATGGATAAGCTCTTTTCGCTAGCAATTGGCTACAAGGAAACCACGAGGGAATACACTAATAGATGGCACAAGATCTGCCAAGCCATAGGAAGTGTGGACCCAGTGGTAAGTATCAACTGCTACAAGCGGGGATTAGACCGAATGAGTCCACTATTTGTTGAGATTCATGGAAGTGTGCCAAAGACATAGGGAGATCTTCGAATAATTATTGAAAAGCACGCTCGTCTTGAAGAAATCCAACGTGAAAACCCGAGGGCGTATCCGCAGAGGTCTCACCGTACCAATTCCGCAGAACAAACCAATGGGGTCAAAAAGAATAGCTCAGTGGAATGACCCCACGAAGAAAGGAAGGAACGAAGGGATGAACGACGAAAAGACGATCGAAAATTCGAAGCTCAATGCTAGCTATGCCCGGATCCTGCGAGAGATCAAAGGAAGGGAAAATTTGGAGTGGCCATGGTCTAAGGGAAAATAATCCCCTAGATCTGAGAAGTCTAAAGATTACTGTGAATATTATTGCTTCAACGGACACCAGACCGAGAAATGTAAAAACCTCAAAATAATGATCCAAAAATTGATTGATGCTGGCGAACTCAAGCAATACATACGAAAGGAGGTCACCGAGGACAGATCCAAACGAACAAAGAAAGTCCAACTTCCGGAGGGGAACCGCACAATCAATACCATCTCGTGTTATGAAGCCGTGGGGCCCTCACTTACAACACAAATAGCAAAGAGGCTACGGAAACAGTTCGAGGACCACTGCGAATTGTATAAGATTGATGGTGTAGAAGTGGACGAGCACGAAGAGTGGATGGGCTCACCTATTATCTTCGACGCTGAAGATATCGAAGAAGATATGGAAGACCATAACGATCCCCTGGTCCTGACACTACCAGTGGCTGGATGTAACCTCAAAAAGATCCTTATAGACGGGGGAAGCTCAGTAAACGTTCTATTCTACGACGCATTCAAACGAATGAAACTCCATAAAGAACAACTGATGACCTCTTATTACACCATCTACGGATTCAATGGGGCACCCACGAAGCCATTGGGAGACATCGTGTTGCAAGTTAACGCCGGACCCATGAAAATAGAAACACGATTCAGCGTGGTTGACGCCCCATCCCCCTACAACGCCATTATCGGACGAAAGTGGTTACATAAACTCAAGGGAGTGGCGGAAACTTAATACTAATATCTCAGATTCCTTACACCTGAGGGAGTGATGGAAATCAAGGGAGATCGGGTCTCTGCAAGAGAGTGCCAAGCCACACAGGATCGTATCAACAACGAACAAGAGCACCAAAAAACCCGAAGAATTAAAAATAAAGAAGCCGCAAAAGAAAAGTACATAGACCTGTTCCTCAAGGAAACCACAGGGAGGGGTTTGACAAAGGATGATAATGCCTAAACACAGAAACAGGTACTTCAGCAGCCAACAAGGACAGAACATACCAAATAGCAATCAAAGAACGTCCCAGTCCTCGGGGATCCGAAGCCGGTGTTCACACCAGTAGAGCCCGTGAAAGAAATCAACATAGGAACGGAAGAAACCCGAAGATGATCAAAGTAGGGACCATAATGGACGAAAGAAGAGAAGATTCCTTAACCAAATTACTTAAAGAATACGCGGATGTATTCGCCTGGAAGCTAGGAGATATGCCGGGGATTGACCCGAAAATAATCCAACACGAGCTGCGCATCAAACCAGGCACGCCACCTTTCAGGCAGAAAAAAGAAAAGTTGCACCGGAGTACCATAAGGCAGTGGAAAAAAACTTCGGAAACTACTAGAAGCGGGGTTCATCAAAGAAGTCAAGTACCCTACATGGATCTCCAACATGGTCGTCGTTCCTAAGAAAAATGGAGGGGTTAGGATATGCATCGATTTTACTAACCTCAACAAGGCATGTCCAAAGGACAGCTATCCCCTGCCAAGCATAGATCAGCTGGTTGAAGCAGTAGAAGGATACGAAGAGCTGTCTTTCATGGATGGATATTCTGGTTACAACCAAGTAGCCCTGGCAGAAGAAGATCAACTACACACATTCTACCCCACATGGCCTTTATTGCTACTAGAATGCCCTTTGGACTTCGAAACGCAGGGGCAACATACCAAAGAATGGTCGATGCTATCTTCAGGCCATGGATTGGTAGTACCTTAGAAGTCTACGTTGATGACATGCTCGTCAAAAGTAAGCTGCGCAAAGATCACCATCAGGATCTGAGAGATATATTCGAAGCAATGAGGAAACATCACATGAAAGTAAACCCAGAGAAATGCACCTTCGGTGTCACTTCAGGGAAATTCCTCGGATATCTGGTAACAAAAAGGGGCATTGAGGTAGACCCAGCGAAGATTCAAGCCATAGTAGAAATGCCATCCCCGAAGAATTTAAAAGAAGTGCAGAAGCTCAATGGGTCCATAGCAGCCTTGGGCAGATTTATTGCCCGATCCTCGGACAAATGCAAACATTTTTTCAATATTCTCAAAAAAGGGAGTAAGTTTGAATGGACCGCAGAATGCGAAGAGCCTTCCAGAAAATCAAAGAACACCTCGCTTCAATTCCAATCCTGCAGAAGCCTGATCCTGATGAGGTTTTGGCATTGTACATAGCAGCGACGGAAGACGCAGTTAGCGCAGTTTGGTCAAAACCAATACGAAGATAGAACAACCTATCTATATGTCAGTAAGACCCTCAATTCGCGAAAGGAACTACACGAAGATCGAACAACTTATCCTAGCATTGGTATGGGCTACTCAAAAGCTGAGAACCTACTTCCTAACTCACTTCATCCGGGTCCCATGCAAAGCACCACTGGAAGCAGTCCTTAAAAGCGCAGGAAAAGTGGGCAGAATAGCCAAGTGGAACACCCACCTGGACAATTCAACATCATCATGAAATTCAACATTCCCGAAAATCCCAAGTTTTGGCGGATTTCTTAGCAGACCTCCCCCTGGACAACGACGAGGAGATTAGGGAATACCAGAAGCCGAGGAAGAAAGCAAGGATCCAATGGATATCCTCGAACCCGCGAGTCAAAGACAATGGGAAGTCTTCGTCGATGGTTCCAAAAATAAGGAAGGAGCAGGAATAGGCATCGTCATCACCACCCCAACCGGAGAAAGGATCGTACAGGCACTCAGGTTAGAATTCAAAGAGCATACTAACAACATCGTCGAATACGAGGCAGTCGTACATGCCCTCCGTTTAATAATAGAATGGGGGTAACCGATGTAAGACTGACAAGTGATTCGCAGCTTGTCATACGGCAAATAGGGCTCGAGTACAATGTGTACGACGACACCCTCTCAGCTTACATGGCCTTGGTCCAAACATTGGCATCACAAATTCCAACATCAAGTTCCGGCACTTATGCAGAAGGGATCTCAGGCACGCGGATGCCCTAATATATATCATCCATGCTGAAGGACAAAAGCGTCGAAGCTATTAAATAACAAGGGTATACGAGCCTTCGATTGCATCACAATTCTCCTTCGCTACCAATCAAGATACAGTGGAAGAAAATATCGAAGACCAGGTAGGAGAAGACATCCATAACGATTTTGACGAAGAGACATCCTGTCAAGAGCAAATCAAGACGAAGATTTCAGCAACGAAGATGATTGGAGAAGGTGATCCATGCGTTTCTAAGAAGGAACTTACCCGCGGATCATAAACAAGCCAGGAAAATACTCTCCAAAGTAGGAAGATATGACCTTCGGGATGGAATCCTGTACAAGAAATCCTTCCTCGGACCGTTACTACGCTGCTTGTCCAGGAAAGAGGGGCATCGAATTCTAAACGACATCCATTATGGACGCAGGGAATCATAGCGGCATGAGATCACTAGCCGACAAAGCAAAAATGCAAGGATATTACTGGCCCACAATGATACAGGATGCCGCAAGAATGTCCCGACGATGTGAAGAATGTCAGCGTTTCGCCAAAAAGATACACGCGCCAGCAACAACGTTAAATTCTGTAGGTAGCCCGTGGCCATTTGCAAAATGGGGCATAGATATCGTCGGGCCTTTCATCGAAGGATCAGGGAAAAGACGATTTTTGATAGTAGCCACGGACTACTTCAGTAAATGGGTGGAAGCTAAAGCCTTAGCCAGGATCAGAGACGTGGATGTGTTTACTTTCATATTCCAAAACATCATTTGCAGGTTCGGCATACCAGCAGAAATCGTGTCCGATAATGGTAAGCATTACAAGGGAAAAATATAGACATGCTCTTCGATACTTTCAAAATAAGGAAGAACAAATCCACCCCCATATACCCTCAAAGCAACGGACAAGCGGAAGCCACTAACAAGACCCTCGCCCTTATCCTCAAAAAGCAATTAGACGAACATAAGGGGCGATGGTGTGAACAGTTGCACAATGTGTTATGGGCATACAGGACAACACGAAGATCTGCCACTGGGGAATCCCCGTTTCTCCTCACTTATGGAGCTGAAGCGTCATCCCAACAGAGATCCTCATGCCAACCACAAAGACCGAAGCATGGGAGAAAAATCTCACAACAGACATGATGTTGAGAGATTGGACGACCTGGAAGGAAGAAGGGAAGCAGCATTGCAGAAGATGGAAAATTATCAACGAAGACTAGCAAGGGAGTACAACAAAAAGGTAAAACTTCGAAATTTTGTAGAGGGGCAGTATGTGCTAAGAACAATCCCACAGTATCAACGAGAAAAGAAATGGGGAAAGCTAGCACCTACGTGGGGAGGACCTTTTATAATACACGACATTGCGGGAACGGTTCCTACTATCTTCGCAATCTGAAAGGCGAGGTTCTCCGATCCTTGGAATGCTAAGTGGCTCAAACCATACTACCCATAGGTGCAACGCAGCTTTGCATCTGCGTGAAGAATCCAGAAGAAGAAGGCAGCGTAACCGCTCTACATGTTTCTATCTCTGGACGAGGAGTAGCAGCCTCAACCTATCAATCAAACAAGCTTTCTGAAATTCAGTAAACAAAACTATCAACAATATTGGGGAAAGTAGTTAACTACAATCTCTCAGGGCTCCCCATCAGTGTCCATAAGTGTAAGACCGGGGAAGGCACCCAGCAGAAAGAGATACCCAACCAATCTTAAGGCAACGGGTCGACGGAATGGGTGTATGTAAATATTTTACCCCATATCCTAGAACGTTGCCTCGACCCCCACCGTCTGGGAATCCTCTGGCCAAGGGTTCGCCAGCGGGGTGACAGGTCTCAAGACGATCACGAAGGTACCTCCCTTCGGTATCGCACCCAAACACTTAAAACACTCTTCTTTTGTTTTTAGTGTCCTTCCTCACAATGCTTAAAATAAACAACAAACTGATATTGCAGGTATATCAAAAATGATCCATTTCATAAAGGTTGGTTACAAAAAGCGGCAAGGCCAATACAAGGAAAACACATCAAAAATATTCTTTTTACAAAATACTAGCAAAATCTAACGGAAGGCTAATGATGCCGCGGTCTCTACTTAGATGATGCGCCCCATCAGCAGGGTTGTTCCGAAGAGTTGAAGGGACGCTCCCACCAGATGAGGGTCCCGAGGAGCCAGGCAAGGAGGAGGTACAGACGACGCGGATAGCTCTTCACGAGGCCATGCTCGGTCTTAAGGCCAAGCTCAATCTTCTCCAGCATCTTGTTTGTCTCCTCAGCCAATTGACACCGAGCCTTATGCATAATAACTGTCGTCCGCTGGTGGGCTTGAGATAACAACGAAGATAGACGATTCACTTCTTTAGAAGCAGCACCAACGGCCTCCTCGCGGGATGCCGCCAAACTCTTAAAATGATTAGTCTGTTCTTCCTGCTGCGCTAAGGAAGATTGAGCCTTTTCAAATTTTTCATTTGCAACGCGGAGTTGTCCCTCTCTGAAAAAGACAACACAAGGGAGTTAGCACAGAAAAGACACAATCACACTCGACGAAATAGGGTTATACCTTCGACACAAGCCGAAGCCTCTTCATACTCATTAACAACCGCATCTCGCGCTTCATCAAGATAGTCATATTCCTCGGATAATTTCTTATAATCTAGTTGAAGGTTGGTGAGAGTAAATTGACTGGCATCTAATTCTACCTGCTTCATCGAATCCATGTGACGAAGGTGGTTGACTTCGTTGTTTATCTCTGTTACCCCTTTGCTAAGTCTGTACATACATACTTCAGATTCCTCTCAGACTCAGCCTGGCGGGCTATTTCAGCGCGAGACGCAGCAAGGGCTTTGCTGAGAGCCCCAACTTCGGCTCTGGCATCGTCCCTTTCTCTAGTAAGGCACAACATACTCTCCTTAATTCCCGGAAAAGGAAGGGAGCGAGCCTTTTGTAATTCCTCTTCCAGAAGATGTATTCTAGACTCCAACAACGAAGTACGCTCACGGGATTCCCGCAGATTCTCACGTGTACACAGCGTACCATTGAACAAAGTACGGTCATGATTATACAGATTCTGCATATCAACCATCTGAACATGCCTTGCGCGCCATCCCTCAGCTCGAGCGTCCCACTTTTTGGCTTCGCTCTTAATTTTTCGACCAGCTCTTTGATACGAGATTTTTGCCGCCCTTTCGTTTCGAAGCCATATCAGCTCGGGGACGCCACCCACTGAAGATAGGGTGGGGAGGTCAGACAGAACAACTATAGTATAGAGGAATTACGAGGGATAAAATGAAGAACCAAACCTGTGAAAGCTGAAACTTGGCCGCGAGTTTGCTCTAACTCAGCACGAACGGCGGCAAGCTCTGAACGAAGACCAGCCTCCGCTTCACCCAACCTTTCTTTCTCTTTAAGGCTTTTCTTCAGTTCTTCTATCTCCACCTCAGCCGCAGATAATGCCTTTTCTCTGTGACGAAGCTTAGCCTCCAGCTTCAAAGATTTCGCTTTAAAGAATTGATACAACACATGGTTACAATGCTCACTCCTCATCATCTACACATCAAACGGCAAACATTATTACACCGAAGGATTCAATTGTCACGAAGAGATATACGAGACTTACCTCCAAGACACGCTGCTGGGGAAAACCATATTGGTACCCATCGGCTATGGCCATCATGTCAGCAACAGAAGAGGGAGGGTCCGATACAAGGGTAGCCTCTGGAACACTCAAGCTTTTCCCCCACATCTCAGCAACACGCGCCTTGGGAGATAGTTCCATCATCCGACGGGTATAATCATCGGAATCTTTCTCACCAGCAACCACCGGGGCAGGGTGAGGAACAAACAACAGACTCTTTTTCTTGAGCCAATCCATTATGGAATCCTCACCCTCAAACATCAGCTAATGAGGGAAATCCTCGGACGGAAAGTCAACCACAGACTTCCCCTTCGCTGACATTGCCCCATCGGCACAAGTTTCGGCATCACCACGCGCATTATGATCATCCGCGCCCTCATTCTGAACAGCAACATCTTCCTTAACAGAACCCCCGAGCACATCCCAATCATCATTGGGGGAAAGCAAAGAAAAGTCTTCGGGAAAATCGAGGGCATCGTCAAAGAGTTCCCCCGCGGAATATATCCTGTCAAACGAGAACTTTTAAGAAATGGTGGGGAGAGTTTCCGCAGCCTCACCAGCAGGAGCAGACATGTCCGTGATAACACCTTCGTCAGCCACCGAGGCGTTATTCCTCCCCACAACACCATCACACCTCGCACCAACCTCTTCCTCGACATCAGGAGGGGAAGTATCAATGCGTTCTTCCCCATCATAAAGTTCTTCATCCTCGGCAAACTCTTCATTCACCGGACTAGTAACTTCTTCATGAACCTCAGCCTCACCCGTTACAATGGTAGAAGACTGCTTGGGCCCAATCTTTTTCTTCTTCGACACCTGCAAACCAACACACGTTCCACAAAAAGAGTTATTTCTTCATAAAAAGTTTGATTTTCAAAAAAGGAGGGGCGCGGCCAGAATATACAATAACCATACCTTGGCAGTAGTGACACTCTTCGATGGAAGTATAGCACCAGAACCTTCCTCCTCGTCTCCTTCAACGACGTCGAGAGCATAAGGAAAGTTCATGCCTTCGAAATTTAAACGCCAAGGACAGAAATCTCCATAACGAGCAGGAGGAGATTCACGAGGCCTGCTTCTCTCAGAAGGACGCCAACCGCGCGGACCGGGTATCCAACCATACGCCCAAGGACCAACAATTTCAATAACAGTGGCGTGCCACTCATAATCATGGTCACGCTTGATCCTTTCGCGCGCGGGAAAAAGTTTCCGCTGACTCGACCCCTCGGTGCCTGGAACATATTTCAGTTTGGCATCGCTCACCTCACTTAACAGACGAATTTCGCCCCGAGGAGAAGCGAGGTTCCGAAGGCTAACACTCCACGGTTTACGGTTCCTACTATTGACATAATCCCCAAAGGAGTTGTTGAAGTTTTCAGGAGTATACCATTCCCTCTCAGCGGGATTTGGAACGTAACATGTCATCGTCGTCTCCCCCTTACTCCGCAGATAACATTCCCTCAGTGCACAGAGATAATTCCCCGATAACTGCGACACGGAACGACTGTGAGTATTGGTGGAAGAGCCTTCACGACCAGACAACACATCGTAATAAAAGGAATCACCAGACTTGTACAATGCTACCATAAGACCCGCCTCGAAGGCTCCAACCGTAGTCAACAGGTGAAACTCATCAAACTGATACTTCGAGATGAGCTCGTAAGTAATATCATCCTCAGGGGAATAGAAACGAACCTCGAAGGCTTGAAGCTCATGCTTTTCCTTGAAAACTTCAAGGTCAATGTGCTTGAACGTGACTTTCTTCTTGCTGACCGAAACGCTGCGTATCACCGGGGCAGCATCATCCTCTTCCGCGGGATCGGACGAACCAACAAAAGCTTCGGAAGTTCTTCTTTTCAAAGGAGGATTCTTAGAAGATTCAGTTCTCGGCACACCACCTTTGGAGTTCTTCCCTTTGAAAGAAAGTACTGGAGGCGGTGGAAGAGGGCGCTGCACGGGCGCTACAGAACGAAGAGGAGGAATATCGAAGGCGCCACCACGAAGAGGTGTCTGCGTACACCTAGAGTCATCACGAGGACGAGAAGCAACACAACCAGCAGCGTATCGAGACCCGGAAGGACTCTTCGATGGATCCCCTTTCCTAGGAGGAGAGGCCTTCGTCCCAGAAGAAGACGAAACTTTACTTCCGCGGGGATCCATTTGAGACAATCTAGAGAGATCTCCCCCAGGAGGATATGTATCAGACTCTCTACGAGGAGGGGATCTCGGTAGACTGGATGCCATAGTTGGATAAGGAAGCCGCGGACGGTCAGACATGGCTGCGAAGACGTACAACATAAACAAGTTAGAACCAAACACGAGGACATCACCAAAGATCAACAAACCACAAAATTAGCAGTTCATCTCAATATAACCCAGAAACCCTAAAACTAGCATACATGCTTGAATTCCCCAAAACCCTAAAACCTTAAACTTAACAATCCAATCAAAACAAAACAATGGCATCCTCGACTTGAGAAGAAGAACAGGGGCAAACTAGCATACATATATGAAAAGATGTTCTTCATCACAAACAAGGGGCGACAGCAGTAGAAAATTTACAATCAACACAACTTAAAACAACAGAAACGAAGAAAAGAAACCTTACCACCACAAAAAAAATCCCGAAAGAAGACAACAAACCAGAAACAAAGAAGAAACGAGCGTGATTAATGCTAGGGCAGAGAGAATTTAATGGTTGAAGAACAAAGAATGAAGATTGACAGGGAGAATGAAATTAATTTTGTGGAACGTTGAGTGAAATTAATTTTTCTCCTCTCCTTAATATACTCTAAAGAAAGAGAAGGAAGTTAAAGGAGGAATGGGAAACGTGCCCATTAAATGAGCAGTTAATGCACAAGAAACATGCCCAAGTATCTAGGAGAAGTTATTAGGAGAGAGGAAGAATATGTAACATCTGTTTTCTTCAATGCTCCCACTAAACACTCAAGCCCGAAGTAAAGGGGCAAATTGTGTGTACATATTTCATCATCAAACACGTGTATACAGGAAGATAAGGGGTTGTATGGGTACCCACTAAGGTGATCTTTTTCCCATGATGTTTAAAAGAGATAATTAAGGTAAAAAAGTTGAGAATAATGTCTCCTAACTTCTTAAGCCAATCAGTTCCAAGAACAACATCACAACCTCCCAACGGAAGTAGCCTTAAGTACCCAATGAAATCATGACTTTGCATTTTCCAGTGAATGCTGGCACAAATTCCAGAGCTGACTGTCTTGTCTCCATTTGCCACAATGACTAAAAATTTGGCAGTAGGCTGAATAAGACATCCCAATGATTTGGCAAAATCACAATCGATGAAGTTGTGTGTACTGCCTGTATCAATCAGTATTGAGATGGTTTGGTTTCTAATAGAACCTGGAATTCTGATTGTTTCTCTAGTAGCATGGCCAGTAAGGGCATGAAGAGAAATTTTCTTGTCATTCTCAACAACAGGAGGGTCTTCAGGTTGAGTCATTTCTTCTTCTTGTTCACTGCTTTCAGCCTCAGAGTCATCAACTACCATTAAGAATAATTGTTGCTTTTTGCAAAAATACCCTGGTCTATAAACCTCATCACAGTTACAAGACAACCATCTTTTTTCTCTATTGCGTTTGTTCAGGTGTTAATCTCTTAATAGGAATTGGAGGAGAGATAGGTTTTGTAGAATGGTATTGGCAGTGGAGCAAAGGTGGGGGGATACAGGTTTGGGTGGGAAATTTGTGAAGTGGTGTCTGCAGTATTGTAAGAATTAGAAAAAATAATTGTTATGAGGTCTGTTGTTTTTCTGCTGGTTGGCAAGGGTATGTTCTTGCATTCTGGCGAGAACACACCTTCATCAAGGTGGTGGGATTGTACATTAAATGAGTGCTTAATATCATCTCTCATATCCCCATGAATCTCATCACGTAGTGTGTTTCATTCCATGGGATGTTGACGATACAATGGATCTTTAGATTATCAAATTGCTCAAAATAGTCATCCACTGTGGTAGTTTTTAGACAATTTATTGAATATCCCTAATATGTTTTCATTAGCAGGATTTTTCAAATCTAAACAAGCAAGCTCAGCTAATTCATTACCAAGAAGTAATAGATCTACCAGATTCCAAGTTAGTCAACCACTTATCTGCTTTGCCTTTCTAGGTGCATAGCTGCCATGATGATTTTCTAGTTTTCATCTCTAATGCCATTGAGAAGAAAATAACGATCGCACTTTTGAATCCATCCTTTTGGTTCTCCCATCAATCTGGGAAAATCTAATCTTTGGATCCTTGGATTAGAGTTGAAATCACGATCCCATGTTGTAGATTGAACATCACTCCTCCATTATTCTGGTTATTGAGTGAGAACCATCACCTCCTGAGTCTCGATGTTCTTCATTCCTTTTGTTTGAAAAGGTTTCCATGTATTTGACGAAGTATTCTCTAGATAATACCGATAATTTAAACTCAGTATCTTGTGGTGCAAGGTCATTTAACTTCCATTGATTTTGGACAACTGTTCAAAGAACGAATCCTTAAATCTATGTATACTTCGTTTACTTCTTTGATTGTAGGATTTTTTTTCACCCACCCATGATAGAAAGTGGGCTCTGATGCCAATTGTTGTGTTTCCACAACAAATTAACTCACAGAACGAGGAAATTGAGAAATATGATTCAAAGAATCATTCTTAAGAAGAGATTTAGGAAGAAAGAAGCTAAAACTAAACTATTTTCATTAACTTTCTTGAGTAGCCGCAACTGTTCTCTTACACAATTAATACCCTAATCCACTCAGAAACGAAATACAAGGACGAACCGATTATTGACACCTGTCGGCATCCCAACGGCTAAGAAGTTATCCACTCATTCACTATTATTAGCACCCAGTTATGTACTAAGGCACCCTAATGACTTAGACGCTGACAGTTCATACTGGTAACAATAATCTTAACACAAATCATCCAAGAAGATTTCAAGGATGATCTTCTTCGGCTAAAAGGATATGTTGTTGTTCTTGATGTGAATAAAGGTATCATAAGAGGAAGCAAAACTGGAGATGTGAAAGACAACCTAAATCTGATAATTGATACAAAGAGCTCATAAACCGGATGTCAAATTCCTCTGGTCAAAAACCTTCAGGTAAGAATCCGTACTATGCATCTTATTTTGATGATACTATGGTGTTTATGATAACTTTTTCACATCAAAAAGTTTTTCCTCCAAAATAAGGAAAAAGATGTAATGTTCAACATTCACTTGATGAGTGCAAAGCTCATACTTGTGCTAATTAATCACAAGGTGTGAAATCTCACTCACAAAAAATCCTGGTTGTGTGAGATATGACCAGGAATACTTTGTGGCAAAATGTTCTATGTATAGTTGAGCTATTTTCTTGTCGTTCTTAGCTGGATTATCTGTTGCAGACATTTTTGCACAAGTATTGTTATTTTTGTTAATTTTTATTCTTGTGATTTTTAAACTTTATCTCTTTCCCCATAAATTTTTAATGGGTTAAAATGCTAATCTTATGCTCTAAATTTTCCTCTTGAGTGAATACAAAATTTATTGAGCTACGAATTGTGAAATATTCACTTAGCAATATTTTAATGTGCAAATAGTTTTTCTTGGTTTGCCTTTTCAGTAGTTTTTGTGTTTTTTGTTTGTGGGTCAAGACTGTGTTCGTATGGGTACCCATGTTACTTTTCACGAACCAACTATAGAAACCCTAAAATTTCCCTAAAACCGTTTATATAATTTTCCTTTTGAGATTGAGTTATCTCACTCAAGGATTTTCTCTTATGAATAATGTCTTCTCCACCTTGTTCTTGGGATTTTCCAGAAGACTTTGTTGATAATGCAATATATTTCGGTTTGATGGGAAGAAGAAAAGAACCATTGTAGATGCTGACGAACTCAATTTTAATGTATCATGCTATTATGCATATACTCATCAAGATGTTGAAAAGGTTGAGATGGTCTCTGCTGAAGTGGTTCATGATTTTCTAAAATACTTTAAGAAGGAAAAACTGCAGCTCATTGATACTATGAAAGGTCTTGATGTGTTACGAACTGAGTGAAAAAGGTACTCTGACCTTGTTCTCATGAAAACACATGTGAAAGATCTTCTCAATGAGGATTCTTCTCCGAAGAAGCGGTTGATGCTGTCAATCACAAGCTCAAGGCCTTGAAACCCGTGAAGGTTCCGAACGTGAACTTTGATTTAGTTTGTGATCGTCTTTGTTTTTAGAGTTGTTTTTATTTTTGTCTAAGAAACTTCTTATGAAGAAGTTATTCTTGTTTTAAGAAGGATAACTAGGGTTTGGAATAGCAATTATTGTGAGTACACATATCTATTGCCAACGATTTTTCATCTTGCAAATTTTTAGATTTATTAATTAAATTCTAAAGTTTATTTGGAAGATGAAGTATTAACCTTTATTGGTTTTATATATTGCAAAAATTGTTATGGGATATATGTGTTTGCGTCCGTGATCTAGATTGTCCCATATATGTTAAAGTTAAATATTATATGTCTTTATGCAAATATTGATGGAAAATAGAATGAACTTTTGATACAAAGATTAAGTTTATGATATCTTTATGCAAATATTGATGAAAATAAAATGAATATTTGTATATTCCGCAGTATTGATCTTTCCCTGATCCGCTTCTATGTGAAAGTACTGTTGGCTTCGTAAGTTCCTTATAATTTGTTTCATGTCCAAAGAAATCTTTCTTTTCTTGTAAAAGTAAGGTTGCTCTGTTGTTTTTCGGGTATGACATTTTATGGGGGAGAGTTCTTAATTGAACTTGCGCTTAATTGTCAAATCTTGTGGGGCGGCTGTAGAATATTGTAGGAGTTTCTTGTATCTTTATAAACTCCTTGATGAATACACTAAGTTTCGACTATGTGAAATCATCTAAACAAAGTTGAAATGTTCTCTTTTAGTCACGAAGTTTCTCTATGAGAATTTCATTATGATCCCACTGTTTTCGTACCTTCGCCAATTTATATTGAAAAAAAAGGGAGAACTAATGTGTAGTTCACACTAAACATACATATGGTTACAGATCATTATGTAAGAGGGAGTTGTTTTCATTGTGAGATGTGTATTGACTAAAGGGGAGTGCTACATATCACCATACTATTGTTGTCAAAGTTGTTGTGATGCAATTGGACTTTGATGATGTGTAATAATATACGACACTGTATAACAATGATTGAGAGCTACTACTTTCTCATTGTTATAGCTATGGATCTTCAACAACTATGATGCTGATGAGTTGAACACGTTCAGAATCACTGGAGTACTTGGCAGTGATGAGATTTCGAGTAATGTTGAAGAACCTAGGAATCAAGCATTTGGATTAGAAGCTACAAATTTTATTTATTTTGTAATCCATATGTAGTGATAGTTTTGTCACTAAAATTGACAAAGGGGAAGACTGTTAGAGCATGCTCGGTCGAACTCGCAAGCGTTGCTATCTAAAGATTGTTTGTCAAGTTAGTTTCCAAAACTATAAGTCTTGATTCTAGTCTACTTATAGCTAAGTCTCATATTAGGATAGAAAGTGTAGTTGAGCTTTAGACTTCACTGCGTTCATCGATTGAAGAGGAAGAACTACTAAGGGGAGCTTGTGGAACTTCACCAACAAAGGTATGTGGAGACTGAACTCATCTATCACTCAAAGTATGTCTACTACATTCCTATTTGAGAAAAAAGTCGTTATAACTATATAGACTTCGATTATACACATTTGATATCCGAGCTGAGTTTAACTCGCTTACATGTTTCTCGTAATATGTGTTGGTATAGCTTTCGCTTAACCAGTTCATCTTATATTCTTGACGAAAGTCAAAAGATGATCATGTAAAATAGCCTAGTAACATCTTACATGATTTGTGTAAGACAAACATTTGATGTAGACTCGGAATGTTTCGTATTGATCTATCCATCACTTGAAAATTGCTTTGAGGCTAATAGTTTGTGTGAGACAGCTATTGCCGTCTTCTAAGAATATTTCAATGACTGAAATGGGAGTTTAAAATAATTAACCATGATTGGATATAACACAGTATGCGTACTTGTATGCTAATTGTTGCAAGTTATTCCAAGTCCGGAAACCATAGTATGCATACCCGTATGCGTACTGGTTGGTTAGTTGAAAGTACGAGAACTTAGTATGCATACCCGTATGCGTACCGGTGTAAGTTCAAGTCTGGGAATTCAACTAAGTTTGGAGGTATGCGTACCCATTCGCATACTGGCAAACCCAAACTAAGTCCGACCACTTAGGTATGCCTACCCGTTTGCATACTTGAGTAGGTTAAGTTCTCAAATCGGTTTGTTCATGAACTAATATATTTATATATTCGAGTGAATCAAAATCGCCTTTGCTTCAATGGTGTCTTGTATACTTTTATGAGAATATAAACAATTGAACAACTCTAGAACTAGTTTCATTTGAGTCATTTGAACTAGTTGTGTTAATATGAATAAGGTTGATATGAAAGTGTTCATATGGCTAAATTCGGTTAACTATTGTTGATCCAACAAGGTGTACACGTTTAGATACGGTTACCTATATCTAAATGAAGTCACTTTTCATTTGTGTGTAACAAGCTAAGTTCAATCTAACAGTTGAACGATATTAGCTTGAGTCTAATCAGGTTTTCATCTAACGATAAATATTGAATGCTTTGTTACCGAGGTAATATTGATTGCAAATCCTGATTTGAAGACTATATAAGGGAGAACTCTAGTAACTGGGAAACCTAATCCCCACACCTCCTGTGTGATACTAGTTGCGACTAAAGTCGATTCTCCTTTAACCTAGGTTTTTCTAAAACCATTATAAGTTAACGACTTAAAGACTTCATTGGGATTGTGAAGCCAGACCCAACTATTTCTCTGTAGTTGTGTGTTCTGATCTTGTTGTAATCTATCATATTGAGTACTATCTTCTCTAATATTTGCTTGAGATTTAATCTCCGGTAGGCAAGATAAAAAGTAGTCAGAAACATCTTCGTCTCATCGTTTGTGATTCCAGAATATCTTGTTTCGCTACCATACGATTAAGATTATTGTGAGGTGATTGCTATTACTAGGATGTTCTTCGGGAATATAAGTATGGTGTATCAATTGGTTCATGTTCACCTTGATTTATCAAAAGACGGAACAAAACTCATATGTATTTATGTGGGAGACAGATTTATCTATTCAATAGACTTTTTTGTGTGAGACAGATTGGTTTTTCAAGTCTTCGACTTTGCGTCGTAGCAACTCTTAGTTGAGGGTGAGATCATCTAAGGGAATCAAGTGCGTAGAGTCTTGCTGGGATTCAGAGGCGTAAGGAACGCGACTGCACCTTAATCAATGTGAGTTTGGTTAGGGCTCAACTACATTCCAGTCTGAAGTTAACTTGGAGTAGGCTAGTGTTTGTAGTGGCTTAATACAGTGTGGTGTTCAAATATAGACTAGGTCCCGGGGTTTTCTGCATTTGCGGTTTCCTCGTTAACAAAATTTCAGGTGTCTGTGTTATTTATTTTCCGCATTATGTTTGTTTATATAATTAAAATATCACAGGTTGTGCGTAGTTTAATCAATTAGATAATCCAACCTTTGGTTGTTGATATATATTGATTGACACTTGAACATTGTTATTTGGTACCGTTCAAGTTGTTTCACATAATAATCAGGCTCGCGGATTTCTATCTGTTCGATTTGATGATTACATTGTGAAACAAAGATAAAACCCTTGGATATATTTTGATTGATTGAGTCTGACTTTCTAGTAAATTCTCTTGGAATTATATTGGAGTTTGTCCATACAAATTTCCTAAACGAAATATTGGGTGTGGTTGTTAGACCCCCGCTTTTTCAGACTATCTTCATGTCTAACAAACAGAACCATATTAGACTTTCTACTCTTGCTATTCTTTTTTGGTGAGATCCTAGTTGGAGCATCACCAATATTCCAGAATTCATTTCTTGTCATGTAAATGGTATCTTATCAAGAAACCTAAACAACTTCTGAGATAGGTCTCTAATATCCTTTTCCTTGTCTCTACATTCATCATCCTTGTGGTCAATAATGAAGCACGCTAGACACAGTTGATGAGGTTGTTTCTGGTAGTAGAAAGGAATCCATTAAGTACGATCATCAACATTCTCACTTAAAACTCCCATTATGAGAGACTTTGAGATGTCAATCTCAATAAGAGCTCCAACATCATTCGAATCTACTGGGTTGGCATCCTACTTCACCCAAAATTTTCCCCGTTTTCTTAACAACTAGAATATTAAGAAATTCTTGAGGTAATTCTTTGAAGATGACCCAGAATTGTTGTTTATCAAATGGGATGTCTTGATAGTTCTGGGTTGGATTCCATGGTTTGATGATCCAAAGAAATCCATCCAAATACCAAGGAGCTTCAGATAAAACCCATCTTCATTCCTCCTTAGTTTCAAATTTCACTGTGAACAAATTTCTGCTTTCTTCCTTAGCTTAAAGTTTCCAAAAAATTTCCCTAAATCAATTTTGCATATTTTTCAGCAGAACCTCGACTCATGTTGATGTGAGTAACGACTTTCCCAATGATGTTGTTTCCTTGTCTTTGAAGGAAAAAATTTGGATTAATTTGAGCGACATTGATAACTTCTCTGATGTCTTCAGAAGATTTATTTGAGGCATAATCAAATTGGTTGGTGAGATTTTTGACATCCTCGTAAGCCATAACTAATTTAGATGAAAGAAGTGTTTGAATACTCAGTGGGATGAGGATGCTAATGAACAAAAATAATGCTGAACTTATAGGAATTTTCCAGATTCTCTTTTTTGTGTGAGTGTCATTCGATTTAATACGTGTTTTATTTGTTATAACAGTGCATCCAAGTATCGAACAACAAGAGAAGGTACCTGCAACTTGATTCAGAATTTCGATTAATCGAGTTGACAAATTCTTCAAAGTTGTCATTGAATCGAGAAAACTATCTGGGACTGGGACAAACGTCTGAAGCATAAACACTAGGTCTTAAACAAGGCAAGAAAATTCAAGCGGAATCAGAACCTGTATGAAGAGAAAAGGGACCGAAAAGTGAGTACTTTAAGAGGATTGACAAATTTCAGAAGGAATCTTAAATATAAAACTTATAGCAAAAACGAAGAGGGAGGTAAAGCTTTTTGGACATTAGCAATTAACAAAAGGACTCTTAACGGTAACTAAATTCCATTGATTTTTACATGCATATGTAGTTAATTAATATTAATGATATAATCGGTTTTATTGAGTTGACTTCGAGTTAGCTCAGAGAGGAACCATCAATTTCTTCCTCTTCACTTTTACTCAAACGGTACCTTATTGTTAGAGAAACTTACCAATTTCTCTTGATCCAATCAAGAATTACAAAACAAAACTAAGTTACTGATGATTCTTAGAGAAAATCAGAGAGCCTGGTGTGATTGAATGGGAGAACATCTTCACTATTTATAAGAAGGTTCATGTCCATCGGAGATATCTTTTCATCTCCAACAGATACCATCAAGAGGCATCAAGGGTGGTTTATGGGAGGAGACTCGTTATTCAAATTTGAATTAGGTTTCCAACAAAAGAAAAATAAATAAAAATTCTACGATATATCATCTTGCACTCTACTAGGGGGCCGCCTCTTACACCCCTAGCCTGTCAGGCCAGAAGGGAAGGGGAGGGAATGGGTAGGGTGGGATGGGCGGGAACCCCTAAACCCTGTATGCGACAAAGATATTTGAAAATAGGATTATATGCAGAAGTAGGCCTGGTCTGGACCCTCACTTTCATTTCTAGGCCACTTTTTTTATTTCTTGCAAAACTAGGCAGGTTAAACGGATTCCATCCACTTTAACCATCTCGGTCAATTTATCGCGTTGACTTGTCAATATCTCGCCAAAATATCATATAGGGATATCTCATGGATGTGGTAAGATTACTGAAATAACCTTTTTGTACGTGCGTCACTGCTTTAGTGATTCTCGTCCATTTCTTCCTTCTTCTCTCTAGTTCTCTCTGGTTCTTCTAAATCAATTTTTTCTTCTGCTAAAATCAAGAGAACTTAGGGTTTTTTCTCTAATCAAACCTAATTAACATTAATGGTGGATGTTTAGAAGAGATTTAATCGTGGATTTTAGCACCACCAGGAACATTGGTATGTGAATCTGTATTTTTCTTAAATGGATCTATTTTCGGGGTTCTTTGATGCAAATCTCTATTTTTCTTGACAATTTGATTCTCATATTAAGAACTGACAGCAGCAAGGTTCCACAACGAGATGAAATTCGGTGAGTCGATGGTGTTTACACAACAACATCGATGGGTTTCTGGTTTTGGAGAGCAATTAACAACAACAAGTTTCTCGTACCATAGAAATTTCACAAGTTTCTCGTTGTAATTTCTTGAAATGTAGACTACAAGTTTCTCTTACCAGAGAAATTTCACATCAAAAGCAAATTTGGAACCAAAAAGATGTCGGCTGCCGTACAGGAAAGAACTTGAGCTACCACCATTGATTTGAGGGATGAATGGTGATTGATTAGTGAATGTATGTGTATTTGAGAAGGTACACTAGAATGGGTTTATCTCCAATTCGATTGCAGGTTAAAGGGGAGCTCATACAACATCAAAATAGCCATCTCTGAGTTCCCAGTTTCACACACACAAAGGTGTTCGACAGAAAGCCTGAACGACAGTTCAGGTCTTGAAGTAGTTAGTTCACGTATCTTCTCTTTGCCACTGCTCTAGCCATGGGTTAGCTGGCTTGCATCTCCACCAGCATATACCACCTGCAGTTCCACAATATTACCAGCATCCACCTGCATACACCACCACCAGTCGCAACTTCATCCACAGTTCACAAACTTCATCTGCAGTTCAGGTCCCCCTACAACCATCAGTATACCAATAGCAGCAAGGGTTGCACCAATACGTCAATTGGCGGACACCCGTGGCGGTATTGGTGCAACCCAGATAGCAGCACAACATCACCTCCTCCATTGGCTGATGTTACATTTATTCCACCTACAGTGGTGTTTTCACAATAGGGAAATTCTTATACGGAATTGTCGCCGGGAATTATTTTTATATGATCCAACAGATGAATCAGTTAGACCAGTAGTGGTTTGTGATATTGCCACCGACAATACTCAGGAGATTTATGTTGAGAGCATAGCCTCACTTGAATCTGGAACTTATCTGGAGAACCAGATTACATATGGGATCATGAAGCATATCAAATGACAATGGTTAAGGTAAAATCATCACATCTTATGCTTTTTTTTTTCTTTCTTTCTTTGTAATATTTCATTTACATTTGAAGTCTGAAACTTGCAACACCAGTTTAGTTAAAAAGGAAAAACAAGTTAAATAGAAATGAGTTAGTAGATTATTTATCTTGCATGTTTTTCCATTTGTTGCCTTTTTGTATGATTTAATTCCGGATCCTAAGAAAAATGTTGGTTGTTTTAAATATCCCAATGACATGCAGCTTTCCAATAGTGGTTCCTTACAACTGACTGAAATAATTCAGGCTCTAGATACAGAAGATCACCTGAAAGGTTACATACACGCTTACTGCCTAATAATGTGGCCAACGTGATTCTTGTAGCAATATATATTGTTAACTGTTGTGCATATATTGAGTTAACCTGCAAATGAACGAAATGAGTCATTAAGGTCCTTATTGCACTCAGTTGTGTACTCAGTTTCGTTGCTGGAACTAGAGATTAGATGAAATAATGCTGCAGTATTTTTATTAAGCATGTCTCTCTTTTTTAAGTATGCTGAATTCATTTAGTTTATAATTTACAGGTGAAAATGATATTTTTTGACGTAATGCTCGAAATGGGGGATTTTTCCATGTGATTAAAGAAACTTAAAGTACGACCAATCCTGGCATTTGATTTTATGTGGCTAGATCTCCTACACGTGTACTCTATACGGGACATCTTAGCCGTTCTCTTTATTATGCAATCTGTGTCGTTGATGAAGATTTGAAGGACTAAAACGTCTTTTTAGCTAAGAAGATATGGACAGCTGGAAGATAACTGCAGCTAACTTTCCATCCATCACTTTTGGTCAAAACTTGCCTAGTTTAGCAATAAATAAAAAAATGGCCTACATTTGAAAAGCACCAAGAAAAACAGGCCTATTTTTGTAAAAAGCCCTTGAAAGTATTCAACAATATATCTGAATCACCTTATTACCTTGAGCCATGGAATCCAAAATGTGTACCTTGAGTCAAACACACATCAGTGTAAGAGAGTAAACTGAAAACTCGGTGTTAACTGGATGTACCATAAACATGCACATGTGTGATCCGACTTAGGTTGAGTTCAAGTTTGAGTATCAATACAAACCTGACCTTTTTTGTGAAAAAATATCTAAATACTTATTTCTTAAGGAAGTTAAACTCTAATATGAACTTATAAGCGTAGGGGCGTTGCATGGTGTAAAATGTCTTACCTATTTTTTTCCCCAACAAATTAATTTTTATGAAACCCAAATTCGTCATTCGAATTTCAAACTTATATGTAAACATCCCAGTACAAGATGAATAATTCTTTTAGCACTTTTTTTTTTAATTTCTCTTAATTTCTCGATGTAATTTCTTTTATAGGAAGCTATTGAGAGTCCTGTTTCTTTCGAGTTCTCGCTACCAAGTTCTTAATGTGTAGCTATTGAGAGCCTTACGGTTCACGAACCGTTTCACCAGCGGTCCCAGTAGGTTTTAGCAGACGCTTAAAGACTTATTTTTTAAATATTTTTAGCATTGCTATGACTCTCATACACACCTCTTGAAAAAGCGGGGGTCTAACAACACCAACCAATATTTCGTTTGGAAATCTGAATAGACAAACTCCAATATACTTTCAAGAGAATCAACTAGACAGATAGACTCAATCTATAAAAAGTATATCAAAGAGTTTTAAATCTCTATCTCTTGATTCAATCCCCAATCAGCAAATAGGGATTTGCGACCCCGATTGAATATAAGAGGATTAACTTGAACGGTACCAAAGACCAATGTTCAAGTGTCAATCAATTCACTCAACAACCCTAAGGCCGGATACAAGAACTAATTGATCTTAACGTACAACCTGTGATATTTCTATTATATAAATAAAATATAATGTGGAAAAGAAATAACACATACACCAGAATTTTGTTAATGATGAAACCGCAAATGCAGAAAAATCCTGGGACCTAGTCCAGAATAAACACACACTGATAATAAGTTGTTACACCAATTTCATATTACCTCTTCAGACTAGATGTAATACCTTCATCAGCACTTGTAGAACTCCTAGCAGAATACCAATTCTCTTTAGAACTCCATCATCAAGAGTTGGCAAATCTGCTGCATATGCCGATTGTTTACGGCTCCAGCTAGGGCATACTGAAGACACGTGCCCGAAACCACGACAGTTATAGCATTGGACATCATCCTTAGGAGATAACACACTTTTAGAAAAACACTTTTTGCTGTCTCTCAAGAATTTTCTAAATTGTCGTGGAGTAACATCCTTAGTGTCTGGCGAACCAGATTTATCCTTGGAGGATTCAGAATTGTTTGCATCTTTAAGAGAAATCACCTCTTTTCTTGCGTGTTCATTATCAAAGATCTTTAGCTTTCCAGCAAGAGTATTTCTGGAAAGTGTCGAAAGATCGTTTCCTTCTTCAATGACATGTTTCTTAGACTCGTATCTTGATGGTAGAGACCTGAGAATTTTGCACACAATATCTTTCTCCGGAATAGTTATTCTTAACGCAAATGAGGAGTTAACTATTTGAGAAAGTCTTTGGTTAAACTCATCAAAGATTTCATCATCAGATATGCGAATATTTTCCCAGTCAGAAGCTAGATTTTGAAGCCTTGCTTCTTTCTCTGCGGCATTCCCTTCGAATACGGTTTCTAAGATATCCCAAGCATCTTTAGACTTATTGCACGTAGTCACGTGGTGCTGAAGATCTGGGATAATGGCATGTATGATGGCATTCAAACCGTCAGAATTTTGCTTTGCAGCAAGTATCTCGGCAGGACTATATTCACCAATGTTCTTGGTAACGTTTACATCTCCAAATACCACAATGGGAGCATCATAGCCATTAACTATATATACCCATGTTTGAAAATCACGTGCTTGAAGAAAAGCTCGCATAGAAATTTTCCATCATAGGTAGTTTGTGCCATCGAAGGATGGTGGTAATTTTATAGAGATAACACCTCTGTCCATAGAATCAGATTGCTATAAACACATACTTATGAGGTCTTAGCGTGTTTGCCTGCTCTGATACCAATTGAAAAAGCGGGGGTCTAACAACACCACCCAATATTTCGTTTGGCAATCTGAATAGACAAACTCCAATATACTTTCTAGAGAATCAACTATACAGTTAGACTCAATCTATAAAAAGTATATCAAAGAGTTTTATATATCTCTATACCTTAATTCAATCCGCAATCAGCAAATAGGGATTTGCGAGCCCGATTGAATATAAGAGGATTAACTTGAACGGTATCAAAGACCAATGTTCAAGTGTCAATCAATTCAGTCAACAACCCTAAGGTCGGATACAAGAACTAATTGATCTTAACGTACAACCTGTGATATTCCTATTATATAAATAAAATATAATGCGAAAAAGAAATAACACAGACACCAGAATTTTGTTAACGAAGAAACCGCAAATGCAGAAAAACCCCGGGACCTAGTCCAGAATAAACACACACTGATAATAAGCTGTTACACCAATTTCCTATTACCTATTTGGACTAGATGTAAT
Source organism: Papaver somniferum (assembly GCF_003573695.1). Lineage (NCBI taxonomy): Eukaryota > Viridiplantae > Streptophyta > Magnoliopsida > Ranunculales > Papaveraceae > Papaver > Papaver somniferum. The sequence continues at coordinate 57,901,375 of NC_039366.1, forward strand.
ACCTTCTTCAGCACTTGTAGAACTCCTATCAGAATACCAATTCTCTTTAGAAATTCTTCACGCAAATCTTCTAGCAGAACTCAAGGCTCTCTTTAGAAGACACACCACCACGATTGATACGATTCGATATCTTGTATGCACAAAACACCACTTTGATTTCCCTTTAGATGTGAATCAAGGTTTTGGAATCTTGTGTTTATTTTGATAAAAACAATTACTAGGTAAAAGTAATATCAAAATAAACTTGTAGATTAGGGTTTTAACTTACAATCAGTATGCGTACACACAAGGAGTCCGTAAACCTGATTTCCGTAAAAAAACTTGGGTGATTCCAAAAATCAATTTCCAAGTTAAGAAAACCCTAATAAATCTACAACAAGAACAACTATAATAAATCTAGAGATACCTTGTTTAAAACTTCTCAAGGATTTTTACGAGATGCCTCAAAAGAAGTTTTTCTTTCTAGTCCCCGATTTTGACTAGCAAGTGTTGGTATACGATCGGAAACTGAAATCTATCACAACCTAGGGTTTATGATCAACAACTCTTGAATGGTTTTATATCAGAAGAGAAAACCTTAGAATAGACAAGAGGTGGAAAACCTAGGTTACAAGTTGTATGATCAATCACAAAGATTAAATCCAACTTGGCTTTGTGATCCCCAATACAAAGACTTTTATGTCACTCTCGTTCACGAAGAACAGAAGACGTAGAAAACAACCTGCAGAGCTTACGCCAATTTTCCAAAGGGATGAAAAACGTGTAAACTCACGAACTCCTTATTTATAATGAACAATAGCTTGGAAGCTAAGCAAAGCTATTTTTCTTTTTCAAGACTCTCCTAAATAAGGGAGTCTTTCCTAAGTTACAACACTTGCCAAAAAATTAAATAAATAATTAATTTAGCAAATTGTATTTTTGTGAATAAATACAAATTAAATTAGGAAGGAATCAGGAACACTTTAATATGGCAATCAAAAATGTTTGGACCAATAGCCATCTTTCCTAGATAAGGAAACATCACCAATTTGACCAAAAATGCCTTTTAGTCACGTAATTGGGCCCAAGTCCGTGAACTGTTGCAAACAGCCCATGGATTGTTTCCTACTAACGAACTGTAACAATCACAGCAACACTTATAATTGTTACTTTAATAAATCACTCGTAACTTCATCATTATAACTCGGAATTGAGTGATTCTTGGCTCGTTGGATTCATAAGCTCATTTACTATAACATGAGATTCTTTATAAGGATAAAGTTTATTGTCTCCAAGGTCATGAACCAATAACCTCAAGTATATATACATAAGTGTACATTTACCGTCATCGGAATTGTTCCATATAGTGAGCATATATCTTGATAGATTAGAAAGGTATAATTGAACAAGAATCCAAATGAAATCAATCACATACCTTTGATGAAGTACTTTTTGATGTCTTCTTGTAGTCTTCAATCTTCATCCTTTAAGGATAGCTTCGATTCAACTTCTTAGACCTAATCTAGTATGAAACTATCTTTAGTATTCTAAATCAAGAATGCATTTTGGCCACTAAAATTGACAACTAACTAGACATATCAACGCTAGTGGGTTCAACCGAGCAGTGCTCTAACACCTCTAAGACATCATTGATCACTAAAACACTTGTGTGTATATCATGATTAAATTCTTAAGTGTTAAATGAACATCAAATTGCTTATAGTTTATAAGGCATATTTGGCAGAACAATCATCATACACGGTTCCGTAACCGGACCGCTGTGTATATTATTCTATGTGATTTCAAGATAAACTTGTCACATGCTTACTTGAAACCCTAATCAGAATCTATCTAAACAGAAAAAGTGTTTGCTTAAATCTCATGTAGGATCAGAATCTCGCAATAATTATTTCTCAGCGAAATTATCAATGGTATTGCACATTAGCGTCGCAGAACAATTTCAGAAACAACGTCAGCAAGAATCATGAGAAAGATGTGATAGTCTTGCGAAAATTAGGGAGCTTGCGAAATTAGCATTTGTAAGGTTGGGAGAATGTCGCAAACCATACCCGAAAATAAAGGACAGATTAGCTGTCATCCACTATGTATTTCCTTATAAATGGTCATTCGAGTTGTAAGAGGAGAGAGATCTTTTTTGAGATAAGAAACAAGTAAATAGGAGAGAGAAAGTTGAGAGCATAGATCATTCTTGAGTTCTTTATTTTCCTTGTAAGAATATTTAGAAATTAATCAATAAAATTAAAAGTGAAAACCTAAAAATGAGTTGATCAATAATGAAATTAGATGAGGGGTGTATTGTAGGATTTCCTGCAACTACATAATGGCGCTAGAAACATGGAGGAGTTGAAGATTATTCCAGAAAAAGCTAAAGATTGATATTGATATTTGTGAAAATTTAAAGTAATTGATTAAGAATTTTTCATAATTTCTTGAAATACTGTTAGCATTGAAGAAATGGCTAGAAGAAGAAATACATCCGAACAACCGACTACTATTAGAAGAAGCAAAAGAATTGCTGGAAGAGAAAGAAGTGAAATGGGAGAATCTACTAGAATGATAAATAACAGAGAAAATCTAATTCAATCGCCAATTCAACAAACACTAGTTCAAGAGAGGAATACAGATTATGACAGAGTGAGCGTACACACTTGGCGATCAAATTCAGCAGAAGAAATAGAAGAAGAGAACAAAATAGAAATTACAGACATGAAGAAAGAAATCAAGAAGCAGATGAAGGAATAATTCATGGAGGTGAGGAAATTGGAGCGTTAAAAACATTGAGATGAAGAATACATGAAGAAAGAAGAGCTGAAGCAGAAGAACGTGCGAATTTAACAAGGCAAAATCACGAATTAAGGATGGAAAATATCAGATTGCAGAGTAGAAGATCGAGAAGTATTACAAAATCATATTCCATATCGACTAGAAGAGAAATGAGGCAAAATTCACCCACGATCAATGTTGGAAACAATATTCAAGAAGAAATGTCAAATCCTAATGAAGAATATCGCGAAAATAGAGAAAGAACTGATGATCGTTACATTCCACAAAACGAAACTTTTGATGATGGGCAAATTGGAGGAAATCAAGAGAACGGGAAAAATCAAAGACAAAATAACCAGGTTGGCGAAGGAAATCAAGAGGAAGGAAGAAGAATTTTACATGTGAGAGAAACTCAAAGAAATCAACAGACAATTGAAGAAGAAATTGAAAGACATAATGTTGAACAAGCACGTTTAATCTGTGAACGTGAAACATTGAGAGCGGAAATGGAAGAACAAGAGCTTCAGGAGACAATTCGCCAAACAATCATGACAATCGGAAAGAAGGCGTATACAAAACCGGAATAACGATAATCTCAATGAGAGTATGATAGAGTAAAGAGAATGGCTGAAAGACAGCGAATTGAATTGATAAGAAATGAACAAAATTATGGAGGGGAAAATGAACGACATCATCATTTGCGAATTCAAGATAGGGATGAGGAAGAGAATCGCAGAAGAAGAAGAGATGAGGATAATGAAGAAGAGATAAAATTTCGCAAGAGAAGATAGACGTGAACGCAGAAGAAGAGAAGCAAAATTAAAGAGACCAATGGGTCAAGATTCAGGAGTAAATAAACAAATCTTGAAAGAATTAGAAGAAATGAGGGAATGCTAAATAACAGAGGAGAAGTAGGTAGAAGACAATTGGATGAAGCAATAGAAGAAGCTGCGAAAACTCCATTTACAAGGGAAGTACAATTAGGAGGAATACCACCGAAATGCAATTTGCCGCATTAACCAGCATTTTCGATGGAACAACTTGTGCAATTCAACACATTAAAGCTTATGTGAGGTGCATGTTACAATGGGAAAATCATGATGCGGTATTGTGCAAATATTTCGCATCCAGCTTAACAGGAGAAGCGTTAAAATGGTTTGAAGGTTTACCAAAGAATACAATAACCTCTTCAATCATTTGCAGACTACATTCTTGGGGCATATATAAGTAAATTCCTCACGACCTGGTATAGAAGATGTGTTTGGATTAAACAAAGGATTGGCGAAAGTTTGAAACACTTGACTAAAAGATGGAGAACTATGTGTAGCGAAATGGCTGGCCGTGTAGATGAGAGATATCTCATATTATCATTTATCAATGCTATGTTTGCAACAAACCTGTTGTATGTCCAAATTTTCAGAGTCAAGAATACGATTACAATGACTGAATTGCGAGAACTTCAAGAAGAATACATTGCTTTAGAGGAAAGACAAAATGAAATGGAATCATATCCAGTTGCGAACACCAGCTCACAAACAGCGAATGCAAGCTTATTACCCAAGCTAATAAAACAAGTGGCGAATACTTCGCAAGTACAACAAGAAAAGGTGACAGTAACAATCAGCAGAAGTTGGTAGCTATGGGGAGTCGAGATCAAGAAGAGTATGAAAGAGAAAGAAATTTCTACAGTCGTGGAGGAAATAACAAGATTCAAAGACTCGATCAACCGCAAGAAACTTATGGAGGTCAAAGACCAAACTTTAAGAGAGGCAAGGAGGTCACAAGGTATATGGGAAGAAATCAAGATGCCACCTCTAAATGCAAGTGTGGAGAAGATATGGGAAGCTATAATTTGATGGAGAATATACCAACACCATGGAACATGGGAACGGAACCACCTCCAAATCACAGAAGTCATGAATTTTGTTCTTTCATCACCACAAACGATTGCAGAAATGTAAAGAGAATTATTTTGAGAATGATAGATCAAGGAAAACTAAACGACTTTCTGGTAGGGCATCCGCAACCTCAACCATTACCACCACCGCCAGAACATCACAAAGTGAATACGATGAAAAAGAAAGAAACATTCTTCATAGAAGTTGGTGCAAAAGCAAAAAATCTATTGTCACTCTATCGTACATTCATATAAGACAATTGAAGATTTTCATGATAATGTTTTGAGTAGAGTGTTCGCAAGAGATAATAATGGAAGAGAAATTATGAATATTGCGAAAATCTCGCTAGAGGAATGGCAGAAACAGATCATTTCTTTTACCGCAGAAGAAATTCCCGAAGAGAGCATGAAATTGGTAATAAAATTAGAAATTAATCCAAAACCGAAAGAAGATGAGGATGATGAAGCTGAAGATTCATGGGCAATCAATAGAATTCTAGTCGATACTGGAAGCTCTGTGAACATCTTATTTTATCATACTTATAAAACCATGGGTGGAAGAGATGATGATCTTATACCATCAACATATAAGATATATGGTTTTAATGGTACTGCTAACAAGCCTAAAGGGGAGGTTACTATGCAAATTCCATTGAAGGGAATATCTTCTGAAATCTCATTCTGTGTCGTTGATGTAGAATCACCCTACAATGCATTAATTGGTCGACCTTGGCTACATGGGATTCTAGGTGTAGCTTCAACTTTCCACCAATGCATCAAATTCCCTCACCCCAATGGTGTAGGAATCATAAAGGGAGATTGGGTTGAAGGAAAAGATGTTACGAAACTGAGATAGAATCTTGCGAAGGAAGAGCAAACAAGAAGGAAAACTGGCGACACAAAATCAAAGACGTACAAAGAAGTGAGAGGTTGATGGTGGATACAATCGAAAAGAAAGGAGAAGAGATGTTGCGAAATTAATATGCTAGAATAAAAAGGATGAACATACACTACCAAGGAAGCAGTAGTAGAAATAATAAAGAAGCAGAGGATGAAAGAAAATAATAAAAACAAAAAAGGATGGCAAAGTAATAAGTTGTTGCGATAATCTCGCAATAAGTAAAATTCTCAAAAATACATTTGATTGAACAACAAAATTGAGATTGCGAAATTCAGATACAATATATGATTGCGAGACTCTCGCAGAGATAATGAATTTTACAGAAAATAATCAAGAAGAATGACAAAAGAGAAAGAGGCGAACCTTTATGGCGTACACCCTAGTTCGCGAATACAATTTCGCAAGAGGCAAATGTAAGACCTAAAGTACGTCATATAAGGGGGTACCTGTTACATGACTCAGGGAAAGGCTACACCGCCACCGGAACCTGAGTCATGGAGATTTGGGGTCAATAAAGCCCATCCGGGAGAGGCACCTTGGATTCTCAACTTAAGCATATGACTTAGGTTGGGCGACTAAGGTAATAAGGACTCTCCCAAGGAGTGCAGATCTGATCAAGGCGCCGAGGTACACGGTTGAGTCAAGAGTGCCGGGGCGTTTGAAGCGTCCTTGCCATTCTTGACAAGTCTTGGCTTATACTGCACTCGGCCTGAAGAAAACCCCACTTAGGGTGCAGTCTCGTAACCATAAGCCCTATAGGTAAAAGGGATAAGAGGCTGCGAAAACAACTGGTTGTTGTTAAGACTGGATGGGAGGAGCTAACCTTGTATGGTAGAAGTACGCCTCCTTGAAGGGGCAACCAGGGGGAGATAAGGGCGGCACCCTCCATTAGGGAGCTGATAAGTGTCTTAAGACGCAAATGTCATGAGGCTTTTTATTCGCAAGGATATTAAGGCTTGTCATATTTGTGCAACAATCCTGAAGAGGCAATAATACAAAAGAAAAAGATAAGACGAGATCAATGGGTTTTCGCATGAAAGTGCGAAGACGTCCTGCGATTTCGTCGCAAGACGGCAATGTCATGGGGCTTTATTTTCGCAAGAATATTTAGGCCTGTCATATTGTCGCAACATTCCTGAAGAGGCCATAATACAAAAAAAAGTTAAGGCAAGATCAATGGGTTTTTGCATGAAAGTGCAAGGACGTCCTGCGATTTTGTCGCAATGACAAGAGGTGGCATAATAAGACCTTTAATTAGGAAGGCAAAATAAGACCACACAGGAATGAGATTTTGAAAAGAAACAAAATTCACTTCGCAAAAGTTGCGAAATTATACAATAAGAATTTTATGAAATCTCTCATTTGGATTCAAATAACAGAGGCAAGTATGGGAATGTATGAAATTAGAAAATGTTATTTGTCCCATATTTTACTCAAAAATTCAAGAATTAATGATTATATTGATTAATGTATTGCAAAGAAGAATTGTTTTAATTTACGCAGGTCAAAATGAAAGAAACACAAATATACAGAAAGAAAATAATATACAAGTATTACAAAGAATCAAAGAAAGAAGTAAAGACTATTTCTTGGTTAATCCTTCATCTTCATCAGACTTGTTTCCTTCTTCATCTGCGTCAGAATCTCATCACCATCAGAACTTCCATCACTATCAGATTCTTCATCGTCAGCTTCGCTATCAGAGATAATCAAACTGGGAGTATTCTGTGGGATTTCTTCTAAAAGACAAGGATAATCAGAATGTGGGATATTATGATCATCACAAACCATTGGATGGTTTGATTGCGAAAATGCATAGCGTCATTCTTAAAATTCTCAACGGTGATTTTGATTGATTCTTCAATCTAGAATACTTGTCGTTGCGAGAAGAAAGATTCTTTGCGAGTTCCTCCTTTTCAGCTTCAAGTTCTTCAATCTTTTCACGATATTTATTTCAGAATCTGCGAACAAAAGACAACCAATTATTAACTTGATGAAAATTCATAAGAAGCAAAAGATTAGTAAAGAAGAGCAATTAGCAACCTTCTCTGTCAGAAATCATGTCTCTAATCAAGGCTGTATGTTCAACTTGGAGACTAACATTTACGCCTAAATCTTTTCTAGCATCATCTAAAATTTTCGCAGCCCAGACAAATTCATCCTCACTACTTATGAGAAGACGAGAACGAATTTGATTTTCCCTTTCGCAGAGTTCAATATTCTTGCGGTTAGCTTCATCTCGCTCAAGTTGAACTTCAAGGAGAGCCTCTTGGAATTTCGCCAAAGCCTTGGCACCTTGATCAGAGATACGATCCTTATCATCTATGAGACCGCTAATCTTGGTTCTCAACTATTGGTTTTCTCTTTGGAATCAATAAGGAGACGCTTAAATCTGTTGGCTAAGCCTAAACTGGATCTATGATCAATTTCTAAGAGGCGAAATTTGATCTAAGTTCATTTAGAGAAAGAGATGAAATTCATTAAAAGCTATTTAAGGAATTGTTAAGACGTTCAAGAAGGGTATCATTATCCAAGGCATTAGGAAATGAACGAAGAAGGGTAGCTTCATCAGAAAGACCATAAATGTCTGCAAAAAGGATCATTTAAATAAGATAAAACAACAGATGAATGAATAAAGAGAAAAGAGAAAAGTAATATACCGTAAAGCTGATTATTAGCTTGTTGAAGACTAGAAATTTTGTTCTTATAAGAGGAAGAATCAATTTCTAATTGTCTATTTTCTCGCGAAGACCTTTAACTTCAGCTTCCAATTCTTCATTCTTTTGCGAAATTGAAGATTCTTCTTTTCAAGATTTTCGCGTCTTCTCTCTAGATCTGAGGCAACAGCAAAAGAAGCTTTTCCAGCCTGCGAAAAGAAATAAAAAATATTAATATAGAAAGAGATTTTGAGTTATAACAATGAAGAAGTAAAAAGATAAAAGTATACCAACTATTGAGAGAATGCAAGAAGTCGGGAGTCACTGATCTAGAAACTCCGAAGAGAGCTATCACCATCTAGTAAAGGGACATCACAAAGGGTAGCGAGAGCTTTGCAGGTATTTGCGAATTGGCTATCTCCCATTCCTTGTAGAGAATCAGAAAAGAGGCCAGAAAGCTTAGCCATAGAAGATTCAGGTGGAGAATCTTCAGTTGCAGCAAGATCATCGTTATCCTCATCATCCTTGTCACTTTCAGAATTTTCGTTAGGAAAACATTTGAAGGAGAAGAAGAACGAACTTTTCTTTTCTTTGGAGGAGGACCAGTTGATTTTTCCCTGCGAAGAGCACCTTTACCTTTATCACCAATCTTCGCAGCATCAACAGATTCTTCTACTTCAGCAATAATCTTCACACACAGATAGAATAAGAAATGGAAGCATGGAAGTAACAGTACTATTTAAAGTCATAAGAGAAAATTTCTTACCTCATCTGTGTATGAGCGAAGAGCTAACAGAGTACTAGATTTCCCAGTCCTGTTATAACTATCCTTTAGTTTTTGGATCTGCGGAATGTCGCAAGAGTTAGCGAACAGAATAGTAAAAATCAATAAAGAAATATAAAATGAGTTAAAGGGGAAAACATACCTCTTTCTCCTTCTCGGGCCAAGAGAAAACCCAAGGTTGATATGCAGCGAGATTCGCAGGAAGAACGTTTGATCCAGCAATGTAGGGTCCCTTTAGCATTAAAGGAAAAACACACCATTTATCTTTGGATTGGCGAGGAGTTGTGTTTTTACCAGAATGCCAGTCAATATCTTGCATAAGAATTTTGGCTTCATCAATGTTATCTTTCCTTCTTAATCGAATACCCCAGCGAGTATTCTCTTTCTTCATGGAGATAAGTTCGTAGTTTTCAAAGAAATTCGCCACTGTATACTTCTCAGCAACTATCTCTAGGTTTGCGAATTTGGATCCCTAAGTTCTTTGGAGTAAAGAGATCCTCTACCAGCACCACGATTAGCGAACTCTAGCATCAGACGGATGCAGTCCCCACTTAGTTGGAAGATGGCTCGCGAAAATCCCGATGAGCGAGAATTTCATAAAATAAAGGGTCTGGGTTATAAAGAGGAATAGGGAGACCTGCGAGAATTGACCTAGCGAAATTATGATTGATTGATCATCACAATTTTGATTAGAGAAAAGCTTGACAGAAAGAATTGATTTGGCATTCACCAGGAATGGTGGAGAGTGTAAAACCTTTATCAGCAAGATCTTTTTGGACATCTTGTAAATTCTTCTCATATCTATGACCACTTGGAGCCATGTTTGAATATAGAGTATGGGAATGTATGGAAAGTAAAAGGATTGAAGGAAGAAAAAATTACAGCAGCAGAATTTGCAGAAGAATAACAGAGTTGCAGAGATGAGAGAATAAAAATAGAAGAGAAAGTAAAAGAAAAGTGGAAAAGGGGGGGAGAAGAGTATATAAAGAAAATTTTACTCGAAGAAATAAACACCATTAAGAGAAGAGACGTGAGCGGTTGAAAAGTAGCGGTTACAGAAGACGTGTCAAGAAATAAATGGAAGAGAGAGTACGTGTGATAAATGTGGAATATGAAAAGATAAGCAGTTGCGGCATTTCTCACATCATTCTCTACTTTGCAGAGAAGATATGAGAAGAGGCAAGATGTAGGATCAGAATCTCGCAACAATTATGTCTCAGCGAAATTATCAATGGTATTGCACATTAGCGTCGCAGAACAATTTCAGAAACGACATCAACAAGGATCATGAGAAAGATGTGATAGTCTTGCGAAAATTATAGAGCTTGCGAAATTAACATTTGTAAGGTTGCGAGAATGTCGCAAACCATACCCGAAAATAAATGACAGATTAGCTGTCATCCACTATGTATTTTCTTATAAATGATCATTCGAGTTGTAAGAGGAGAGAGATCTTTTTTGAGATAAGAAACAAGTAAATAGGAGAGAGAAAGTTGAGAGCAGATATCATTCTTGAGTTCTTTATTTTCCTTGTAAGAACATTTAGAAATTAATCAATAAAATTAAGAGTGAAAACATAAAAATGAGTTGATCAATAATGAAATTAGATGAGGGGTGTATTGTAGGATTTCCTGCGACTACATCTCAAGTTATCTTAGCTTGAATTCTAAGCAACCCTCAATCTTGAACATCCATAAATTGAGATGCTTTTTCAACTCTGAAATTCAATCATCGACGTTTTGTATCCTAGTTGATAGATAGAGTAGTCCTGTATTGACCTGGGTTTCCTCCGAGAAACATAATCACGTCTACGACTAAAAGACTTCGCTTTGGGGATTCGTGAAGCCGGGTCCGACTATCTTTTGCCTTGATAGTTCACGTATCCGGATCTTGTTTTTTGTTATCGAGGCTCTCATAATCTCTTTGATCAGGCAAGATAGATAGTAATCGAAAAGTTCCCTTCATCTGAAACTTTTTGATTTCTCAAGATATATATTTGAAAACTACTCTTAATTGATAAGTTGAATATTGTTCTTGAGCGGCGGTAAAAAATCCAGGCTTCTCATCTAAGTGAGTGTAGGTGTTCTGGATTTGTGAGGTTTGCTAGCTTTGCCTATTGCAAACAAATTTTCGAGCCTTGATATTTGATCTAAAGGGAAATCAAATAGGCTTATCTGTGAGAGAAAAATTGGTATCAAAAGTCTTCACTTAGGTTGAAGCAACTCTTAGGATGTAAATGACGTCAGTTAAGGGAATCAATTGCGTGGAGCCTTGCGAGGTTCAAGATACTTAAGGAGCGCGACTGTAACTGAATCGCTTGGAGGATGGATTTGGTCTCAAATACATTCCAGTCGAAGTCTGATAGTAGATTAGTGTTTGTAGTGGCTTAATACAGTTTCGTGTTCATATTTGGACGAGGTCCCGGGGTTTTTCTGCTATTGCGGTTTCCTCACTAACAAAATTTCCGGTGTCTTTTTTTTTTTCTTTTTCTTTTTTCTACTCCGCATTATGTTGTTTATCTCATAATAAGTTTTACATAAGTAGTACATATTCAATCTTAGTAGATACGTCCATATAATTCTGATCGACTACGAGACTTGTTACTTGTGGAATTCGTATCTTGAAAGATAGTTAACAAGTTAATAACCTGGAAAATTTCAATTGTATTATTCGGATACGACTAGATTGATCTTGGATATTGATTTTTGAGATCGTACAAGCACTCTTTTTAGAAATCAGGTTCACGGACTTCATAGTCTACATGTTCTGATCGAGAAGAGATAAACATATAAACTCTACATACATAACGTCAAGGATCATTAAGGTGGTATACTTGCAATTATATTAGGTTTTATCCATACAGGTTTTGTAGGGAGGAGGAAGGATGATACAAACCAGAATAAAATCCAACCATTTAAGATAGTTGTCTTCTTCAAAAAGAGATTCTTTTGAGATAGATAAGTAATTTGATATAACCATTGTTTGAGACGAACCCGGATGCCCTAAATCTCTTGGGTTGAAGATGAAATCGCAGCGCCGCCGAGTTGAGTCATTGATGTTCTTGAATAATCCAAAATAACAAACTACATACCAACCAAAATACCTAGGAATAATCACCTTGGAATCGGAGATAAAATCACCATGAAGATGAAGATAAAATTGCATAAAAACGAATATATAATCGCTCGAAAAACAAAGAAAAATGTCAAACAACATCAAAATCATAACGAAATTAAAATCCTACACAAAAAACTAATAAAAATGAAAATAAAACAAATCCTTTGCTAAGATTTTAGTCCGTTTTGGACTAGATCTGAGCAAAGGGAAGGAGGTAGCTTTGAAAAGTTTTTTTGAGTTTCTTTTTTCTAAGAAAGAAGGAGTATGTGATTCTCTTATTATTATAAGCAAGGAATAAGCTGATGGGATGCTAGCAACATTTTAGTAGCAGCCGTGCATAATTTACTTGTTAACCAATTTCAATTGCTACCTTTTTATACTCTTATATACTAACAATGCGTATCAACAATTTTGCTACTTTGAGTAACTCGTGGAAAAGAACACTTTATACTTAAATTTGTTCTTTGTGTTATTCTTTCATGTTCATCAATGAGGGATGCTTGCAAAAATAATTGTGCGGTTGATGGATTTCTCTAAGATATCATCATTATATTTAAATTAAATTGTGCCGCTAGAATTATTTGCCTGAACTAGTTTTTCAGATTGAATTTCGATCAAATGAATGGAATATTTGATTATTTTGACTGTTGAATAGAGAGTTAAAAATATTAGTGTTTGTGTATTCGGCAATCTTGACCTGACTTTAGTCTGTCAAGATTTACTTGACTGATGTTTACTATTGTAGTTGTTCCAGATGTATCTCTTTTCTCTCTCTCTCTTTATAAGTCAGTCCTATAATAACAAAAACTTGACTTTCTCTTTTGATTCAATAAAATTCCGAACATATTTTATAAAAATTATCATGGCATCTAATTAGGGTTTCGATTCTCAGAAAATTTTCAATCAACATCATTTCAATTGATCTCCGATTTTGTTTTTCAATGATGTTCTAGCATATACAAATCCTTAACATCTTTCTCATACATTTTTTAATACACAATCCTTTTATTACTAATGCAGAACAAAAGCGTGAACAAAGAAATTTGATAGCAAAGTAGAAAAGTTGTAGAGAAAATCTATGTTTTTAATTGATTTTAATGTGTGAAACTACATTGGATTTGTCTACTTTTATAGGGAAAACTTGAAATCTAGTTCTAAGAAAACTTTAGAAACCCTAACTTGTAATCTAAGTAATTCTTAAAATAAGTGAATTCTAAAAATAAGAAATAACTAAATTAATAATAATTTATAACAAAAATATGAATCCTAAATCTAATAGTACATCAGGCCCGCCATATTAAAATAATTCGTCTCGAATTAACAAAATACCGAAGAACGTGTGTTATATTAGGTTCGTCATCTTGATAAGAAGTTGTCTTCGAGTTCACCCGATATTGTAAACGACCCGTCCAACAAATCATATGCTTCAAGTACATTGATGATCTTAGAGTAGAACACCACATAATAATAAATCGTTGAACACAAAAACTAATGTCGACAATGTAGGAAATTATCTTAGTAGTAGATTTCACGGAGTATGTTTGATCTTCAATAACAAGGGCACAAAAATATTTAGATTGGGTATTAGAGGACTCACAAGAAGGAAATAATATTTCGGGCATATCAGAGTTCGATGTTGTCGAAACCTCTCCATCACGATCTGGTGAGTAACTTTTCATTGATTATGATCGACATGAAAAATTGGATATGCTTCATCATCACGATGTTGAGGAGCATCACTATGATTCTCTGTAAGAGCGGTCCAACTGGTTAAGATAATTCGATTAATTCAAGTTGATGTTGACATGCGGCTTGAGATTCTGTAAGTTGACGTTGAATCACGAATTGGGTTTATATAAGTTGACTCATTGAGATAAACTGAAAAATAAATAAAAGGATGGTTGATGATAGAGTTTAGACGAAGAGGTGTGGAGATCTCAATAGGTAGCGGAGATGAAAGTGTAAAGAAAAATTAGATTAAAAGAATAAGAGGGCCGGGAGCCAAAGCTCAGATGCCACTTAATGCAAAACGGAAGCGTGAAAAAAAAAATTGATACCAAAGTTGAAGAATTATAGAGAAAGTCTCTGTTTTCAACTGAAAATAATGTGTGAGACTACACTGGACTTGTCTCCTTTTATAAGGAAGACTTGAACTCTAGTTTTAAGAAAATTTTAGGATCCCTAACTTTTAATCTAATTAATTTTTAAAATAAACAAATTTTTAAAATAAGAAATAGCTAAATTAATAATAATTAATAACAAAATATAAATCTGTAGATGGTGGATTTTCGACAAGGGCTAAAATCGTAAACTCATAATTATATGAAGCTCTGATCCAGCAATCGGACGTGAGTATTGAGACATGGGTCTCTCATCAAATTCTCAACGAAGAATACTTTCTCTCAGAGTACATGTAGATATGTGGTCTCACGACTGGACAACGACATATCTCATGAATACTGAACACTTTCAGTGATTATTTCTATATAGTATCACGAGATGGACGGCTCCTAGACAGCTTGCTCTGCTAGTATAGAGCGATAACGTCTTCAGGAACAAACAACGAGTTTACCCTGACTATATAAAGGATATGACTTACCGACAAGATCATATCGGGATAATTAATGCTCCTAGACAACTTGCTCTGCTAGTATAGAACCACAAAGTTAATTATTGCTAATTAAGATTAATTCTGCCGTGACATTCACTACTGAATTCCCAGAATAATCTATTATTGCTCATATTCCATGGTCGAATCCACGACTGGTCCCATGGAATGGAAATAAAAATTGCTCCTATTCCATGCTTGAATCCACGACTGGTCTCATGGAATGGCAATAAAAAATCGTTCTGATTCTATGATCGAATCCACGGCTTGATCTCATAGAATAACAATAACTATATTATCTCATTACTCCGATTTCATGATTGAATCCACAACTGGTCTCATAAATGGTAATAGATAAATCTTAATTACTCCGATTATATGGTCGAATCTACGAACCCATGGAATGGTAATGCTCACTTTAGTATTCTGAATTCGTAGTCGAATCCTCAGCCGATCTTATGAATTAATAATAAACATCTTATTACTCAGTTTTGTGAATTATCCTCAACCGAATTCCAAAATTAGTAATAAATAATCAACAACCGGGCGTCTGAGCTACCTCTAAGTAAGCCCCGATTCAAATGGTGAAAGTGTATTCAACGACGATACACTAACAGTCACCGCACGATCGAGTATTTCAAAATACAACGAAACGATGAACCTATGCAAAATAGGGAAAAAAATAATAAATAATTAAATATATTGACCAAGGTGCTGGGAACACGGACACAAGACCTACCGACCGTGTCGTGGTCACTTCCACGCCAGTTTTATATTTTTAATACATTTTTATTATTTTCCATGATTTGATGAAAATTCTCTCATCTGATCAAATCTCCTTCGTCTCGAGGAATCTCCTCGGTTTCATGGTATGGTGGCTCTCTAAAAGAGTCACAAACTGATACCTGCAAGTGCACAGGGTCTGTTGTAGTGAGTGTGCAAGGCAGGGTCGAACCACAGAGACTAGGGTGTATAGTTGAAGTGATGAAGCAAGTGACAGTTAACAAGAAAAATCAGTGGTAGTGAATAAGAAACAGTGAAACAAAGACAAACAAACCAAGGCTGTGAGCCAAGGGCAGTGACAGAACTGAAAAAAAGTAGCATGTAAAGCAAGTAAGCAGGAACATGGTAGGGCTTTTGAATCCACATCTTGATCCTAAACTAAGGCAGATCCTAATCAAATCATGTTCTTGTTTCATCTCAGGGAAGATTATGGATGATTTAACTAATCTTACTAACTTACCCCTAGCATCAACTGTCTTCTCACAGTACAGCTGATCACAGGCTTGTTTGCTCAACCAGTTATCTAGAAATCCGCATTAGTGGAAGGTTAATCCCCTAAATTCTCTAGTTCACCCCTAGCATTGAGTGTCTTCTTACAACACACTCAATCACAGGTGCATTTGATCACTAAGTTTACTAACTTCCCTACTTCAATTAAGCACAGTCCTTCAAATGGACTGAATCCTTAGCTACTCTCACTCTTACACCCCTAGAATCAGCTGTCTTCTTACAACACAGCTGATCACAGGTGCATTCACTCAACTAGCCAATTATCAATCCTACTTAGTTTCAGCACTACAAGAACAGTGACATGAACAAGGACTATCCTAGCTTACAATTCAAGAGTATCATCTAACCCCTAGCAAATGGAGTTAGAACATAATGAAATTAAATGACAATGGAATTGAAATTGTTTAAAACATTGAACTAAACTTGAACTGAACTTAAATTCTAAAATGAACTGAAATTTACAAAACAATTTAAACTAAGAACTAACCCTTGAGGCACTGGCTATTCCAGTCCTCTTGGGTGAAGCACTGGCTAGCCCAGGCATGTCTTCTAACACACACCCACACATCATATTTATAGTTACAAGCTTCAATTAGGGTTCTACACAAGTTTTCCCCAAATCCCCAAAAACATCAGAAATTAGGGTTACTGATTTACTTAATTTGATGGGATGATTCGTTCCCATGTCTTCGACCCATCCTTCCTCTGCTCTTCCTTCTCCATCTCCTGTTCCAACTGCTCCTCTAGCTCGAGCTATTTTATCAATATCTCTTCTTTCCTGTCTCTGAAACCCTATGAGAGAAATTGGTATGATAGCTGGCTAGAAAGAAGGGGAAATAGATGGGGTTTCGTTAGGTAATAGCCATGATGGCTTTTGGTGGTGGTTGTGGCAGTTGAGGAAGGTGGTGGTGATGATGGTGGTGCGGCAGGGTATGGTGGTGTTGCAGAGGGTGAGGGAGAAAGACAAGTAGTCGATGGAAAATGGATTGGGGTGCGTTTGTTTTGGGTATAGGGTATTTGGTACTCGGGTGTTGAGCGGGTTTAGCAATTGTTGATGAACAACGAGGATGAGATGTTGGATGCGAAGATGATGGATCGATCTAACAGCGAGACAGAAGGAAGCGAGGAGCGACCGTTGGATGCGGAAGTACAACGAAACTGACGGCTCAAGATGGAGTTAGGTGCTGTAGTGTTTGACAGGAGCTTCAGACTTCGATGCACGACGATGAAGCGACCGTAGGATGCATCTGTGGATCCAATCTGACGGCTACGAGCTTAGGCAGGCTTTGGGCTTGGTCTTGGACTTAGGTTAGAGTTTGGGCTTAGACAATTCTGAGCCCACTTCTTCTTTAAGAACAAATTCTTCCTTCCAAGCCCACTTCTAGTTGATCCGGCTCTTGCAAACATCATTCTTCGCTGCCTTTCTGCGGGAGTCTTTGCCGTTTATTTGCTCTTTTCACTTCGTGAGTTAACCAGGCTTTATTTAGTACCTAAAAATGCAAAATTAATTAAGAAAAGTATTTATTCTTGAAAACAATGAAAATACAGAATATGGGATAAAATGGAGAATTAATGCACAAAAGATGAGTTAAATGCCAAGAAAAATATATAGAAATATGCACTTTTTAGCACTCATCAAATACCCCCAAACCTGAATTTTACTTGTCCTCAAGTAAAACAAAACTAAGGAAATCCTACCTATACCACTATCGCTGGTCTCTCGAATGCATTTAGCGTATGCACTAATCCTTTTAAACCACTAAGTGTCCCTAGTGGACGAGTGAAGTCTCGTGAAGGTTTGTTTAGAACGTACCTACAAAGTTCTAGGACAAAAATATAAGCTCAGATTCCATGAAATGGGACATGTGCAAGACAGTAGAAGCTCACAACAAAATGGAGATGTCAATCTAGCTATCAAAGGCACAATCCTAGCACTGATAACAAATAAAGACATGTGATAAGAGTGTAAAGTGTATCTACACATGTGTAAAGAAAGATCGGATGTTATGACTACTAATCACCAAGAGATAGTTTCACAGGCTAAGAACCGAGGTCGAAATCTAGCTAGCTGTCCGGACTTTACGAGAATTGTGAATGAGTTGGAGGTATTTCACAATTACTCGCGTTGTACATCAATGGCATACACCCTCCTTGCTTATTACAATGAAACAACAAAATGACTCTTTACATGACTCTTATTTACATTGACTACTCTCTTTTATTTTTGGAACAAGAGAGGATGGAATTGATAAATACTTGATTTTTTTTTTTTTTTTTGATATGTGAATGGAATTTACAACATGGTAACTCTTTTGATACATAGAGAGAAAGGAATAAAAATTACATGACACTTAGAAAGAGGTAGCCCTTTTTGATGCACCCAGTTAAATTCGATGGTTCTCTTTCTTAATGTAACCTCCACCTTCTATCCCAACCAACCAAAGAACAAGCTAGTCAAGTTTCGTTCAGTATTCTAAAGTGATTGGCAACTAAAACTTCCGATAGAACACCTCAAGGATGAGGCTATACATGTATTGGTAGATCGTGCGCGTGCAAGTTTCTTATCACTATGTGAATTGTGCTAGAATCAGGGGTGCCTAAATATCTAGACTAAGAATCGTAATAAAAATACATATTTGCACAAGAGTCAACATTTCAAGGTAAATGAGCTCCATTTTTATGTTTTTTTAATTTTTTAATTTTTTTTTTAAATTTAAATTTTTTCAAAAAGAAGGAGTTCTTGTTTTCAATTATGGCATCTACTCTATACCCCAAAACCTAAACTAAACATTGTCCTTAATGTTTCAAAAGATGTAAAGAATTATAATACAACATATGAAGAGGATTATGCTGAGTAGAGAAAAAGGAAAGAGAATACCCGATTTCGGCGAAAGCAATATTAGAACTCCGTTATTCAAGACAAGAATCCAACATATGTCGACTAAGAGTCACATTGGATTAGCACAATATATACAAAAGAAACAAAATATTTAACTAAGAAATTATCTCCTGGATTATATACAAGAAAATTCTACCATACATTTGGTTTTGTGGGAAACATTTGGTTTTACGGGAAATATTTGGTTTGTAGGGGTTTGAAAAACTTTTGGTTTTAATTGGGAAAAAGAGAAAGAAAGGTTTGGTTTTTAAATGGGTTATGTGGTGAAGCCCACTTAATTTGGTTTTTAAATTTTGAAGACAAAGACCACGATTTGGTTTAAATGGGTGAGGCAAATGGATGTTTTTGAATCAAAAAGAGCCCAAAGTACGAAGCCCACAATTCAGTGAACTAGGCCCAGTTGGGTTTTCAGTTTGTTGAGGCCCAGAGTTCAGTTACATACTAGGCCCGGATTTTGGTTTTCAAAGTTACAATTACAAGCCCACAGACAGTTTAAACAAGCTCACAGAAAGTTCAAATAAGCCCACAAACAGGGTTCAGGAGCCAGTTGGGTATTTAACTGTTGGACTCTCAGAAATTCAAAGTACGAGGCCCACTTGGGCTTGAAATTTATTTTCAAAATTTTGGGTTGGGTTCAAGCCCACAGTTCAGAAACAAGCCCAGATTCAGTTTGAGTTGGGTTTAGGGCTAACAGAATAGCCAAAGGATTAGGCCCACTTGGGCTTTGAAACTGTTTTGAAAACTTTAGTTTGGGTACAACTCATAATTCAGAAACAGAAAATAATTACAAGCCCACAAAATAAACACAATTACACTTTCAGAAATTTCTACTTTGAGTTTAGGCTTACACTCTGAAGAGGGGATCCCCGCTGGGCTCCTTAGTTGCACAGCCCAGTTGGGCTTGGTTCTCAGCAACAAGCTCAGACCAGCAACTCAACAACAGCAGAAGGAAAACAGCAGCAGCACCAGAGGCTGGCTGTAGCAATGGCCCAAGCACCAGCAGCAGCAGCACAGCAGCAGAGGCTGGCAGCATCAACAGGAAGCAGCAGCAGCAGCAACACCTGTTGGCTCAAAAAGAGAAGTAAGTTTCTCTTGAAAAAGAAGCAATGAGGGATCAATACAGCAGTGATATGTAAACTAAGATGCAAACTAATATGCAATATGGAAGATGCTAATGCAAGTTACACTAAGATGCAGTTAACCTAAGATGCAATGCAAAACAGTAAGATGCACAACAAGTTATGCAAAAACAGCAAACTAAGATACAAGAAAAAATTCAACAAAACAGCAGCCAAGTCCCCGGCAGCGGCGCCAAAAACTTGGTGGCTCTCTAAAAGAGTCACAAACTGATACATGCAAGTGCACAGGGTCTGTTGTAGTGAGTGTGCAAGGCAGGGTCGAACCACAGAGACTAGGTTGTATAGTTGAAGTGATGAAGCAAGTGATAGTTAACAAGAAAAATCAGTGGTAGTGAATAAGAAACAGTGAAACAAAGACAAACAAACCAAGGCTGTGAGCCAAGGGCAGTGACAGAACTGAAAAACAGTAGCATGTAAAGCAAGTATTGTCTCTTTGGCTCACGGAAGCCGGTCCCATCAATTTTCACAGTTTTGACCTAATTTGCACAATTGCTCGTATTAGGTCCAAAACTCTTCCAAACACTTTGGATTTTCATGAAGTGATCGTCAGGCGGTCACATGACAACCCAGGGCCGGTTTCATGACTCCATGGTCGGTCCCTCGCCTCATCATAATTAATTAGGTTTTCTTACCTAAGGCTCAGGCGAGCATTTTTGAATAAATGATTAAGCCAGCATTTAATCATTCTTCCACCAACAAATCGTCAACTCTTCAGGAGTTCTTCGTATTTGCTCACGTGAGCGTATGGACTCTACATGGTTGACCCACGGTCCCATATAGTCGCTCCCTCCTTCGTCCTATGGTTAAACTTCTGACGAACCATGAATTGATCATCAATTGATCAAATTAGGGTTTCTGAATCCAAGGATCATCATTCCATATTCAAACCTTAATAATTTTACGACGGCCTCGTGGTCATTAATTTTATTAATTATGCTCGGTTCAACGACCTGTATTCTAATTAATATTTTTGGTGCGCTTCCAATAATCCATCAGATGAGCAACACATGCTCAGACGATCAAATATTCAACAATTCATCACATGAGCAACACTTGCTCAGATGATAAATATTTTCTCAAACCAAGGAATATTAGTTCAACAATAAATATTCAACGATCCATCGAATGAGCAATACTTGCTCACTTCATCGTAAGAATTATACCTCTGTCTCATGACATGTTCAATTCATGAGTTTCAGAACATCATGTTATACACTCAGCAACTACATGGACTCATCGTCCCATCAAACCACGAAGTCATCAATTGACTAACAAACCACGAGACGTCAATCGTGTCACTTGGGGGGATATCACTTAGGGTTTTGGTCTGGCGGTCTACGGCACGTGTGTTCAAACACTCGATGGAATGTGAGCAAGTCGTGCAGTCAGTTGAAGGAATTCACGAGATAGTGGGTGGAAAATCAACCAAGTATCCACATGTTGAGCAACTGGTTTCAAACACGATCTCCACTTTCCCACTCCTTGATTCCATCAATTGTCACACTTCATGGGATCATGGTGTCTAAAATTCCAGCAATATAAATAAGTCTCTGAATCATGATTGAAGCATCGTCAGTATCATCAATCTCACGTAAAACTGACAACACGAGATCATCAACTCATCAATTGAGCAACTACTCTCAATTGAGCAATTTCAATCATTCAGAGCTTATCATATTCAGAATTCACACACCCACAATCTTTGATTACCATTGATTCCACGCATTTCTCAGCTTCCCTCTTACAGATCAACCCATCCTCTCTTGTGACCGAATTTATTCTGGAATGGTCATTGTCTTGATTTAGGACGGAGTACTATAGATTGATCTCTCGAATCTAAAGCACCCCCTTTGCAGCGGTGCATCTGTGTGAGGTTTAACATTTCGCTCGGTTCGAGGAGTCTCCTCCGTACGGTAGTCTCTTCAATTCCTTAAAAACCAGCAAATCGTTTTTCCCCATCCATAAAATCCTAAATCTAAGAGATGTCCTATATCTTACAATCTTTAATATCATTCTGGTTTTGAATTTTCTTAAAAATGCTAATTGATTTGTCAATATTTTTCAACAAATTTATATGGAAACTACTAGAAGTATGGCTAATCGTAATGCTTGGAATACTAATTTCAACTCTTCCGCTGCTGAATCTGAAAGTTCATCCACAAATTTCACTTTTCTATTTACTAATATCTCCAATTTTATAATTTCTCATAAGCTTGATTCTACCAACTATTTGTTATGGCGAAATTAATTTGAATTTATTTCCGTTTCTACTGATTTGTTTGGGTATGTTCATGGAGAAATACAAAAACTACCTTTTGAGATTCTTACTAATGGTTTTCCAAGGAAAAATCCGTAATGAATTTATTGGCGAAAGTTAGATCGGTATGTGGCTAGCTGTTTGAAGGCGACTTTCACTGCAACCGTTTCTAGTGATGTTCTTGGATTTTCATCTGCAAGATATATCTGGTTGTTTCTTGAAACTAGTTCTAGAAATCAGTTTACTGCTTGTAGGCATATGCTTCACATCAACTTCATAATATTCGTCGAGGTAATCAATCTATCTTGGTTTATCTTCAAACTATAAAGACAATCTGATAATCTGGATGCAATTGGAGAGAAGGTTAATGAACCATATCTTACTATGTATGTCTAGAACGACCTAGGAAAAATTTATGATAACTTTGTGATCTCAGGTTAAAATCGAGAATCACCATTTAATTTTACTGAAATTAAGGCTAGGTTATTAAACCATGAGAAATGGCTTATTGATCAACAACAAAATTCTAGTATAATGTTCGATTCTCAGCATCCGGCTTCCTTTTACAGTAGAAATCTTAATTCTGGTAATCATACTGGTAATAGTATAAAGAAGTCCAAGTATTCGAAGAATGTTTCAGGTTTCAAGAATAACAACTTTTCTCATGGATTTAGTTCAACATATGTTCCAATTCTTGCTTATGGTGATGGTAGAGGACTTCAGACTTGTTAGAGCATAGCTCGGTCGACCTCGCATGCGTTGCTATCTCAAGCATGTTTGTCAATGTTAGTGGTCAAAACTATGAGTCTTGATTTCTAGCCTACATAGCTAAGTCTCGGACTAGGATAGAAAAGTGCAGTTGAGCTCAAGGACTTCATGGGGATTCATCATACAACGACGAATATCTACTCAAGGAACCGTGGAACTTTATCAACAAAAAGGTATGTGGAGACTTGAACTTATCTATCACTTAAAAGTCTATCTCTTCTATCTCCTACTTCTTATGAGATAAAAGTCGTATGCTATATAGACTGGACCATACACATTTGATATTTCGAGCCGAGTATATCTCGCCTATCTATATCTCGAAATCATGTGTTGGTAAAACGTTTCGCTTTGATCAAGTTTATCTTCACCTAGTGACGAAAGTCATGAAAAGTTTCAATTACTTTGAGAATTGTTGTGACGTGAAATGGTCTGTGAATAACGGCTATATAACGTCCTCTGAGGATGTCTCAATGATTGGAATGAGAGTTTAGATTACATAACCATGTATTCCTTAATCAGAAGTTTTCGAACTTTGTTGATTGAGAGAAACCGGAGGAATTGGCTTTTCCAATTTCGCGAACCCAGTCCGCGAACTCAGTCCGCGAACTGACGGAAGTTATCGTACCGAGAATTTCTGCTGGGATTTTCCAAAAACTCGTTTGCGTGTTAAGTCCGCGAATTCAGTCCGGCGAACCTAGTCCGCAATCTGGCGGAAGTCTCTTTGCCGAGATTTTCTGCTGAGTTTGGAAAACTCTACCGGTTGTCTTAAGTCCGCGAACTTGTTTGTGAGATTAAGTGGTTATGATCTAAAGATGTGCTCTGAACATGAAACTTAAACTACTAAGGAATGCTTTATGCAAACCGTGGCTATAAAGTTCATGATCCAATTCAATCGAATCGAATCATCTTTGTTTCAATTGTGTCTTGTGTAGTTACATAAGATCTCATAGCAATTGAATAACTCTCTAACTAGTTCATTTGAGTCAATTGAACTAGTTATGGTGAAGAAGGACAAGGTTAATATGAAATGCTCATATGTCTGTGTTATTTCTTTTCCGCATTATATTTGTTATATAATTGAAATAATACAGGTTGTGCGTTCGTGATCATCAATTGAGTCAATTGAACTAGTTATGGTGAAGAAGAACAAGGTTAATATGAAATGCTCATATGGTTAACCTTTTGGGTTACTATGTTGAACCAACATACACGTACACGTTTGGGCATGGTTTTCGCAAACCCAGTAAACGTCTACCCAAGTGTGTGTGACAAGCTAAGTTTTCGATCTAACGGTTGAGAAATATTAGCTTGAATCTAAATCTGGTTTTCATCTGACGGTGAATATGGATTGCTTTGTCACTAAGACAAAACCCTGATTTGAAGGCTATATAAAGGAGACATCTAGCATTGTGCAAAACTAATCCCCACACGTATGTGTGATACTAGTGCGCTCGCTAGAGTCGATTCTCCTTTAACATTTAGTTTTCTTCTCTAATACCAGGTTAACGACTTAAAGACTTCATTCGGATTGTGAAGCCAGACCGATACTACTTTTATTGTAGTTGTGTGATCTGATCTTGCATCTTCTATCGTACGAGTACAATCTATTGATTGGCTTGAGATCGTGAGAGTTCTCCAATAGGTAAGATAAAGAAGTCACAAACATCTTCGTCTCACTATTTATGATTCCTCGACAAACCTCCTGTGTAGTCAGGAAGGATTGTAGAGAGGTGATTGATTAATCTAGGATGTTCTTCGGGAATATAAGACCGGATTATCAATTGGTTCCTGTTCACCTTGATTTCATATCTTAAGATGGAACAAAAACCTAGAGTTTTTCTGTGGGAGACAAATTTATCCTTTGATAGACTTTTCTGTGTGAGACAGATTTGTTTATTTTCAAGTCTGCGATTTTGGGTTGCAACAACTCTTGGTTGTGGGTGAGATCAATCAAGTGCGCAGTATCCTGCTGGGATCAGAGGCGTAGGAGTACAACTGTACCTTGGATCGGTGGGAGACTGATTGGGGTTCAACTATAGTCCAGTCTGAAGTAAGCTTGGAGTAGGCTAGTGTCTGTAGCGGCTTAATACAGTGTGTATTCAATCTGGACTAGGTCCCGGGGTTTTTCTGCATTTGCGGTTTCCTCGTTAACAAAACTTCTGGTGTCTGTGTTATTTCTTTTCCACATTATATTTGTTATATAATTGAAATAATTCAAGTTGTGCGTTCGTGATCATCAATTGGAAATCCAACCTCTGGTTGTTGATTGATATTGATTGATCCTTGGACATTGGTCTTTGGTACCGTCCATGTATTCCCTGTGTTTGATTAGGACTCGCTGATTTCCATTAGCTTGAGTAATATCAAAACAAGAGAGAGATATTAACTCCTTGAGATACTTTTTATCTAGATTGAGTATGACTGTCTAGTTCATTCTCTAGCAAAGTATTTCGGAGTTAGTCCATACAGGTTGCTAAGCGAAATATTGGGTGGTGTTGTTAGACCCCTGCTTTTTCAATTGGTATCAGAGCAGCCAAACACGTTTAATACCTAACTAGTCCGTGTTTGTAGCGATCTGACTCTATGGACAGAGGTGCTATCTCTATTAACGTACCACCAGTTTTTGATCGCTAAAACTACTCAGCATGGAAAGTGTCAATGTGTGCTTATCTTCAAGCATGTGATTTTCAAACCTGGGTATGTATCGTTAACGACTATAATCCTCCGATTAATACAAAAGATGATGTATCTATACCAAAGGATGTTGGTAGCCATAGTCCTGAAGAATCTCTTGCTGCAACAAAACTCCTTTGGATTAAATGCTATCAGACATGCCGCTACCCCAGATCTTCAGTACTATGTGGCTACTTGCACTAAGTATAAAGAAGCCTGGGATATCTTAGAAACTATATTTGAAGACTTGAGATACGTTTCTAAGAAACATGCCATCAATGGAGGAAACAACCTCAACAATCCTTCTATGAATACCTCCTGTGGAGAGGTGACAATCCGTGATCCAAATTCTGTTCAAACCTTTGCTTTCAACGCTGTTTCCGAGACAAGTAAATCTTCTAACTTATCTTGGGCTTATGAGTGTTATTCATCTGGTTGTCGGTTCAATAAACCGTTGCTAACAGAAAGGATCAAGGACTTTATAAAGAGGAGCATTAGCTGTGATAAACATCCCCTGTCAGCTATTGCTTCTAAAGATTCCATAGAAGATAAATCTCTTTGTGTGGACATCTTGAATACGTCTGTTGGATGTGAATCTACAGCTCTCACAGCAGAAACCTCCATACAGTCAAAATCTGATTCAGAATTTAAGTCTGATACAAAGATTTTCGATTTCTTGAACAAAGAGGTCCTTCAAGAAAATCTTCAATTAAAAGCGTTATTGAAGAAACTGGAATCTTTAATCCAAGTGAAAGATCTTGAGATGGATTGTCTTAATGATCAACTCACCAGGACCATTTTTCTAAAGGAAAAAGAGATTAATACTCTCAAAGATGATCTTCAACGATTATATGGAAGTTCTGATAAAGTCTCAGCAATGTTATTTGGTCAGAAATCCTTTGGAAACACTAATGGTTTAGGATTTAAGAGAAAGACTGCAGGTATCGTCAACTATGTTCCTAAGTGCCATGGGAAAACAAAGTCTGGCAGTTGTGATAAACAGAAGGAAATTCAACAAGACAAAGGATCGCCAGTTTGTTCGTTTTGTGGAATGAAAATCATGTTCAAAACACGTGTTGGAGGTTCACGCAGAGGAACAAAAGAATTTCTAAACTACAAGAGAACATGCAAAAGTTGAATCTGGATAGTCAAAGGTCGTGCAAAACCAATGCTTCCAGAATCAGAAGGAGGAGGAAACCTGTTTATGCAACAAGCTTTGACAGGCAAGGGGAGCATCTGGCTCACTTTGTCTCTGGTTGAGCTCGGAGACACCTGCATCCTCATTCTTAGCTTGATAGGATTGAGGCTCTGCATCTTGTGGCTCAAGTATGTATCTTTGTTTGTTAAGAAAATATCCTGCTAACGATATTGATTGGGGATCCTTAAACTGTGGAAGACTGTGTCAAGGATTAGGGTTTGACACTTATAAATCTTCTTATCTTCTTCTTTCTTCTCATACGTTTTCATGGCTCTTGTAATTAGAGGCACTTCGAAAAGCAATGCAGTAGAAGCAGTCAACGTATATCTGTGCAAAGGAATTACTTCCTCAAGGATGATAAAAAAGAAGTCTACAATCAATAGAAAAAGTTCTTCCTCTAACTGTCTCTTTTCTGGTTGTTGTGTTGATGATCATTTTAGAGAAATGGTGAAAGACTTCATCAGCAAGAGAAATGATTTAAAATCTCGAATCATTTCCTCTATGGAAGAAATAACTCACTATGAACAAAGGTTTTCTCTATCCAAGAATACCTTGCGTGATCTAAAAAGGGAACTTAGTGAGTTAACTGACATTTCTGAAGATTTAGAGGAATTGAACGATCCCATAATCAATGGGTTTTTCAATAACAAGAAGAAGTTTTCTGTAGATACCCTGAGAAAGATCTACAATACATAGTAAGTCTTGTTTTTGGTTTAGTTGGAAGAATAACTAGTGTTTTGAATAGCGAGATTGTGAATACACATATCTATTTTTGTTTTCATCTTCTTATGTTATTTTTTAGGTTTATTTGTTTTAAATTCTAAAAGTATTTGGATGATGATGTTATTGCAGTATTGATCTTTATGATTTTGTGATATTGCAATTTGATTATGGGATATGTATTATTTGCGTCCGTGAACTTGAAGGTCCCATATTGTGTCAAAAGTAAAGTCGTTCATGAATTGGTATTCGTATTGATGAAAGGACGAATGACTTTTGACATTTACAAAAGTTATGCCTATGCAGTCATGTATTTGATGGAAAATATGAACGGCTATACTAATCATGTTCTATTGGTTAATATAGTCGTATATTCCGTAAGGTTTTTCCTTGTGTTGAGTATGTGAACGATTAAGTTAGTCATCTCCGTATGATTACCTTAGTCGTAGCTCCGAAAATTTACTTATGTTGAGCACTTTCAATTAAATTGATCACTTTTATGGTTTGATTTAGTTGCGTATTCCAATTAAATTAATCATGGGTTTACTTGTGATTAATTTGATTGAGTTTTGGATATAGAAAATCATTCCTATGGTTTTTGGTGTCCAATTAAAAATCCTTCTTTTCTTTCGAAATTAAGGTCGCTCTTGTTGTTCTTTCGGGAATGACATCAAATGGGGGAGAGTTCTTTTGAACTTGTGCTTAATGGTAATATCTTGCGGGATGTGCGGTTGTGGAATTTTATAGGGGTTATCTTGTATCTTAAAATTTTGATGCATGCATTTAGCTTCGGCTTTATGATTGCATCTAAATTAAGTTGCTATGTATTTTTTCTTTTAGTCTATGAAACGTCTCTTCTCGGAAATTTCATTAGGATCCCGTTCTTGTACCTTTGCCAATTTTATTGACAAAAAGGGGGAGAATTAATGTATAGTTCTACTACATATACATATGGTTTTCGGATCATTGTGTAAGGGGGAGTGGTTTCCATGTGAGATGGAGTATTGACTAAGGGGGAGTGATACATATCACCGTAGTATTATTGTTAAAGTCGTGATGCAATTGGACTTTGATGTTAAATAATAATACTATGTCATTGTATAATGATGATCGAGAATCTCGATTTCTCTCATTGTTATAGCTACGGATCTTCAACAACGGTGATGCTAAACTTACAACCTTTGGGATCATTGGAGTACTTGGAAGGACGAATATTTCAAGGAATGTTGAAGATTAGACTATGAAATAGGAGCCACTAAAGTTTATCTTTTTTGTATTCCATATGTATTAATATTTTTGTCACTAAAATCGACAAAGGGGGATATTTTTAGAGCATAGCTCGGTCGACCTCGCATGCGTTGCTATCTCAAGTATGTTTGTCAATGTTAGTGATCAAAACTATGAGTCTTGATTTCTAGCCTACATAGCTAAGTCTCGGACTAGGATAGAAAAGTGTAGTTGAGCTCAAGGACTTCATGGCGATTCATCATAAAACGATGAAGATCTACTCAAGGAACCGTGGAACTTCATCAACAAAAAGGTATGTGGAGACTTGAACTTATCTATCACTCAAAAGTCTATCTCTTCTATCTCCTACTTCTTATGAGACAAAAGTCGTATGCTATATAGACTGGATCATACACATTTGATATTTCGAGCCGAGTATATCTCGCCTATCTATATCTCGAAATCATGTGTTGGTAAAGCGTTTCTCTTTGATCAAGTTTATCTTCACCTAGTGACGGAAGTCATGAAAAGTTTCAATTACTTTGAGAATTGCTCTGACGTGAAATGGTCTGTGAATAACGGCTATATAACGTCCTCTGAGAATGTCTCAATGATTGGAATGAGAGTTTAGATTACATAACCATGTATTCCTTAATCCGAAGTTTTCGAACTTTGTTGATTGAGAGAAACCGGAGGAATTGGCTTTGCCAAGTACGAGAACCCAGTTCGCGAACTCAGTCCGCGAACTGACGAAAGTTATCGTACCGAGAATATCTGCTGGGATTTTCCAAAAACTCGTTTGCGTGTTAAGTCCGCAAACTGGCGGAAGTCTCTTTGCCGAGATTTCTGCTGAGTTTGGAAAACTCTACCAGTTGTCTTAAGTCCGCGAACTTGTTTGTGAGCTTAAGTGGTTATGATCTAAATATGTGCTCTGAACATGAAACTTAAATTACGAAGGAATGCTTTATGCAAACCGTGGCTATAAAGTTCACGAGCCGATTCAATGGAATTGAATCATCTTTGTTTCAATTGTGTCTTGTGTAGTTACATAAGATCTCATACCAATTGAACATCTCTCTAACTAGTTTATTTGAGTCAATTGAACTAGTTATGGTGAAGAAGAACAAGGTTAATATGAAATGCTCATATGGTTAACCTTTTGGGTTACCATGTTGAACCAACATACACGTACACATTTGGGCATGGTTTTCGCAAACCCAATAAACGTCTACCCAAGTGTGTGTGACAAGCTAAGTTATCGATCTAACGGTTGAGAAATATTAGCTTGAATCTAAATCAGGTTTTCATCTAACGGTGAATATGGATTTCTTTGTAACTAAGGCAAAACCCTGATTTGAAGGATATATAAAGGAGACATCTAGCATTGTGCAAACTAATCCCCACACGTCTGTGTGATACTAGTGCGCTCGCTAGAGTCGATTCTCCTTTAACATTTGGTTTTCTTATCTAAAACCAGGTTAACGACTTAAATACTTCATTCGGATTGTGAAGCCAGACCTATACTACTTTTATCGTAGTTGTGTGATCTGATCTTGCATCTTCTATCGTACGAGTACAATCTATTTATTGGCTTGAGATAGTGAGAGTTCTCCAATAGGGAAGATAAAGAAGTCACAAACATCTTCGTCTCACTATTTGTGATTCCTCGACAAACCTCCTGTGTAGTCAGGAAGGATTGTAGAGAGGTGATTGATTAATCTAGGATGTTCTTCGGGAATATAAGACCGGATTATCAATTGGTTCATGTTCACCTTGATTTCATATCTTAAGATGGAACAAAAACCTAGGGTTTTTCTGTGGGAGACAGATTTATCCTTTGATAGACTTTTCTGTGTGAGACAGATTTGTTTATTTTCAAGTCTCCGATTTTGGGTTGCAGCAACTCTTGGTTGTGGGTGAGATCAATCAAGTGCGCAGTATCCTGCTGGGATCAGAGGCGTAGGAGTACAACTGTACCTTGGATCGGTGGGAGACTGATTGGGGTTCAATTATAGTCCAGTCCGAAGTTAGCTTGGAGTAGGCTAGTGTCTGTAGCGGCTTAGTACAATGTGTATTCAATCTGGACTAGGTACCGTGATTTTTATGCATTTGCGGTTTCCTCGTTAACAAAACTTCTGGTTTCTGTGTTATTTCTTTTCCGCATTATATTTGTTATATAATTGAAATAATACAGGTTGTGCGTTCGTGATCATCAATTGGAAATCCAACCTATGGTTGTTGATTGATATTGATTGATCCTTGGACATTGATCTTTGGTACCGTCCAAGTATTCCTTGTGTTTGATTAGGACTCGCTGATTTCCATTAGCTTGAGTAATATCAAAACAAGAGAGATATTAACTCCTTGAGATACTTTTTATCTAGATTGAGTATGACTGTCTAGTTGATTCTCTAGCAAAGTATTTCGGAGTTAGTCCATACAGGTTGTTAAGAGAAATATTGGGTGGGTTGTTAGACCCCCGCTTTTTCAATTGGTATCAGAGCAGGCAAACACGTTTAAGACCTAACAAGTCCGTGTTTGTAGCGACCTGACTCTATGGACAGAGGTGCTATCTCTATTAACGTACCACCAGTCTTTGATGGCTAAAACTACTCAGCATGGAAAGTTGCAATGTGTGCTTATCTTCAAGCATGTGATTTTCAAACCTGGGTATTATTGTTAACGGCTATAATCCTTTAGTTGCAGGAAATCCTACACTACACCCCTCATATGATTTCATTATTACTCAACTCATTTTTTAGATTTACACTCTTAATTTTATTGATCAATCTTTGAATATTCTTACAAGAAAAGACAAAGGAATCAAGAATGATCTCTGCTCTAGACTTTCTCTCTCCTATTTACTTGTTTCTTACTCAAAAAAGATCTCTCTCTTTCCTTTACAACTGAACGACTATTTATAGGGAAATACATAGTGGATGACAACTAATCTGTCCTTTATTTTCGAATATGACTTGCGACATTCTCGCAACCTTACAAATCTTAATCTCGCAAACTCTTTAATTTTCGCAGGACCATCACATCTTTCTCATGATTTTAGTTGACGTCGTTTATTATATCATTTCTGAAATTGTTTTGCGACGCTGTTGTGTTGTGTTGTTGATAATTTCGCTAAGATATAGTTGTTGCGAGATTCCGATCCTACATCTTTCCTCTTCTCATATCTTTTCTGCGAAGTAGAGAATGATGTGAGAAACGCCGCAGCTGTTCCTCTCTTCATATTCTGCATTTATCACACGTATTCTTTCTTCCATCTGTTTCTTGACACGTCTTTTGTAACCGCTGCTTTTTAACCGCTTATATCTTCCCGTATTAATCGTGTTTATCTAATCGAGGAAAAATTCCCTCTATATATATTCTTTCTCACTCTCTTTTTCTTTCTTTTTATTTTCTCTGCAACTTCATCGTTCTTCTGCAAATTCCGTTATTGAAATTTTTCTTCTTTCTTCTTCAATGTTTTTAATTTCTTCTTCATCTTCATATTATTTCTTCTGCATATCTTCATCATTCGTAATTTTCTTCGAAATAATCTTCCTGCTAGTGTTTTCCATGGATTCATCAAGGTTAGTTTTCTTTTTTCTTCTTTATGGATTTTGATGAAATTGATCTTGTTTACTGCCTTATTTGATGTTGTTTATGTGAATTCCATACTGTTATTATTTCAGCAAAAGCACCTCCAACACTAAGTTTATGGTTCAGAACCCTAACATTCCCAAACCGCATCATAAAGTTGTTGCGCACAAAAGAAAGTCTGCGAATGAGAAGGTAGTAAGAAACATTATCCTTTTCTAATAACAATATTGTTGCCTCTGTTTCTTATCTGGATTGTAATTCGCAGGGTGATAAGGATGTCAATAAACCTCTCAAGAAATCTCGCCACCTTAAAACTGTTCAAACTTCTGTTCCATTCCACTGACTTATCTCTTCTAAATCTCCTGCGACATCTTCGCAAGATAAACCCTTATCTCCAATTCGCGAAAAAGCTGCCTCAAACTTCATTTCTTCAACTGATCTTTCAATGATTGAAACCCCCTTTGTTGATCCTTCTGTGAATGAAACTTCTTCTCTTCCTATTGAGAATGTTTCTCAACCTTCTATCATTTCCAGTTCTCTACCTGAGTCTCTTCCCCTTTCGAAAGAAACCGTGGAAGGAATAGATATTGCTT
Organism: Papaver somniferum; assembly: GCF_003573695.1. Lineage (NCBI taxonomy): Eukaryota > Viridiplantae > Streptophyta > Magnoliopsida > Ranunculales > Papaveraceae > Papaver > Papaver somniferum. The sequence goes on from NC_039366.1 coordinate 57,934,463, forward strand.
TCAAAGTTTTGTCTGAAGTCCTGGATGATGGCAAGAAGTCCTCCACTGATCCTTTCAAGTCTAATGTTTGCGAAATTCTGAGCAAGCATTTAGGTTCTGACAGAGCTGCTTCGCAGACAACATTGGAAAAAGAGTGTAATGCTCTTCGTCTCGAAAATCAAAAGCTTCAGAATGTTTTGTTGGATCGTGACAATCTTCGCAAGAAGAATGATGCATTGAGAGGTATGATTTTCTTATCTATGTCTTCAATTTTCCTTTTTAATGGTTTCATCCTTCCCATATTTAATTATCCTTGAAATCCCTCTTTCGCATGTTAAGCCTTAAACCAGAAACGAATAATGGAGAGATATAAATTTGAATCTGTTGTTGAAGAAGCCCGTGTTGATAAATAAATTTTGATGGATCAATATAACCAATTAGATAACCACTATTCATATTCTCTTGATCATATAAATAATCTTACCAATGAAAATACCCAATTAGTTTAGAGACAAGATTTATTAAGTAATGATGTATCTCGCCTTTCTTATTCTTTAACTAAAGCTAATTTAGGGATGGAAACTTTATCAGATGAGAATAAAACCTTATCTCAAGAGAAGCGAACTTGTTTCAACAAGATGGCGATATCTTCGCAACAACTTAGCATTCTTCAGAAAGTATGTGATGACCAAGAGCAATCTCTTCGCTCTTTGAGAAATGAACTTAAAGAAGTAACAGAGTCATCTGTCGCTGAAAGAGATACACTCATTCAAGGTAGAATAGCTTTAAGTGTAAAGGAGAATCAACTTAAAGAACAATATTCCAAATTAGAAGAATCTTATTCTTCTCTTGCGAAGAAAAATGCCTTTCTTATTTCGAAAGAGAAAAATCTTCAGTCTCGACTTAAAGGTTTAGTTGGAGATAAATTTGATGACGCAATGGATCGTTGGGAGAATAGTTGTCTGTCCTTGATTCAACACCTTATTTCGCAAAAAGAAGGTAGTCATAATAGTTTGACTGCCTTAACTATCTTTTCTTTGTCATAATTTTCTGAGTTCTTCATCTTATTGAAATTTTGTATTCTACCTTTCGCAGAGTCTGAGAAGAATCTTCATTCCTCCATTTCTGTTTTGGAGGCTAAATATGCCAAAATTCGCAAAGAAAATGCATTGCTCGTCTCTGCCCTTACTGGTTCTCGCGACCGAGCAGAAAGAAGACTTGATTATCTTGCTTATTTTAAGGATATTCAAGATAAGAATCATCAGAGAGCACTTCTTCGTCAAGTTCATCTCCGGGATCAAGTCCTTGTAAATGATATTTTATTGTCCAAATCTCTTCCTCCTACATCAATTGAACCTTTGGAAGTAGATGATGATGAAGCTCCTCGTCATGCTGATAGTGATTATGATTATGAAAGTGGTGCATAGGATGATTTCTTGGAAGGTGAAGAAGAAATTCCTTCTAAGGAAGCATCTGCTGATGTTAATCAAAATGAGAAAGAAATCTCTCCTGAAGAAGTAATTGCTGGCGATAATCAAGGTGCTAGTCAAGGCGAAGATCAAAACCGAAATGAAGGAGAGGCTTGCGATAATGAGAACATTGGCGAAGAACGTCTGTTATCTCCTGCTACTGGAATTAATACTGAAGCTTGAGTTTCTTATCTAGTTTTATCTTCTTGAATTGTCTTACTTTTATCACTTTTGCGAATAATATTCTTCAACCAACTTTGGAATCAATTTTTCCTTTTAGTATTTTGCTGATGAGAAAGATAATGCTTCTTGTTTATTGATTCCCATACTTGCCTCTCATTATCTTTCTTGCAAAAAATAATCTGTTACGAATACTTATACATATTTTGTTTTATCATGTGGTCTTATTTTTCCTTCCTAATTAAAGGTCTTATTATGCCACCTCGTCATTGCGACAAAATCGCAGGACGTCCTTGCACTTTCATGCAAAAACCCATTGATCTTGCCTTAACTTTTTCTTTTGTATTATGGCCTCTTAAGGAATGTTGCGACAATATGACAGGCCTAAATATTCTTGCGAAAATAAATCCCCATGACATTGCCGTCTTGCGGCGAAATCGCAAGACGTCTTCGCACTTTCATGCGAAAACCCATTGATCTCGTCTTATATTTTTCTTTTGTATTATTGCCTCTTCAGGATTGTTGCACAAATATGACAAGCCTTAATACCCTTGCGAATAAAAATCCTCATGACATTAACGTCTTAAGACACTTATCATCTCCCTAATGGAGGGTCCCGCCCTTATCTCCCCCCCGATTGCCCCTTCAAGGAGGCGTACTTCTACCATAAAAGGTTAGCTCCTCCCATCCGGTCTTAACAACAACCAGTTGTTTTCACATCCTCTTATCCCTTTTACCTATAGGGCTTATGGTTACGAGACTGCACCCTAAGTGGGGTTTTCTTCAGGCCGAGTGCAGTATAAGCCAAGACTTGTCAAGAATGGCAAGGTACGCTTCAAACGCCCCTGGAACTCTTGACTCAACCGTGTACCTCAACTCCTTGATCAGATATGCAATCCTTGGGAGAGTCCTTATTACCTTAGTCGCCCAACCCAAGTCATATGCTTAAGCTGAGAATCCAAGGTGCCTCTCCCGGATGGGCTTTATTGACCCCAAATCTCCATGACTCAGGTTCCGGTGGCGGTGTAGCCTTTCCCTGGGCCATGCAACAGGTACCCCCTAATATGACGTACTTTAGGTCTTACATTTGCCTCTTGCGAAATTTTATTCGCGAACTAGGGTGTACACCATAAAGGTTCGCCCCTTTCTTTTATGTCATTGTTCTGTGATTATCTCTGCGAAATTTCGCACATCATGATCTTGTTTTGATATGAATAATCTTGCAACTATTCTTTCAGAATCCATAACTTCTCAAAGCTTCTTACGAATAATATCTTTTTAAGTACAACCTGTTCCATGGTCTGTCAAGTCTATGACCAACATCTCTACCTTCTGGATCCATTAATCTATAAGCTCCTGTTCCAACTATCTCCTTAATGATGTAAGGTCGATCCCATTTTTTCGCTAATTTTCCACAATTTTCTTGCTGATATATTGGTGTCTCTCGCAGAACTAAATCTCCTGGTTGGAATTCGCGTACTTTGACACGTTTATTATATTCTCGGGCTAATCTTCGCTGATAATTCTCCATATGTTGTAAAGCTTTTTATCTACTTTCTTATAATTCGTCAAGTTTATTTAAGATCAAACCCGCACTAAGATTTTTCTCCCAAGCTTCTCTTTTTGTTGTCGGAATAACAACTTCTGTTGGTAACACCGCTTCAACTCCGTATGTTAAACAAAAAGGTGAAATTCCAGTAGCTTCTCTTCTAGTTGTATTATAAGCCCATACTGCATTATGTACTTGTTCGCACCATGCTCTATGATGTCCTTCCAATTTCTTCTTTAATATATCTGCAATTGTTTTGTTTGTTGCTTCTACCTGTCTATTAGCTTGTGGATACAAAGGAGTATACTTTCCACATTTTATTTTGAATGCATTAAGTATCATTTCTATATTCTGTCCTTCAAATTGTTTCCCATTATCAGATACCAACTGCGCACAAATTATATTTTCAAATATGAATGTAAAGATATCTTTGTCGCGAATATGCTGTACTGCTTTCACTTCTGTCCATTTTGTGAAATAATCTGTTGCGACTATTAAATATCTTCTTTGTCCAGAAACTGGTAAAAATGGCCCCACAATATATAATCCCCACTTTCCAAAAGGCCACACACTGGTTGAAGATGATAACGGTGCTCTAGGTGCATGTATTTTCTTTCCATGCCGCTGACAATCTTCGCAGCGCCTTGATATTTGTTTTGCATCTTCGTGCATGTACGGCCAGTAATAGCCTTGCATTTTTGTATGTGCCAAAGATCTTCCCCCGCTATGATTGCCAGCATCCCCACTATGTAGCATTTTTAGCACTTTTTCTCCTTCCTATCGTGTCAAACATCTGAGTGAAGGTCCGTTAAAGGATTTTCGGTATAGCAGCCCATCTCTTAATTCATAATTCGTTGCGCGGATTTTTAACTTGTGTGTTTCTAATCTATTTCTTGGTCTTTCTCCTTTCGCCAAATATGCATGAAGTTTCATTCCCCAGTCTGCGATATTGTTCGTTTGTTCTTCTTCTTCATTGTCTATTATCATCACATCCACTTCTTCTTCTTATTTATTGATTGATGGTGATATAAGTGTTTGTATTTTTATGCATCTCGCAGTTGATCTGTCATCATGCTTGAGATGAAAGCAAAAGCGTCTGCGAGTCTGTTATCCTTTCTTGAAATCTGCCTCCATTTTGTTTTTGGGATTTTCGCTAACAATTCTTCAACGAGCTTCTTGTATTTCTTAAAGGATGGTTCATTTGTAGTATACTCTCCCTTTATTTGGCGAATAACTAGCTGCGAATCACTAGATCCTGGCATTTTCTAGTTTCATTTCTATTGCGAATTTTAAGGCATGTATCACAACTTCATATTCCGTTTATTTATTAGTGGATGCGAATTCCAATCTGAATGAAAAAGCCATCTTTATTCCTTCTGGTGAAATTAAAAAAATTCCAACTCCATTTCCTTCTCCATTTGATGATCCATCTACCAATATATCCCATCTATTTGGTTCTGTTAATAAATCTTTTGGATCTCCATGTTCTTCTTCTATATCCATCATTTCTTCTACTGCTTCATCTTCTTCTAAAGGAAATTCTGCCAAGAACTCTGCAACAACTTGTGACTTTGGTGAAGACAAAATTTCATATTTAATATCAAAGTGGCCTACTTGTGCATTCCATCTCTCCACTCTTCCTGATCTTTTAGAATTCTTCATCACTGATTCAATTGGTACTTTTGTTAATACCTTTATCTTATGCGCCTGAAAATATATGCGGAGCTTAAATGATGCATAAACTAATGCTAAGATTAACTTCTCAATCTTTGAGTAATTCTTCTCGGAAGTATTAAAAGTTTTGTTAATGTAATAAATGGGTTTCTCCACTCCTGCTCTACTCGCAATAACACAGCACTTAATGCATGCGACGTCGTCACAAGATAGATCAATAATTCTTCTTCTGATTCTGCTTTTTGTAAAATAGTTGTATTCATCAGATGTTCTTTGATCCCTTGAAAATCTTTTTCACATTCATCAGTCCATTTAAATTTCGCACCCTTCTTGAGTATATCGAAAAAATATCTGCATTTGTCTGATGATCGCGAAATGAATCTCCCCAGCGAAGCTAGAAGCCCATTCAACTTCTGTACATCTTTTATTGTTGCTGGTGTTGGCATGTCACGAATTGCTTGCACTTTTTATGGATCAACCTGTATTCCTTCCTTTGATACAATGTAGCCTAAATTTTTTCCCGATGCAACTCCAATAATACACTTTTCAGGATTCCATTTAATGTTATAGTACCGCATTTGTTCAAAAATCTCCCTCAGGTCTTGTACATGGTCTTTATCTTCTTTACTCTTTACTAACATGTCATCCACGTATACTTCTAATGTTTTGTGTATCCATTTTGCGAACACCTTCTCTACCATTCTTTGGTATGTCGCTCCCGCATTTCGCAAACCAAATGGCATTTTCGTGTAACAATATAAACCTCTGGGGGCGAAGAAAGCAGTATGTTCTTGATCTTCTTCAGCGAGAGGGATTTGGTTATACCCTTTGTACCCATCTAAAGACGATACTCTATCATTTTCTGCTGCGGATTCCACCATTTATGGAATATCTGGCAACGGAAAACTATCTTTGGGGCAAGCTTTGTTTAAATCAGTGAAATCTATGCAAATCCTGATTTCTTTGTTTTTCTTTGGGACAATGACCATATTCGCTATCCATTCTGGGTATTTAGCTTCTCTTATGATTCCCGCATCAAGCATTTTCTGTAGTTCTTCTTCTATTTGGGAATGGTAAGTTGTTGCAATTTTTCTTATTCTCTGTTTAAATGGTCTCACATTTTTGTTAATCTCCAACTTGTGGCATGCAATTGATGGATCTATTCCCGGTATCTCATCCATGCTTCCTGCGAAAACATCTTTATATCCTCGCAAAAGGTTAACAGTTCTTTCTTCTTCTTCCACATCCATTTTGGTTCCAATTCTCAATATTAGAGGTTCTTCTATAGTCCCAACGTTTATTTCTTTTGTTGGTTCTGCAGCAGTGTAACTGGGTTTAGGTTATCCCATTGGTGTTGGTTCTTTTATTGTTTTCACAGGTCCTTCTCCTTCTTCCGAAATTTCGCTGGGTATTCCTTTGCCTTCTTTTGCCCTTATCATATATACTCTAAATTCTTCTTCTTTCTTTGCTTCCTTTGCCAACTTTCTGCGAAATTGTTTCTTTTTTGCTTGTCCTTCGTAATGCTTTACTTCAATTTGATGACATAATTTCGCATTGTCAACATCTCCTCAGATTTCACCTATTCATTTGGTGTGGGGAATTTAATACATTGATGCAACGTTGATACTACAACTTTTATCGCATGTATCCATGGTATTCCTAATAACATATTATATGGCGATTCAATATCCACCACGCACAGTGTTAGTGTGTTTCAATCTCTCCAAGTGGAATTCGTACCACTATTTCTCCTTTAGGTTTTGTTGTGGATTTTCCAAAGCCGTGAATAAAATATGTTGAACAAGACATTTCTTCATCTTTAAATCCTATTCCCCGGAATGCATGATAAAATATTATATCCACTGAACTTCCTGTATCGATCAAAGTTCTGTTCAATATCCATTCTCCCGTGGATTTTGTTGTTGCCTCCTTCTCTTTTCGCGTAATAGGCACTGTAATAACCAATGGAGATGTGTGGTTCAAATTTTCTTTTGGTATTTCTGCCGCCATGAATGTAATTTTTTGCTTTTCCCAATCTTTCAAGGGTGATGCCTTTTCTACCGCCATAACCTTCCTTCCTTCAAAATTTCATTTATGTATTCTTCCTTTGATGTTTTCATGGAATTCATTAACCATCGTTTTTGTTATCATATTACACTCCAATCTTTTGTCATCTTCATTAATTCTAATCATCTTTCTTTTAACTGGTTCACTGATTTATTTAATCACTTTCTTGATTTGAACATTCTCAACAACAACTTTCAACTTTCGATCTTCAATTCCATGTTTCTAGCGCCATTATGTAGTTGCAGGAAATCCTACACTACATCCCTCATATGATTTCATAATTACTCAACTCATTTTTTAGATTTACACTCTTAATTTTATTGATCAATCTTTGAATATTCTTACAAGAAAAGATAAAGGAATCAAAAATGATCTCTGCTCTAGACTTTCTCTCTCCTATTTACTTGTTTCTTACTCAAAAAAGATCTCTCTCTTTCCTTTACAACTGAACGACTATTTATAGGGAAATACATAGTGGATGACAGCTAATCTGTCCTTTCTTTTCGAATATGACTTGCGACATTCTCGCAACCTTACAAATCTTAATCTCGCAAACTCTCTAATTTTCGCAGGACCATCACATCTTTCTCATGATTTTAGTTGACGTCGTTTATTATATCATTTCTGAAATTGTTATGCGACGCTGTTGTGTTGTGTTGTTGATAATTTCGCTAAGATATAGTTGTTGCGAGATTTTGATCCTACAAATCCTCCGGTTAATACAAAAGACGATGTATATATACCAAAGGATGTTGGTAGTTATAGTCCAGAAGAATCTCTTGCTGCAATGCAAAACTCCTTTGGATTAAATGCTATCAGACAGGCCGTTACCCCAGATCTTCAGTACAATGTGGCTACTTGCACTAAATCTAAAGAAGACTGAGATATCTTAGAAATTGTATTTGAAGACTTGAGATACGTTTCTAAAAAACATGTCATCAATGGAGGAAACAACCTCAACAATCCTTCTATGAATACCTCCTGTGGACAGATGACAATTCGTGATCCAAATTCTGTTCAAAACCTTTGCTTTCAACGCTGTTTCCGAGACAAGTAAATCCTCTAACTTATCTTGGGCTGATGAGTGTTATTCATCTGGTTGTCGGTTCAATAAACCGTTGCTAACAGAAAGGATCAAGGACTTTATAAAAAGGAGCATTAGATGTGATAAACATCCCCTGTCAGCTATTGCTTCTAAAGATCTATTGAAGATAAATCTCTTTGTGTCGATATCTTGAATACGTCTGTTGGATGTGAATCTACAGCTCTCGCAGCAGAAACCTCCATACAGTCAAAATCTGATTCAGAATTTGAGTCTGACACAAAGATTTTCGATTTCATGAACAAAGAGGTCCTTCAAGAAAATATTCAATTAAAAGCGTTATTGAAGAAACTGGAATCTTTAATCCAAGTGAAAGATCTTGAGATGGATTGTCTTAATGATCAACTCACCAGGACCATTTTTCTAAAGAAAAAAGAGATTAATACTCTCAAAGATGATCTTCAACGATTATCTGGAAGTTCTGATAAAGTCTCAGCAATGTTATTTGGTCAGAATTCCTTTGGAAACACTAATGGTTTAGGATTTAAGAGCAAGACTGCAGGTATCGTCAACTATGTTCCTAAGTGCCATGGGAAAACAAAGGCTGGCAGTTGTGATAAACATAAGGCATTAGAACAAGACAAAGGATCGCCGGTTTGTTCGTTTTGTGGAAATGCAAATCATGTTCAAAACACGTGTTGGAGGTTCAAGCAGAGGAACAAAAGAATTTCTAAATTACAAGAGAACGTGCAAAATTTGAATCTGGATAGTCAAAGGTCGTGCAAAACCAAAGTTTCCAGAATCAGAAGGAGGAGGAAACCTGTTTATGCAACAAGATTTGACAAGCAAGGGGAGCATCTGGCTCACTTTGTCTCTGGTTGAGCTCGGAGACACCTGCATCCTCATTCTTAGCTTGAGAGGATTGAGGCTCTGCATCTTGTGGCTCAAGTATGTATCTTTGTTTGTTAAGAAAATATCCTGCTAACGATATTGATTGGGGATCCTTAAACTGTGGAAGACTGTGTCAAGGATTAGGGTTTGACACTTATAAATCTTCTTATCTTCTTCTTTATTCTCATACATTTTCATGGCTCTTGTAATTAGAGGAACTTCCAAAAGCAATGCAGTAGAAGCAGTTAACGTATATCCGTGCAGAGGAATTACTTCCTCAAGGATGATAAAAAAGAAGTCTACAATCAATAGAAAAAGTTCTTCCTCTAACTGTCTCTTTTATGGTTGTCGTGCTGATGATCATTTTAGAAAAATGGTGAAAGACTTCATCAGCAAGAGAAATGATTTAAAATCTCGAATAATTTCCTCTGTGGAAGAAATAAATCACTATGAACAAAGGTTGTCTCTATCCAAGAATACCTTGCGTGATCTAAAAAGGGAACTTAGTGAGTTAACTGATACTTCTGAAGATTTAGAGGAATTGAACGATCCCATAATCAATGGGTTTTTCAATAACAAGAAGGAGTTTTCTGTAGATACCCTGAGAAAGATCTACAATACCTAGTAAGTCTTCTTTTTGGTTTAGTTGGAAGAATAACTAGTGTTTTGAATAGCAAAGATTGTGAATACACATAGCTATTTTTGTTTTCATCTTCTTATGTTATTTTTTAGGTTTATTTGTTTTAAATTCTAAAATATTTGGAGGATGATGTTACTGCAGTATTGATCTTTATGATTTTGTGATATTGCAATTTGATTATGGGATATATATTGTTTGCATCCGTTAACTTGAAGGTCCCATATTGTGTCAAAAGTAAAGTCGTTCATGAATTGGTATTCGTATTGATGAAAGGACGAATGAACTTTTGACATTTACAAAAGTTATGCCTATGCAGTCTTGTATTTGATGGAAAATAGGATAAAATCATTTGTGTGACAAGGATAAAGTCTATTATGTCATTATGCAAATAGTGATGGAAAGATAAAATAAATCCTTGAATGTTATCCACGGTATTGATCTTCATTGATCCATTTTGTTATGAATTTCCGTGAAGGATCCATTGTGTTTCTTATGTTGAGCACGATACAAACAAGTCGATTATTCTTATTGGCTTTGTTGGTTGTTTCATAAGATGCTATATGTTGAGAATTATGAACTAAATTAATCATCTTGATTGGTTATTTAGTTATTTGCTCCGAAAGTCTTCTTTTGTCGAGCAAATCCTTTGACAATTAAATTGATTACTTTCGTGATTAGTTTGGTTGTTCTTATTCCAATTAGATTAATTATGGGTTCTCTTGTAATTAGTCCAGTTGAGTTTTCATATATACCACAAGTTCTTGTGTTGAGTATATGAACGGCTATACTAATCATGGTCTATTGATTAATGTAATTGTATATTCCGTAAGGTTTTTCCTTGTGTTGAGTATGTGAACGATTAAGTTAGTCATCTCCATATGATTACCTTAGTCGTAGCTCCGTAAGTTTACTTATGTTGAGCACTTTCAATTAAATTGATCACTTTTGTGGTTTGATTTAGTCGCGTATTCCAATTAAATTAATCATGGGTTTACTTGTGATTAATTTGGTTGAGTTTTGGATATAGAAAATCATTCCTGTGGTTTTTGGTGTCCAATTAAAAATCCTTCTTTTATTTCGAAATTAAGGTCGCTCTTGTTGTTCTTTCGGGAATGACATCAAATAAGGGAGAGTTCTTTTGAACTTGTGCTTAATGGTAATATCTTGCGGGGTGTGCGGCTGTGAAATTTTATAGGGGTTATCTTGTATCTTAAAACTCCTTGATGAATGCATTTAGCTTCGGCTTTATGATTGCATCTAAATTAAGTTGGTATATATTTTTTCTTTTAGTATATGAAACGTCTCTTCTCGAAAATTTCATTAGGATTCCGTTCTTGTACCTTTGCCCAATTTTATTGACAAAAAGGGGGAGAATTAATGTGTAGTTCTACTGCATATACATATGGTTTTCGGATCATTGTGTAAGGGGGAGTGGTTTTCCATGTGAGATGGAGTATTGACTAAGGGGGAGTGATACATATCATCGTAGTATTATTGTTAAAGTCGTGATGCAATTGGACTTTGATGTTACATAATAATACTATGTCATTGTATAATGATGATCGAGAATCTCGATTTCTCTCATTGTTATAGCTACGGATCTTCAACAACGGTGATGCTAAACTTACAACCTTTGGGATCATTGGAGTACTTGGAAGGACGAAGATTTCAAGGAACGTTGAAGATTAGACTATGGAATAGGAGCCACTAAAGTTTATCTTTTTTGTATTCCATATGTATTAATAGTTTTGTCACTAAAATTGACAAAGGGGGAGATTGTTAGAGCATAGCTCAGTCGACCTCACATGCGTTGCTATCTCAAGCATGTTTGTCAATGTTAGTGATCAAAATGAGTCTCGATTTCTAGCCTACATAGCTAAGTCTTGGACTAGGATAGAAAAGTGTAGTTGAGCTCAAGGACTTCATGGGGATTCATCATACAACGACGAATATCTACTCAAGGAACCGTGGAACTTCATCAACAAAAAGGTATGTGGAGACTTGAACTTATCTATCACTCAAAAGTCTATCCCATCTATCTCCTACTTCTTATGAGACAAAAGTCGTATGATATATAGACTAGATCATACACATTTGATATTTCGAGCCAAGTATATCTCGCCTATCTAAATCTCGAAATCATGTGTTTGTAAAGCGTTTCGCTTTGATCAAGTTTATCTTCACCTAGTGACGGAAGTCATGAAAAGTTTCAATTACTTTGAGAATTGCTCTGACGTGAAATGGTCTGTGAATAACGTCTATATAACGTCCTCTGAGAATGTCTCAATGATTGGAATGAGAGTTTAGATTACATAACCATGTATTCCTTAATCCGAAATTTTCGAACTTTGTTGATTAAGAGAAATCGGAGGAATTGGCTTTGCCAAGTCCGCGAACCCAGTCCACGAACTAAGTCTGCGAACTGACGGAAGTTCTCGTACCGAGAATTTCTGCTGAGATTTTCCAAAAACTTGTTTGCATGTTAAGTCCGCGAACCTAGTCCGCGAACTGGCAGAAGTATCTTTGCCTAGATTTTCTGCTGAGTTTGGAAAAATTTACCGATTGTCTTAAGTCCGCGAGCTTGTTTGTGAGACTAAGTGGTTATGATCTAAAGATTTGCTCTGAACATGAAACTTAAATTACTAAGGAATGCTTTATGCAAACTGTGGCTATAAAGTTCACGAGCCGATTCAATCGAATCGAATCATCTTTGTTTCAATTGTGTCTTGTGTAGTTACATAAGATCTCATAGCAATTGAACAACTCTCTAACTAGTTCATTTGAGTCAATTGAACTAGTTATGGTGAAGAAGAACAAGGTTAATATGAAATGCTTATATGGTTAACCTTTTGGGTTACCATGTTGAACCAACATACACGTACACATTTGGGCATGGTTTTCGCAAACCCAATAAACGTCTACCCAAGTGTGTGTGACAAGCTAAGTTATCGATCTAACGGTTGAAAATATTAGCTTGAATCTAAATCAGGTTTTCATCTAACGGTGAATATGGATTGCTTTGTAACTAAGGCAAAACCCTGATTTGAAGGCTATATAAAGGAGACATCTAGCATTGTGCAAAACTAATCCCCACACGTCTGTGTGATACTAGTGCGCTTGCCAGAGTCGATTCTCCTTTAACCTTTGGTTTTCTTCTCTAAAACCAGGTTAATGACTTAAAGACTTCATTGGAATTGTGAAGCCAGACCGATACTACTTTTATCGTAGTTGTGTGATCTGATCTTGCATCTTCTGTCGTACGAGTACAATCTATTGATTGGCTTGAGATCGTGAGAGTTCTTCGATAGGCAATATAAAGAAGTCACAAACATCTTCGTCCCACTATTTGTGATTCCTCGACAAACCGCATGTGTAGTCAGGAAGGATTGTAGAGAGGTGATTGATTAATCTAGGATGTTCTTCGGTAATATAAGACCGGATTATCAATTGGTTCCTGTTCTCCTTGATTTCATGTCTTAAGACGGAACAATACCTAGGGTTTTTATGTGGGAGATAGATTTATCCTTTAATAGACTTTTCTATGTGAGAAAGATTTGTTTATTATCAAGTCTGCGATTTTGGGTTGCAGCAACTCTTGGTTGTGGGTGAGATCATCTAAGGGAATCAAGTGCGCAGTATCCTGCTGGGATCAGAGGCGTAGGAGTACAACTGTACCTTGGATCGGTGGGAGAATGATTGGGGTTCAACTATAGTCTAGTCCGAAGTTAGCTTGGAGTAGGCTATTGTATGTAGCGGCTTAATACAGTGTGTTTTCAATCTGGACTAGGTCCCGGGGTTTTTCTGCATTTGCGGTTTCCTCGTTAACAAAACTTCTGGTGTCTGTGTTATTTCTTTTCCGCATTATATTTGTTATATAATTGAAATAATACAGGTTGTGCATTCGTGATCATTAATTGGAAATCCAACCTCTGGTTGTTGATTGATATTGATTGATCCTTGGACATTGGTCTTTGGTACCGTCCAAGTATTCCTTGTGTTTGATTAGGACTCGCTGATTTCCATTAGCTTGAGTAATATCAAAACAAGAGAGAGATATTAACTCCTTGAGATACTTTTTATCTAGATTGAGTCTGACTGTCTAGTTAATTCTCTAGCAAAGTATTTCAGGCTATGAGGAAGCTTGTTAATTCTGGATATTTGCAGTAGTGAGGACCAGTTGGCACATATTTAATTACCAAGGGTCTATGTTATCCTTTGTTTTCAAAGCTTTTGTTGTTGTTGCGCACCATTTCCTGAGATTTAAATTGGCTATAAAAATACAAAATGGGTCGATACATTCCCTACTCTGGGAAAATACGAGTTCAAGGACACCAAAAAGAGGAATAAAAAAGAAGTGTTAATATAGTTGAGAGAAAAGTTAGATTCCTTAAATGGCGGAGACATCATATTTGATCCATACGAGAAGTCCGTAAAAGAAGATGATATTTTTGAAGATGAATATATGTTATTGGGTATGTACTACGTACCCTTATTTTATCCCAATGGTTTTGTGGTGTTTGATCCTCGTCGAGTACTCCGTCAATATGAATTTATCCAAGTGATACTGGTATCGGAGGAAGCAAAGTTCAAGTTGTTGCCAAAGAGTTCTCGGAAAACTTAGAGAAAAAAGATTTCATAGAATGACGAATATAACTCCGATCCCACTCTTGACCATAGAAAGAAATTTGAAGAGAAAAAATTAGGTGTGGTTGGCTTAGAAGAGTCGCGTGACGATCCTCGTGAAGTTGACCCGGCTTACATGCATTAGTATAATCCCACCCCCCATTTATTGATGTGGAGATTGAAGCTTGTGTAGAGGCTAAAAAGGGAAAGGGAAAGCAAAGGGAGGTAGAGACAAAGAAAAGGAAGAAGTTCAAGAGCATTTTCGAGGAAATTTCAAAGGATTTCAAACTTACGGTAACCAATGCTTTCAATATATACTCCTAAAATTATATCAATATAAAAAGATTATATTGTTGCTCATGTTTTGGTTTTAAATTTAAGGCAGTGGGTAAGGGCATGTTGAAGATCATGAATGCAAAAATTAATTGCAAATAACCGATGACGGTGGAGGAGAAAAGATATATTTACAAGAGGTAGGATGAAATTATAGACAAAGGTGAGGGCGCTCCCTGAAGAAAAAAGGTGTCGATCAAGATGCGTTGTTAAAAAGACAAAAGTACAGGTGAAAGTGGTGGTAGCAAAGGTCGTGGAGGTTGCAAAAGAGGTGGTAAAGGTAGAAAAAGAAGTGGTGGAGGTAGAAAAAGAGTTCGTGGTGAATGAATGAGTATGACGAATTTTAAGTATACTAAGATATTTGATGTTTGGATTTTCAATGTTAAGTCTTTTTTTTGAAAGGTTCGGATCATGTACGGTATTTTTTATGTTTTTTCTTGGAATCCGGGCTATTTTTGGTTGTTTCCATTTGTTGAGAATGATAAATCTTATCCTTGAGCTTGACGTCTTTTTGCGGCGGGGAAGAACATAAATGACCACTTTTCTTGACTTTTTGGTTACTTGTTTCACCTTTATCCTTACTCGGTCGACCATGTTTCTTTGAAACTTTCACTTCTTCCTTCTTGTTTGCCTTATTTATTTTCTTTTTATCTTCTTTGTACTTTGTATCATGGTACTCAATTCCAGATGAATCCCTTCGGGTAGTAATTTCCTTAGCGGCTATTATAATATTCTTCCGTTAAGTTTGGAATTTGGCATACCTTTTCCCTTCCCATTTTCCCAATCCAAAAGATTCTCCTTGGTGAAAGGATATAGGATTGACATAAAATTGTGTCATATGATTTGTTTTCGAACTCGGTACATCCCGCGATACATCTCAGCTAATTTTTTCCCATACGTTATGTCCCAAATCTCTTCATCATCGGCTTCTTTGGTTGAGAGAGGGTCAAAAATAATTATTTCCAAAAAGGATTAATATTTTCAAAAGGTATGATACCATCCTCGTACCGAACAATACCGTGGCGACACGGAAATCTCATGCTTTCTTTCATTTTACAAACGCACACTTCAACCGAGCTAGCATTGAAAGCTTTACTCAACTTCACTTCAGTCATCAATTTTTCAAGGCACAAATGAGAGACCTTATAAGTTAATCGTAGTAGCCAAAAATTATCCTTATTATCATTATGCCTGAACGCTAGACTTTTTTCGAATGTCGTTTTAACTATTATGACATCAATCTTGAAATAGTCATCCATTGCGTCAAATACCGCGACAAATATGTCAACATAACTAAATAAATTTTTCTTCAATCGATAGTAAGCCGACTCTACCATATTTATAGATCGGATGTGAAGTGTTTATGTCGGTTTGTAAATGCATAAACAAATCTATGTTTGTGGGGTTCTAACAATTATTTACGTAAATAGATAATGACGTCCGCGTATTTGGTGTCACAATTCACAATAATCTTTTGAAGATTTTGTCCGTACATCTTTTCGGTAACTTACCATGTCAAAGCACCTCAATCGCTGGAGAAACAAGCCTACAAACTTTCATTAATTTCATATTATTTCTTGAATTCCTTCATTTTCTTTTCTTCTTTTTCCTCCAGTAGTTTAGAAATGTTCTCTAGGTATTTGAACTTAAGTGGTTGAGTTGTCAGTTGACAATTTCTTAACATTGTTCCATATATAAAAGCACGAAGAAGGTTTTGAGAGTTCGAAAATACCTTCCTAATAGCATACATCAATTCTTGTTCTTGGATGGTTACCATCAACTTGGAAGAGCATCCTCCTGGAAGATTAACTTACATTGTTCTAATCCCCGAAAAAAAGGCGTTTTTAAAAAACAAAAACAAAAAGGAGACGATGAAAGGTGCCTTGGTCGACGTATACCCGATAATGTTCATCAATGGAATCTCATATATGTTAGTCTTGTACGTACATTGTCGGGTATACATCGACCAAGGCACCTTTCATCGTCGCCTTTTGTTTTTTAAAAAACGAGTTTAAAAAAAAAGCTGGATGAGTTTGGACAAGTCACACACCTTTTTATTTCCCTCTAGGAATGCGTCAAAGTGGGTACATGCTTTCCGCAAGTTTTTATAATGGATTGCACGTACAATACTAACATATATGAGATGCCATTGATGAACATTGTCGGGTATACGTCGACGTATTGCACGTACAATACTAACATATATGAGACACCATTGATGAACATTGTCGGGTATACGTAAACCAAGGCACCTTTCATCGTCGCCTTTTGTTTTTTAAAAACGAGTTTAAACAAACTTGCGGAAAATCACGTACCCACTTTGACGCATTTCGAGTGGGAAATAAAAAGGTGTGCGACTTGTCCGAACTCATCCAGTTTTGTTTTTTTGGATCGCGTAGTTGTGCTTCCCCGACAACTACATCAATTGTTGCATCACCAACCTACCTTTCAAATCCTTTTTTTTGTCAAAGTATTTCTTGCGTTGTAGATGGTCTGTAAAATGAACTTGTTATTCTTGTCATCCTCCTTCAATTTGCAAAGGATTTTAATTGATGACATACGTGCTCGTGACATTTTATCTATTTCCACATGTTACTTGTCTTTGAGTCTTCCGACTCTTGAATATCCATGAAGATCATGTGGACGTGGGTGGTTATGGTGATAATCCATATTTTCATTCACATTCCAATGTTTTTCATATTTTTTAAAATTGAAAACCATCTTGGAGGGAAATTTGTTTTCCTTGATTTAGTCTTATTCTTTCTCTTGGTCTTGTTAATATAAACATAACCTTTTTTTCTTCTGACTTTTATTCAACTCACTTCTCTCACAAACCATCCAAAACTGGTCCTTTTGGCTTTGTCTATTTCCAACTAGCACACAATTGATAAGAAGCCATGTTCCTCATCCCGATTCTTTTCTTCAGGTTTAGATTTCCATGTCTACGTGGAGGCAAGTTCAAATATAAAATTATTAATTAAGGATTTGGAATATAACACACTTGAGAAAATAAAGCAAAACATAAATTGATTACCTACCAAGTCATTTAAGAAGTGATCTTTAGTATCTTCATAAATGATATCAACAACATTTGGTTGACTATCTTTTGATACAAACTCAAGAAGGATCTACAAGAATATCACGAGGTCAAATGTCAAAAACATAAATTCCTTAAGGGTTCAGCTGATTCGAAATCTGGGTTATCAGCTGAACCACAATGACCGACCTAACCGATCAAGTTTCGTTTGGTAGGAATTTCACTTCTTACGCCAAACTTTTTAACTTATGTTTTCTTTTTTCAAAACAAAGTATGAGGTTCAACTGTCACCGTAGTGAGCCGAATTTATCTCTGTATGAAACATTAACATAATTCAAGATGTTCGGCTATTAGTATCACACTTATTATCATCCGAGCTTGAACATGTAAGTTTGGTGCGAAATTACAAGTTACAAGTCCGGCTGATAATAATAAGTGTAATTGTATTAGCCAAACTGCTCATCTAAAACAAGGTTCAGCCAATAAATATAATCCGAACATATATTTGGTAGCCGAACTTAGTATAAAAATTCAACTTTTTAAAGAATTCAACCTACAAAATGGACATTAAACATCATGTAAAAGTATACCCGTGTATTATTAGCATAAGTTCCTCATCAATGTATTCATCTTCAGGATTTGTCTCATAAAAAATCATCATCTTGAGCTTGAGGTGGAGGTTGAAGTTGAATTTGGGTAAAATCATTCTCATAATCCAAAAAATAATCCATCTCCAGATCTCCACCTTAATTGATGTGTAGATTCTTAGCTTTACACGATGAAAATTAAACTTACTCACTTAAATCATACATTTCTCAACAATCACAAAGTTCTTAAGACAAAACTTAAAATTTACTTCACTTCTTCTTCTCTTAAAAGTTAAAAAGATCTACTCTTCAAAACATGATACTAATACCAGCTCAAATCATTAACAACTAATCATGACTAAATTTTTTGTCCTATCAAGTAGAACACAAAAGTTTTGGGTATATGCTCCAAAACACGGTTCAATATAAATGCTCATCAAATTGTGACTGCCAGGCCCAGCAGAACCCATCTCACGGACAAGTTCAAATGCGCCGTGTTAATGTCGATCCAAAATCAGTTAAATTAGGTCACTGAATCACTGTCCAGGACTGAGGACTCTAGGAAGAAGAAAACACAAACCAGAGATTTGTACCAGAAAATTGTAAAAACTCCTCTTTCTTTTCATCATCTCTTCTTCTTCTCTTCTTCAACCATGAAGGAATCAACAGCAAAGTCAAAGTAGTAATCTCAGTTATAGAAAGTCAGTGTCTTAGAAACTAATGGATACGTCTAATAATTCCTCGTCTCTTCGAGTTCTAATTCGTCCTTCACCTTCAAATAATACCACCATTGCTACTATTTCAACAATCTCATCAGACATACCCACTTCCTTTACTTCATCTCCACTTCCTCTTCCTACAAACTCTTCTTCTACAGATGGCGTTGTTGTTGTTGGGTTTATTGGAAAGAAAGAAGAAGACTTATCTCAATTAATTAATCGTATTGTTGATTATAATGTATTTGGATCAGGTAATTTAGGCCTTAAATTCCCAATTCATAATCGAGAAGAAGAAGAGAAAGTTAAGAATTGGTTTCACTCTCGAAGTATTATTTATTACTATGATGAAGAGAGGGGCATTGTCTTTTTACGATTTGTTTCCAATATTTGTCCGGAAGATGAATTTCCAGAGTCTTCTATGGGTTTGGATTCAGGTTTTGAACAACATCAATATGAGGATCTTCAAGGAATGCTTCTTATGTTCTCTGTAAGTGTACTATCTTATTACATCCATATTTGTTCTAAATAAAGTATGAGATATTATTGATTTGGCTGTGAAAAATAAATGAGTAATTCTATTAGCAATGCAGGTGTGTCATGTAATCATATATCTTCAGGAGGGTTCACGTTTCGATACACAAACACTGAAAACATTACGATTACTACAAGCTGCAAAACATGCTCTAGTTCCATTTATGAAATCACAATTTAAACCTACATTGAGTTCTAGAGTTTCTAGCTCATCATCTACGTCACACACTACAATGTTTTCAACAAACCCACGGAATGATTCTTCTCATGGTCGTATATCGCTCATGTCGGGTTTGGGATCGTATTCGTCATTTTTTCCAGGGCAGTGCACACCTGTAGTCTTGTTTGTATTTCTCGATGATTTTCCTGAGGGTCCTAGCAACACTGGGTCTATTGTAGAAGATTCTGCTGAGGCCTCAATGTCGAATCCGTCTCTTAATACAAGTGGGTTACCTAGACCAAACTTGCCTGTGAAAAGTTCTACCTCAGTTGTTATGTTATCGCGTCCTATGAGTAAACCTGAAGGAAGTTTCAGGAAGAAATTACAATCATCTCTTGACGCACAAATACGATTTTTGATTAAGAAATGCCGCATCCTGTCAGGTTCTGAGGGGAACCATGCTGGGTCAAGAGGTGGGGGTAACCCCAGTTCAACGCCTTTGTTTTCCCTGGAGGCTTCTAGAGCAGTTGCTCTTTTAGATAGATTTACCAATCAAAGAGGTGAATCATTGAATTTTGCAACTGGTTTTGTGGAAGAAGTTCTGAATGCCAAGCTAGCCTCAGATAGTCTTTTGCTTGAAAGTCATTACCAAGCTACAGTTAAAGAAGATATTCAGTGCATAAAAGAGTTTATTTATAAGCAGTCCGATACCCTAAGAGGAAGAGGTGGGTTGGTTGGTAACTCCAGTAGTGGCTCAGCTTCTGGGGCTGGTATGGTTGCTGTTGCCGCAGCAGCTGCTGCCGCTTCTGCTGCATCTGGTAAACCAGCCACAACTCCTGTGCTTCCGAGTTTGGAAAACTGGCTATCTTCCAGTCAACTTATTTTGGAGGCGCTGATCTCAGTGAGATGTGGGATTCCAGATGAAAGCGAAAGTATCCAAATAATTAAAAGCAAACCTGTGCTCAGAAATGGCGGTTCAACTCAGATTGAAAGAATTCCTCCTGCGAGAACAGGGATAGACCCTGTACAAAGTGCTATATCGTTGTTGGAAAGTGGTAAAGGCCTGAACATCAAATTCTCAACCTCGTGGTGTCAGAGAGCCCTTCCTGCTGCTAAGGAGCTTTACCTCAAAGACTTACCTGCTTGTTATCCAACTTCAGTGCACGAGGTACATTTAAACAAGGCTTTGCATGCTTTTCACTCAAAGGTGAAGGGGCCTGCTGTGCATATTTACGCAAAGAAATTGCGAGATGAATGCGTGACCATTTGGAGTTCTGGAAGGCAACTATGTGATGCTATAAGTTTGACTGGAAGACCATGTATGCACCAAAGACACAATATCGAGACTGATGGAAGACTTGCAGAAACTTCGGTCAAGCCACATTCTAGTGGATTTGTTTTCCTTCATGCATGTGCTTGTGGCCGTTCAAGGCGGCCTCGAGATGATCCATTTGATTTCGAAACAGCAAATGTTACTTTCAACTGTTTTCCAAACTGTCATAATCTTCTTCCAGCACTCCAACTACCTCAGCTAAGCGATACGGGTCCAATAAAGCCTAGCTCATGGAGTCTAATTCGAGTTGGAGGATCAAGGTATTATGAACCTTCCAAGGGATTGATTCAGAGCGGGTTCTGCGCTACTGAGAAATTTCTTTTGAAGTGGACGATTATGCTTGAGAAACCACTAAAAGCAAGTAATTCAGTCGAGGAAGCAGTCCGAGAAGGACCTATTGAGGATCCTAAGCTTAAGTCAGTCGTAGATGAAGGAACAAAGCAGGTAGGAGACGTTGAAAATCAAAGGTCCGAGAAAATTTCTTCTCTTGACAAAAAGATAGGTTCTGATAGAGGCGTCCCACGTTTTAACATGAGAAGACCTTTTTCTGAGGTTGTTGCTGGATCAGTTGCTACAGATGCGGCATTTCCTCCTCTTCAGCAGAGAAAACAGCCGACAACTAGTTCAGAAAAGAGTGTTAAACAAAGGGTTCCGAGAAATAGAGGCGAGGGAAATGCTCAAGTAACTGGGGAGCACCAAGGATCTCAAGTATCTGAAGGTTTACCTTCTTTTAGTGACATCTCAGGTAGGGTTGGGGCTAGTGGGTATCCAGATGGTGAACCTTCGTTACAGATAGGAAGCAATGTAGTTCCAATTAGCATGGTTGGTGGTGGAACGATCAAGCCAAGCACTACTTTAAAGCATGCAAATGTGTATTTTGGATTTGAGCATGAGTGTCCCCAGGGCCATCGTTTCTTATTGACATCAAAGCATCTTAATGAGCTTGGTTCCTTCTATTCATTGGCTGAAGAATCTCGCACCCAATCTGTTGACGGATCGGAGCGAAAACCAGAATTATCAAACTCTAAGAAATTTGCACATGACAAAGCTCATTCACACGCATCCGCTTCAATGCACAAGGTAAGGAACTCAATCAGGTCTAACCAGAGAGCGGCTAACGGTAGCCAACATTTGGATAGAGTAGTACTGTTCTCCGAACCAGGAAAAGAACATAGTAAGTTCTCTGTCGGAAAGACACACTCTGAGTCTGTTGAAGATCTTGAAGAGAGGCCCGAGTTTTCTACCATTGATGATGGTGTTGAGCCCTTTTCCCTTCTGAATAGGAATATACCTATATATATGAACTGCCCACATTGCAGGACCTCTAAAAGTAAGAAAGGCCATCACATCAACTTCGAAAGCACAGTATCACAGCTTCAAAGGATTTTTCTGGTACTAAATCTTTTGCCGACATTATTTATTTTTTACCTTTTCTTATTTAGGTGTTTGGAATATCCTATTTGCACAGGTTATCAGAAAAGATCACTTAAATGCTTGCTCGCCAGCATCATAAAATTTTCTTTAGCTTAAGTCAGTTAGAGTGTTGAAATTGATGCGTCCTTTTACAGTCCATGTAAATGATTAAACTCAAGTTCCTACTGAATTAAATTGTCTCATTAAGATGGTATATTCCAACCTCAAGACGCTCATAACCAAATTTACATCCAATGGTAAACATATATTTAAGTTACTTTCAGTTATGTGGTTAGAATATGCTGCAGATCCAGACAAATTTTTGTTCTCTTAAGGTTGACGCGTTGTTTGTCTTCTTTGTGTCCCTTCACTTCTCACACAGTTCATATTTGAATCCTTTGCAGGTAACACCTCCATTTCCAGTCGTTTTAGCAACATGCCCAAGTGTACAATTTGAGGTATGCATCTGTTTCTTTGTAGGTTCTTAAGAATTGATCTGCTAGCAATATAACCATCTGATTTATGAAATTTTCCTGGATGATGAGAAAAACATACTTGTGTTCCATATGTAACATCTGTTCATCGTAGGCTTCATGCTTGCCTGCAACTGTTCCTGACTCTGAGCGACAATCACAGTTCAGCATTGGGTGTAGAGTTATCTTACCGCCAGAGAGTTTCCTCACACTGCGACTCCCATTTGTCTATGGTGTGCAACTAGAAAATGGAAGGTTGCATCCTCTTCACCAACTTGAAAATCAACCAGAACTAACTGCATGGATATCTGGAAGCACAATTTTACAGATTAATGTCCAAAGGAAGCAGCACAGATGAGGAAGTTTAGGTGTGATGAGAAAATGTTGACTTTCCAGTCAATCTTCTTGCTTGTTAAGTGAGTTTACAGCATTAGAAGTCAGTCTGAACTCTGAAGTGAGAAAATTTTGACTTCCAGTCAATCTCTATATGGGTAATCGTGCGTTGGCGGTTTCCTCACAAGAACGCTGTTGATTCGTTGAAGGTCTGAATAAGAGGTTGCAGAAAAGTTCCAGCAGCGGGAATCAAGTAAAGAACCTACTAATAAATTTCTAGTCAATATGCGTTAATACATGATTTGTACATGGTGCTTTTGTTGAATTTGAAAATTTAACTAGTGACCTCCAGCACTGATAATGCTAAATTTCGCAGGTCTATTGCACGACCGTGCATCATAATGCTCTATTGAAGTGGAAGCCAATGAAGGAGTGGGTATCAATATACAACAAAATGTTCTTTTGAAGTGAAAACCAGTGAAGGTGTGGGTGTGACTGGAAACCAACAGTGCACCAAAGGTAAAGTCGAAGTGGAATCAGTATACCGGTTTGTAAACAATGAATATCAAGTAACCAGAAATAAATATAGCAATCACACGGTCTTAATTTTCATCCTAACAAGTAACTTTAAATTCTCAATATTGGTGTAATATGTTCGTCGTCGGGCTAACCAAAATTACTACAGAAATTCTTGGTTTTTCCTTGAATGGTTGGTAGACGTCCATGTACTGCTTGGTAACTGAAAGATGCATCTCAATTTACAGAGTTGGTCTATGAAACAACACATACGGATAAAATAAAAACGACATATATGTTCTCTAGTTGGAACATATCTTTGGTCTTTCTATGTTGTGTGTACATATCGAACAACATGTGAGCGAGTTGCAAGACACTGTGAATTTTAGGACCATTTTTTTTTTCTTTTTTTTTTTTTTGACTCAAAAAAGGACTATATTAAAAAAAATCAAAACACCGTCAAGACAGTGGTAGGTTGATAGGGAAAACAAAAGAAAAGCTCAATTATTGTAGAGCTTTAGAGAAACAAAAATTACATCTCAAGATTGCATCCCAATTATGCAATACTGCATCCCAATTATACACAAACACCTTTACACTGTCAATGATAGAGTCAAGGTGTTTGTACTGCCATTAAACAGACGTGCATTCCTCTCAATCCAGATAGCCACCGAATTGCGAAAGGGTAGATATCCCAAATTCGCTGACGTATCGGGTGAGAACTATTTGTCTTCTTTTTCCTCCATTCCCAGATTATGTTCCTAACTGAAGCTTGGAATACCCAACTTAGATTATAAAAGTTCGGAAAATAATGCCAAACTAACCTTGTGGTTTCACAATGAAGGAAAACGTGTTGATTAGATTCAACATCCTTTTTGCACAACAAACATCCATTTTACAATAATTCTGCTCTTGTATGAATCCAAAGTAGGTGCCGCCTCATAGCAAAGGGTCCAGATGAAAAAAATAATTTTATGTGGAAAACTCGGATTCCAAATGCATTTACAAGGGAATACCAGTAAGCCATTGTCTTCTAAAGTCTTATAACAAGATGCTACAAAGAAGATTTTATTACCTGGCTGCCAGATTCATTGGTTACCTCCACTGTCGCTGTTAATAGCAGGAATTAAATTCAAAAGATGTGCTACATCCTCAATCTCCTGATCATTAAGTAGTCTACTGAAAGCAAAATTCCAGGTATCATGACCGGACATCATCAACATTTCTTGAATAGTGGCATCCTTGTTCCTACTAAGTTTGAATAAAGCCGGAAACAACATCATTGGAGCATGACCATTTAACCAAATGTCTCTCCAAAACAACACCTTATCACCATTATTAACCTTAAGAACTGAATTTTGAACCACAGTAGAATTACTTTTTAGAATACTTGCCCATAAAATCCTCATTGGCTTGTTGTTTGAAGATGGAAAGAACACTTTCGGATTACCACCAAATTTATGATTGACTACCTTTCGCCATAAAGCTTTCTCTTCCTTCCCATATCTCCATATCCATTTCGCATGTAAAGCCCTGTTCATTAATCTTAGCTTCTTTATTCCTACTCCACATCTTTGTTTAGACAAAGCTAGCTTTTTGAATCCTACCCACCCTTCTTTGCCTTATTATTAGAAGAACCCCATAAAAATTGCCTCATAATTCTTTCCATTTGTTTTTCTACTGAGACAGGCAACTGAAACAACGACACGGGTAAGCTAGATAACACATGCTTGATTAACATTAACCTACCGCCTTTAGATAAGTATCTTTGTTGCCAAATGCTCAACTTCTTTTGAAACTTATGCAAAACGATTATTTTTTTTTTGATCAAAAGAGAAGATAATATTGAAGAAGTAGAATTTCCAGAGCATCTACCAGTGGTAGAGAAAAAGAAAAGAAAAAAACATCAAAAATTAAGCAAAAAGAGCATCCCAGTTGTTGAGTACAGTGCTACAGAGGTTCAAATGAGCTGTTCTACCAGCTGCACTTGCCCAAGATAAAACAAGAGACCTCATCTCTATACCTAGATCAGTTTCCGTCTTGAAATTGTGGTTAGGCTCAAAAGTACGTCTGTTCCTTTCCATCCAAATAGTGTGCACGACAGCAGCTGGGATGAGACTTCATATGAAGTTCCCTGTGTGCGAGAAATAAACATAGTGCCAGGTAAGAGCTAGCATTCCAAAACTCGTGGGCAGAACCCACGCCCAACAACAGCTAGGAAAAGCCATCGACCAGATCTTGTGAGCAATCTTATAATGAAGAAAGATATGATCCTGAGATTATGTATCATCACCACAGAGCACGCAGGAGTTATAAATATCAATTCCTTTGATGTTTAAGATATCAATAGTGTTAAGCTTTCCATGCAGTAAGCACCAGATAAGAAAGTTAACTTTTGGAGGGATAGCTTTCTTCCAAACAAAAGCATGAGGAAAGTCTTGAATCCCAAAATTTTCAACCAACTTCGTGTATAAAGATTTAACACTGAAGTTTCCGGAGCTGTGCAAGGACCACCTTCTAGTATCAGACAGATTATCAAGTGCCGGAGGATTGCTACCAATTCTCACCATTAACTCAGCAAAAGCATTAACTTCTAGACCAATCAGATGCCTTTTAAAGTTAAATATCCAGTTCCCATCTGCTGAAATCATCTCCGCTAAACTTGACTCTTTAATACTAGATAATTTAAACAAATAAGAGAACGAAGAAGCCAGAGAAGTATTACCACACCAGGTATCAATCCAGAATGAAATCTCCCTGCCAGAGTGAATCATCAAAGTGGAATTATACTGCTCACAAGATGAGCAGTGCCAGCAATAATTCTCCAACATGAAACACCATGTGAAGAATTCAGCTTCGGGAACCCAACAAGAGAAACCAACACCATGTTTATCCACAATTATCTTATGCCATAGCCTATTCTTTTCTTGGCCAAATCTCCAACACCATTTGGCAAGCAAAGAAAGGTTCATCAATTTTAAATCATGCACCCAGACCACCACTTTCTTTTGTAGCATTAACAAGACTCCAGTTAACAAGATGAGATATAGTTGAACCTGGCTTGTGTTCCCATAGAAAATTCCTCATCTTCTTCTCTAAATTTTTTATTATTGAAGCCAGAGCTCTAAACAATGAAAAGTAATAAATGGGGAGAGAACTGAGAATGCATTTTAGGAGAGCAAGTTTACCTCCTTTTGAAAGTGAAATTTGTCTCCAAAGTGAAAGTCTCTCCTCAAACTTTTCAATAATAGGATCCCAAATATGCTTAGAAGTAGGTTTACATCCCAAAGGCATGCCAAGATACATAAAAGGAATATTATCTGTGGTACACCCAAATTCAGAAGCCCAAACTGCCATCTCTGGAACATCTCCAATTGATATGAGTCTAGTCTTAGAGGTGTTAACATTTAAACCAGCAATGAATTCAAAACATTTGAGAGCAGAGATTAAGTTATGCAATTCCTCTTTGTTATGATCAATGAAGAAAATGGTATCATCAGCATAGTGCAAGTGGTTCACAGTGATACTAGAAGAAGATACAACAAAGCCATTGAATAATCCTAAATGAGCAGCTCTGTCCATATACCTAGAAAATCCCTCTATGGCAATATTAAAAAGAAGAGGAGAGACAGGACAACCTTGTCTAACACCCCTTGAACTTGTGAAGTATCCAAAAGAAGAGCCATTAATTAACACAGAAAAAGATGAAGTTGAGTAACAGAACCTTAACCAATTGCAGAACTTCCTGCCAAAGCCCATTTGATCAATGACAAACTCCAAATACTTCCAGTTAATCATATCAAAATCCTTTTCAAAATCTATCTTGCAAATAATACCAGCCTTGCCAGATCTAAGTCTTGAATCTACAAGCTCATTGGCTATCAAAGTGCCATCAATTATTTGTCTTCCTTCAATATAGGCACATTGCACTGGGGAAATCATCTTGTACATTACTAGCTTGAGTCTTGTGGCTAGAACCTTTGCAATGATTTTGTACACGCTTGTTAACAAACTGATTAGTCTCCAGTCTTTGATTGTTTCCACATAATCTTTCTTAGGCACCAAGGTAATGAAAGTAGAATTGTGCTTGCTGTTGATTTTTCCTGTAGAACAAAACTTATTCACAGTATTGATAACCAAGTAATGAAAATGATATCCCAAACGCCAATTGTTCTTGACTTATTACCAAGTGGAATTCTTAGATACTTCATAAGAAACGAAGTCATTGGACATCCAAATAATAATGCACATTCAGCAGTGTTCAAAGCATTCCCTACTCCCACAACAAAATTTTTCTTAAAATTGACTCTCAATACAGAAATTAGTTCAAAAGCTAATATTTTCTTCAAATTTTGAATCTGCTTGACATCATCATCTAGAAACACTATCAAATCATTTGCAAACTGTAAATGTGTGATAGAAAAAGCATTTTCCGAAGGTTTAAAACCATCAACTAGCTCCAGGTCTGCAACCTTTTTGATCATGGCAAACAACACTTCAACAATCATGATAAAAAGAAAGGGAGAAATAAGGTCACCTTGTTTTACGCCCTTACCACTTCTGAAAATTTCCGAGGCAGATCCATTTATAGTCATAGAGAACCTTGCAGTAGACAAACACCATCTAATCCAATTTCGCCAAACCATACCAAAAAACAAATCTTGATAAAGTATAATCCAAACAGAACCAACTGATGTTGGCGAACGCTTTCTCCAGATCCACCTTCACCACCAATCCAGGCACATTTGTTTTCTCTCTAGCATCAATCAACTCTGAAGTAATAAGAATGCCGTCAGTAATCTGCCTGTTGTCCACAAAAGCCCCTTGAAATTCAGATATTATTGAAGGAATCACTACCTTTAATCTTTCGGTAAGAGTTTTTGAGATAATTTTGTATATGCCTCCAATAAGGCTTATGTGGCTGAAGTTTTGCATACTTTTTGCCCCATCACATTTCACATTTTAGGACCATTTTTCGATTTTTTTTGGTCAAGTCCGAAGGACCATTTTTCGATAACTTAAATTGAAACATAGATCCATTTTTTCGATAACTTAAATTGAAACACAGATCCATTTTGAGAGCTTAAAACATAATAAGATCCATGTGATGGCTATTTAAACCCACGACTCTCTGGACCATCCTGAGCCTGTCCCTTGTTAGTATGTCGAAAATATAACTAGGATGGTCTTCAATGGAAAAACAAGTTTTTTTTTTCAAAGAGTAGTTCTTTATTTATTAAATATGAACTTCTCTTGGGTAATTTCCATTCTGGTAGCTAGTAGGAAGGCCCAAGTTTCTGCCACCAATGCCGCGGCTATTCCGATGGGAGCTGCCATACCATTACTACTCTCTCTTCTGAAGTTGTGCAGATCCATCCTGCTCCTGCGATGGAAAAACAAGTTGTATTTGCCTTGGTTTTCCTTTCCAATGTAAAAGATGCCTGATTGGTTTGCTTACAGTAAAAAATAAACGTAGTGTTTTTGTGGCTTCCGTAATTCTATTCAAAACCATATACTCACTCCTTTCCACTTTATATTAGGTTCTAGAGTTATCTTTTTTTCCACATTGTGAAAATGCGGGGGGTCTAACAACCTTACCCAATATTTCGATTAACAATCTGTATGGACTAACTCCAATATTCTTTTTAGAGAATCAACTAGACAGTCAGACTCAATCTAGAGAAAAGTATATCAAAAAGTTCTTATATCGCTATCTCTTGATTTGAATCTTACTCAAGAAATTTGCGAGTCTCGATTAAATACAAGAGAGATAAACTTGGACGGTACCAAAGACCAATGTCCAAGGATCAATCAATTTCCAATCAACAACCAAAGGTTGGATTTCACTATTGATCGATACAGCGCACAACCTGTGATATTTTAATTAAAAAACAAAATATAATGCGGAATAGAAATAACACAGACACCAGAAGTTTTGTTAACGATGAAACCGCAAATGCAGAAAAACCCCGAGACCTAGTCCAGATTGAACACCACACTGTATTAAGCCGCTACAGACACTATCCTACTACAAACTAACTTCGGTCTGGACTGTAGTTGAATCCTAATCAATCTCACACTGATTCAAGGTACAGTTGCGCTCCTTACGTCTCTGATCCCGGCAGGATACTACGCACTTGATTTCCTTAGATGATCTCACCCACAACCAAGAGTTGCTACGACCCAAAGTCGAAGACTTTAATAAACAAATCTGTATCACACAGAAAAGTCAATTATTCCAATTGAACTCGTACGATAGAAAATGGAAAGATAAGATCGCTCAACTACAAGAGAAGTAGTTTCGTCTGGCTTCACAATCCCAATGAAGTCTTTCAGTCGTTAATCGACAAGGTCTCGAGAAGAAACCTACAATTAAAGGAGAATCGACTCTATCAAACCAACTAGTATCACACATGAGGTGTGGGGATTAGTTTTGCACAGTTGCTAGATGTCTCCTTATATAGTTTTCAAATCAGGGTTTGCAATCTAGGTTACCTTGGTAACAAAGCATTCAATATTCACTGTTAGATTAAAAACCTGATTTATCCAAGCTAATATCTTTCAACCGTTAGATCGAAATTTATCTTGTCACACACAAATGAAATGTATTCATTTAGGTTTGAGTAACTGTACCTAAACGTGTACATTGGTTGGTTCACAAATGGTTGACCAATGGTTAGCCATATGAGTGTTTTCATTTCAACCGTATTCATCTTTCTCATAACTAGTTCAAATGACTCATAAGAACTAGTTCAAGAGTTTTTCAATTGCTTAGGTCTTTATACATAGACACAATTGAAACAAAATCGGTTTGATTCACTTGAATCAATTCATGAACAATATACCCACGGTTTGCAAAGATTGCATTCCTTATAATTTATTGTTTTAAGTCCATGAACTACCGATTTGAGAAATAACCAGCTTGGGTACGCGTACGGGTATGCGTACCTTGCTACCGAATTTTGAGTTGGTTTTAGTTTCCAAACTCAACAGACTTTTTCGGGTGAAAAAGTTCTGCCAGTACGCGTACGGGTACACGTACCTAAGGTGACTGGTTTTTGAGTTCGTAAACTTCAAACCCAACAGAATTTCACAGACGTGAACTTCCGCCAGTATGCGTACGGGTATGCATACCCAACCTGTCTCCTTAACCAATACCGCATGCACACATATGCACGCCCTTGGTTCCCGACACATGGATTTATACACAAATGTGCGAACACACTAAATGCTTACATCCATAGGTGGTTACATATTCTCAACTCTACATTTCAATCATTGAAACATTCTTCTATAATGTTATAACAGTCATTAGACATAAAGAATCGACTATCGTCAATTCGTCATCAAAGATATTTTCAAGATTGAAACGTCATCATGACTTTCGTCACGGGTAAATATGAAGATGGTTAAAGCAAAAGCTTACCAACACGTATTTCGAGAAAACGATAGGCGAGTAAACTCGGCTCGAATAGCAAATGTGTATGTATGAAAGATATCATACTTATACGAATCTTGTCTCAAGAGTAGGAGATAGAGTAGATAGATTTTTGAGTGACAAGATGAGTTCAAGTCTCCACATACCTTTTAGTCAGATGAAGTTCCACCAGTTCCTTGAGTAGTTCTTCGTCTTTGCAAGATAATCGCCATGGAGTCTGGAGCTCAACTATTCCTAACTATCCTAGACCGAGACTTAGTCATAAGTATATGGAAATCAAGACATATAGTTTTGATTACTAATATTGACAAACATGCTTGATATAGCAACGCATGCGAGTTCGACCGAGCAATGCTCTAAAAATCTCCCCCTTTGTCAATTTTAGTGACAAAACTATCAATACATATGGATTACAAAATAAATAAAACTTTGTAGCTTCTCGTCCACATACTTGATCTCCTTGGCGCTTCAACGTTACTCGAAAACTTCGTCTTTTCCAAGTACTCCCATGATTCCAAAGGTTGTAAGTTCAGCATCATAGTTGTTGAAGTTCCGTAGCCATAACAATGAGAATACAAAGGCTCTCGATCATTGTTATACAGTGTCATAGTATTATTACACATCATCAAAGTTCTCATATCACAACTTCGACAACAATACTATGGTGATATGTATCACTCCCCCTTAGTCAATACTTCAAAACCACTCCCCCTTACATAATGACCCGTAAAGCACGCAAATCATATGTATTTGTAGTGTGAACTACAAATTAATTCTCTCCCTTTTTGTCAATAAAATTGGCAAAGGTACGAAAACGGGATCCTAATGAAAATTTTCATGGAGACACTTCAAGACCAAAGAAAAGTACATACCAACTTGTTTAGATGCAATCATAAAGCCGAAGCTAAATGCATTCATCACGGAGTTTATAAATATACAAGATAACTCCTCAAATATTCCACAGCCGCACTTCCCACAAAGATATAGAAATTAAGCGCAAGTTCAAAAGAACTCTCCCCCATTTGATGTCATTCTCAAGAGAACAACAAGAGCGACCTTACTTTTAGAAGAAAAGAAGGATTTTATTGGACACCAAAAACCATAAAGAAATGATTTTCTATATACAAAAAACTCAATTAAACTAATCACAAGAGAACCCATGATTAGTTTAATCGGAGTACACAACCAAAATAACCACAAACGAATCTATGATTAATCTAGTTGGAAATGCTCGACATAAGAAAACTTACGGAGCTACAACTAAGTTCACCATAAAAGAATGATTAACTCAATCGTCTTATGCTCAACACAAGAACAACTTATGGAGCATTGCAGTATACACATAAAATATGGATCATGGAATGATCAATACTGCGGCATATACAAGGATTCATTCTATTTTCCATCACTTTTTGCACAATGACATACATAGACATAATCCTTGCGAACAAAATATTTTAACCTATCTTCCATCAATAATTGACATAATAGGCTTAAATTTTGTTTGTCAAAAGTTCATTCCTTCTTTTATCAACACATGCATATCGACATATAAAGGAGATAACTTTCGACATCATATGGGACAATAATAGTTCACGGACGTAAACACACATATCCCATAACATATTGCAATATATAAAACCATAAAGATTAATACTGCAAAAATCATCTTCCAAACCAATTTTTAGAATTTAAATAAATAAACCAAAGAAAATAAAGATGAAAAAACAATGGACATAGCTATGTGTACTCACAATAATGGCTATTCCAAAACTCTAGCTTTTCTTCCTAAAACATAAGAGAAAAATTCTCATAAGAAGACTTTCTAGACAAGACAAATAGATCAGTTCTTTGATTATTTCATACCTTTGAAAGGGTCCATCAAAATAGGAGTCACTGATATCCTTGATCTTCTTGACCGTAGAGACGCCATGTTCATGAGTTAGAACATTAGTTTTTCGGTCAACGATGCGAGCAAGATGCCTGGCTTTGACGCAATCAAGGATGACCTTCTTCTGGTTTCTGATCAGGATGTTTTGATTTTAAAGGATTTTTGCTTGTCCATCCTAGAGTTGTTTTGTCTGCAATTGAAGGTTAGCAAGCTTGTTCTTAACCTCAGTATGAACGAAGATTAAATCCTTGACAGATTCTCCTATCCAAAAGTTATACTCTTTTCTTTCTAGCATCTTTTTCAGAATTAGATTGAATCACATCCTTTGAAATCTTCTTTTATCTCAATGTTTACTTCTTTTTGAGGTTCAACAGAGGTTCCCATAGACGTCCTTTTCTGGGAACATGATAAAAACATATAATATATATATATATATATATATATATATATATATATATGTTGTTAATCAAGGGAGAAAACCCTAGATTTCCTTAGGGAAGACTTGGACGTTCGTGGACCTGGAGAAAATACCAGAAACAAGAAGGACCCAAACAGAAATACAAACTGTTTCTTTAAACGTTTCTCTTAAACAAGGCTCAAAACCGAAAAGTGAGAGCAACAAAGATTCATTAGGTACACAGAGAGCAGTGGAAAAACTCAATTTGCAAAACAGCCATCAGACCAACATAATGAATGATAATCGACTAAGACTTGAGCATCTCATAAACAGACATCCTTGTAACTCTCAAGTTAGACACAAGGATGATAACACCTACAGTTAGGTAGTAGGATGAGATACAATCTCATCATGAGTGTTTAGAGATGATTTGGGGATACCATCTGACAGTCTGATTTTTGTATTTCTTTTCTCTCCTTGACTGTTTTTAAATCGATAGAGGTTTCTTACAGCCCTTTGAGAGAGTCCATTAAATGGAACTTTTCGATGACTAAGTCTAGTACCTCTAGAGATTGGTTCTAGAGGATCTACTGGGAAGGATCTCCACCTTCTAGACTTATATCTACCAGCCTTATTCTCATAGATACTGGAAAGTGGTGTAAAAACACGATTTCTGTAAAGATTGTGAAATGAGAGGTCATTAAAAATCCTTTTATGAGAATTCTGGTTTTCTGTGGGGGTGAAATCCATTGTCGATTTCGCCAGATGATTAACATGATTGACGGTGAATCGAAGAAGATTTTGAAGATCGGAGATCTGTTTCTTCTGTGTAAAACAATGTTTAGTACTATGATTTCTTTTTCCACAGAAGGAACATGTTCGTGGAGGAGAATTGTTGAAAGGCATCTGTTTCAAACCCATGTCCCATTTGGAAGTTTGACGAATATATTTTATAGGAACTTCCTTTGGTGAGTTTTCTTCATGTTAGGTAACTTATATTGAGACTCAGCACGTGACACAAAAGAATTTCCCATTACAGTGTTTTCCTTAGTCAAGGAGGAAGACTATTTTTGGGCTAGGTGAATAGATGCATCAATTTTCTCTGTTTCAACACGAAAGTTGCTCAAATCATAGAAGTGTGTCTCAATTAAAATTTTTTCTCTAATTGTTCCCTATTTAACAATATTCTCAAGAGTACTAATCTTTTCTTGTTGTAACACATTTTCTTTAGTGAGTCTTTTGATATTGTTTGAGAAGGATTCAATGATCTTATAGAGTTCACGTCCTCGATTTAGAGACTTCTCAAATTCATCCAAGAGTTGAGAATGATTGTGAAGATCAATCGTCTCAGTTGGATTTTTTTTGGTTCTGGCGGTATTCCTTTCTACCTCTGACATCTTGTCAATTGTTTCATTTCTTTCTCTGGATTCGGAAGAATCAGCTAAGTAATTATCCTTTGAGGAAAAATCAAGACACTTGACATAGTTAAAAGTATGGGAAGCCATAGACTATGCGTAGATAAGAGATATAACTTTGGCCACAGAATCAGATTGCTACTGAAAAAGAGGGAGTCTAACAACACCACCCAATATTTCGCTTAGCAATCTGCATGGACTAACTCCGAAATACTTTGCTAGAGAATCAACTAGACAGTCAGACTCAATCTAGATAAAAGTATCTCAAGGAGTTAATATCTCTCTCTTGATTTGATTTTTACTCAAGCTAAAACAATAGCGAGTCTTTATCAAATACAAGGAATACTTGGAAGGTACAAAGACCAATGTCCAAGGATCAATCAATATCAATCAACAACCAAAGGTTGGATTTCCAATTGACGATCACGAACGCACAACCTGTATGATTCAATTATATAAAATATAATGCGGAAAAGAAATAACAAAAACACCATAAATTTTGTTAACGAGGAAACCGCAAATGCAGAAAAACCCCGGGACCTAGTCCAGATTGAATACACACTGTATTAAGCCGCTACAGACACTAGCCTACTCCAAGCTAACTTCAGACTGGACTGTAGTTGAACCCCAATGAGTCTACCACCGATCCAAGGTACAGTTGTACTCCTACGCCTCTGATCCCAGCAGGATACTACGCACTTGATTCCCTTAGCTGATCTCACCCACAACCAAGAGTTGCTGCAACCCAAAATCGCAGACTTGATAATAAACAAATCTGTCTCACACAGAAAAGTCTATCAAAGGATAAATCTGTCTCCCACAGACAAACCCTAGGTTTTGTTCCATCTTAAGATATAAAATAAAGGTGAACATGAACCAATTGATAATCCGGTCTTATATTCCCGAAGAACATCCTAGATTAATCAATCACCTCTCTACAATCCTTCCTGACTACACAGGCGGTTTGTCAAGGAATCACAAACAGTGAGACGAAGATGTTTTTGACTTCTTTATCTTGCCTATCGGAGAACTCTCACGATCTCAAGCAAATCAATCGATTGTACTCGTACAATATAATATGCAAGATAAGACCATACAACTACGATAAAAGTAGTATCGATCTGGCTTCACAATCCCAATGAAGTCTTTAAGTCGTTAACCTGGTTTTAGAGAAGAAAACCAAAGGTTAAAGGAGAATCGACTCTAGCGAGCGCACTAGTATCACACAGACGTGTGGGGATTAGTTTTGCTCAAAGCTAGATGTCTCCTTTATATATCCTTCAAATCAGGGTTTGGCCTTAGTTACAAAGTAATCCATATTCACCGTTAGATAAAAACCTGATTTAGATTCAAACTAATATTTATCAACCGTTAGATCGAAAACTTAGCTTGTCACACACACTTGGGTAGACGTTTACAGGGTTTGCGAAAACCATGCGCAAACGTGTACGCGTATGTTGGTTCAACATAGTAACCCAAAAGGTTAACCATATGAGCATTCCATATTAACCTTGTTCTTCTTCACCATAACTAGTTAAATTGACTCAAATGAACTAGTTAAAGAGTTGTTCAATTGCTATGAGATCTTAACTACACAAGACACAATTGAAACAAAGATGATTCGATTCGATTGAATCGGCTCATAAACATTATAGCCACGGTTTGCATAAAGCATTCCTTAGTAATTTAATGTTTCATGTTCAGAGCACATTTTTAGATCATAACCTATTAAGTTCACAAACAAGTTCGCGGACTTAAGTAAACCGGTTGAGTTTTCTAAACGTAGCAGAAATTCTCGGAAAGAGAACTTCCGCCAGTTCGCGGACTGGGTTCGCGGACTGAGTTCGCGGACTAAGCACACAAACGAGTTTTGGAAAATCCAGCAGAATTTCTCGGTCGAGAACCTCCGACAGTTCGCGGACTGAGTTTGCGGACTGCGTTCGCGGATTTGGCAAGCCAATTCCATAATCCTTCTGATTTCTCTTGATCAACAAAGTTCGAAAACTTCGGTTCAAGGAATATATGGTTATGTAATCTAAACTCTCATTTCAATCATTGAGACCTTCTCAGAGGACGCTATGTATCCGTTATTCACAGACCGATTCACGTCAGATCAATTCTCAAAGTGATTGAAACTTTTCATGACTTTCGTCACTAGGTGAAGATAAACTTGATCAAAGCGAAACGCTTTACCAACACATGATTTCGAGATATAGATAGGCGAGATATGCTCGGCTCGAAATATCAAATGTGTATGATCTAGTCTATAAAGCATAGGACTTTTTTTCTCATAAGAAGTAGGAGATAGAATAGATAGACTTTTGAGTGATAGATAAGTTCAAGTCTCCACATACCTTTTTGTTGATGAAGTTCCAAGGTTCCTTTTATAGATCTTCGTCGTTGTATGATGAATCGCCATGAAGTCCTTGAGCTCAACTACACTTTTCTATCCTAGTCTGAGACTTAGCTATGTAGGCTAGAAATCAAGACTCATAGTTTTGATCATTAACATTGACAAACATGCTTGAGATAGCAACGCATGCGAGGTCGATCTAGCTATGCTCTAACAATCTCCCCCTTTGTCAATTTTAATGACAAAACTATTAATACATATGGAATACAAAAAATATAAACTTTAGTGGCTCCTATTCCATAGTCTAATCTTCAACGTTCCCTGAAATATTCGTCCTTCCAAGTACTCCAATGATCCCAAAGGTTGTAAGTTTAGCATCACCGTTGTTGAAGATCCGTAGCTATAACAATGAGAGAAATCGAGATTCTCGATCATCATTATACAGTGTAATAGTTTTATTATATAACATCAAAGTCCAATTACATCACGACTTTAACAATAATACTACGGTGATATGTATCACTCCCCCTTAGTCAATACTCCATTTCGATCATGGAAACCACTCCCCCTTACACAATGATCCGAAAACCATATGTATTTGTAGTGTGAACTACAATATTTCTCCCCCTTTTTGTCAATAAATTAGCAAAGGTACAAGAACTGGATCATAATGAAATTTTCGAGAAGAGACGTTTCATATACTAAAAGAAAAAATATATACCAACTTAATTTAGATGCAATCATAAAGCCGAAGCTAAATGCATTCATCAAGGAGTTTTAAGATACAAGATAAACCCTATAAAATTCCACAGCCGCACACCCCGCAAGATATTACCATTAAGCATAAGTTCAAAATAATTCTCCCCCATTTGATGTCATTCCCGAAAGAACAACAAGAGCGACCTTAATTTCAAAAGAAAAGAAGGATTTTTTAGTTTGGACACCAAAAACCATAGAAAATGATTTTTTATATCCAAAGCTCAACCAAATTAACCACAAGTAAACCCATGATTAATTCAATTGGAATACACAACTGTTTATGGGTGAAAACTATTTCTGCCGGTTTTGGTAATTTGGGGTGTGTGGATGAGAAATGAATCTAAACCCTAAACAAATGCACTGCACGTCAGTGCTTGTGATTCGAGAAATCAATCTGTACAACTCTGGCCTAAACCAAGAAATGGTCGTTCCAGACTTGCTTCGGTCACAAAGTGAAGGAGATGTGGTTGATCTTAGTGAGGGAAGCGAAGAAGGTGTTGAGATTGTGGAGGTGTTGGCTGTTTATGACTTGTATCAGAAAGATGAACTGGCTTGCAGGATGTAACCTATCAGTTCTGGTGTTTGGATACGGTTGTATCAACACTTGGTTTCTGTTGTCTTGTGTTGTTTTGAAATAGGGAGGAGAACCTATTTATACAAGTCATTGAGCCTTACCCACGTCTCTCATGGGAAGTGGAGAAAGTGAAGTGATGGAGTAGTGGAGTTGCGTATGTTAGTGTCACACGATTAGTCTTGCCCACTTCTCCCATCATCACTAACCGTCCATGTCTTCCTGACACGTTCTTGTGATGGCGCGTTGTGCGCTGCACGCTGTAAAACGCCAGACCAATACCCCAGTATGTATCCCCCAATTTGTGACATGATTAATGTCTCGAGTGTGTGGATCGTGGGACCCACAAAAGGTAGCATGTGATGCTAGAATAAATAACTAAGTTATTTACGAAGTCGATATTTGTGAAATATCGTGTGTATTCTATGAAGGTAATGCATCGAATATAATCAACATGTGTGAAGCATCACTGTTTTAAGGTTTAACGGAGTAAGTCACGATTAAGCGTCTTAAAATAGATGCATGTCTATCCATCTTCGAGTGATCGTTTGGAGGATGTACAGGTAAGTCCTGACTTGGCCGATCACTTTGTGTGGAAGAGTGGTGGACGGTGATCGTGGTGATGTCTCACTGGTCTCCTAACTCCTGTCTTAGGTTATCCGTCCAAGCTGGTGAAGTTGGACGGACGAGATGGATTGCGACCCACATCTGCGACCGTTGGATTATGGTTTAAGAGTTGCTCAAACACCAACCTTTAGCTTGGTCGAATCCAAGCATAGGAGACATATTTGGCAGGGCCGATCGGGCATGCGTGTAGACGACATGCTGGTGTAGGTGCCTATACCTCACTGTCTCATGAAGGTGCAATCTAGACCACTGAATTTGTCAGGCAAAGAGGAATGGTTGAGATTGATTTGCGACAGAAATCTCATGCCGCAAAGGCCGCGCGTCATGCCTACTTCGGGAGCGCGTTTCGAGACGACCAATCCTGATCGGTCTTAGCCGATCAGTCAGGCGTGCAGACGGCGGGCTGGTGTACACCTCTGTACCTCATTGTCCCATAGAAACGTGATCTAAGCCACTCAATTTGTCCGGCGAAGTTTAGTGGTCGAGATTGGTTTGCGTTTGGGAAGTGTGACCACGCCTAGTTTGGACGTGTGAATCGAGGCAACCAGCTATGGTATGCCTTGGCCGATCGGGTGTGGAGATAGATGGGACCACAGTGAGCGTGTTGATACTCAGCGGACCTTCTTAGTCTATTCCTGGACCCTCCATTCGAGCAGGAGAAAATGGATGTTCGTGATCGATTTGCGACGCAAAACCCTAATTAGGGTTTTTGGCCGGCCGCGTGTTAGCTATTTTGGATAACCAAAAATACGTGTTATATACCCCATCTGGAGAGGCCGATTGTTTGGGGCACTTATTAGGCCGGTGCTGAGTGCGGTGGTATGTGTCCGACCATCTCAGGATTGATCTAAGCCATCCAACCATGGTGGTAAAGTTGGATGGTCGTGATCAGTTTTAGGTTTTTAGTGGAATTTTCTGCGACCCTCAATTCTCCACGCTGACCCAACTTCGGACAATCGTATATTGCAATCTGGTCAGGTTAGGGAAGAGTCGGTCATGCAGGTAGGAAGAAGGTTCGCCGGTGTACATGACAAGCTTTGTCCAACCGGTCATGGGATAATCTACGCCATCCAACCATGCTTGTGAAGTTGGATGGTCATGATGAATTTGAGACTGCCGTAGGCGGACTTGTGCGCACGAGCTTTTCCAAGATGCTCCACACCAGTCTGGATATCCCATTCTGGGATGGCGTTTGGTGATTATTTTGTCAGGCGTGACTTTGCACCTATGTGGCCGACTTGCGTGGTCGTGATTATTTCCAAGACTGACGTAGACAATCCAGATGCTCGATCGGGTTAGTATAACACTCCGATAACTGCAGCCTGTACGAGTATTTCGTATACGCTTCATTATTAACGCTTGGAGATTCGTGTTGCTCTGCTGAGAGCAACACTCAGTCGTCATGCCGCACCAATAATGAGAGTGGAGTAATACAGGAAATACAAGGATGGTCATGCATTAATTGATAACGCTATAAATACACAGGGTATAAGAGATTGTTTCTACATGCTCCAACCTGGATGAATTTTGTGTATTTAATTCACTGAATGGTGGGATTGTTGCCACATGCTCCATTCTAGGTGAATAAGTAAAGTGAAGAAGTTTTCATCACTTATCAGTGGCTTTATCCTTTGCAGGATGTCAGTGCATAAATTTGGTTTTACAATTTTATCCCTGAACTAAAATCCACCATCAACATTAAGTCCCCTGCCTAGCGCATAATGGTTGCATTATTGTGGGGTAGGCATGAGATGGTGACAGTTAAAGATAAAACTTATGAGACAAAGTTAGATGTTACCAGGAGAGACGGTTCGTCCTGTCCTTGGAGCGTGTCACGTTTAAGAGGCGTCTAAGCGAGCGTTCCCCTAACATGATGTCGGTTTTGCCTGCTTCGACCGACCTTACTATGCCTGCTTCGGTCGAGGGGCTACTGCGCCTGCTTCTCTCGATCGTGGGGCTGTGCCGAAGGACTGTTGCGCCTGCTTCGTTCGTGGGTATATTGCGCCTGCTTGATCAAACGTGGGCTTGATGTGCCTGATCAAGTGGGACCCGCCGCATGCCTGCTTTGCTTGGGGCCGGCTGTGCCTGCTTCGACCAATATGGGATGGTTGCGCATGATCAAGTGGGACCCGCCGCGTGCCTGCTTTGCTTGGGGCCGGCTGTGTCTGCTTCGACCAATATGGGGATGGTTGCGCCTGATCAAGTGGGACCTGTCGCGTGCCTACTTTGCTTGGGACCGGCTGTGCCTGCTTCAACCAGACACATATTGCCTCACCCAACACCAGACTCGCCCCTTGACCAACACCGGCCTTGCCCTGACGAACACCGGCCTTGCTGATTTGATGAACCCCGACCTTGCTGATGGACATCGCTGCCTCGACCGACACCGGTCTTGCTACTAACATCGGTCTTCCCTTTGCTCGAATGTGGGGCCCAGGCGTGCTTGCTTTGCCAACCTTGTATGTTCGAACGTCGTGTGGGTCCCGTTGTGTTCATGTCCTCCTACGGCCAAGGGAGCATGCTTCACTGAGAATAATTTCGATACCAAGTCAGGAGGTGTTGACAGCTTCTCCTATCAACTTCAAGGTTTGTCATGCTCCGCTTGGCCCTTATGAAGGATGGATGATACGTATGTTGAGAAATGAGTACATCAAAGATAACATGACCAAAGCGCAAATTATTGATGTAGCTTGCGTGTTGAAACGACTCGAGAGGATGTTAAAGTGGCTTCTGGTGCGAACGTTGAGGTGGATCCTGGAGAGAGCGTTGAGAGCGCTGAAGCGGATTCTTCTAGAGCGAACATCGAACCGGATCCTGGAGAGAGTGTTGAAGCGGCTTCTCCTGGGCAGGCTGATGGTTTTTTTTCAAAGTTGTTGTAGTAAAACGTTCATTGAGGCTTGTGAAAGCAAAAGATTCTATATTTAATAAAAACTTAAAAATAAAGAAAACTTAACTCAAAATTTGATTTTAAGATATTAGGAATAACCAAGACATTGATTCCACTATTACAAATGAATAAATTATGATAAATAATCCAAAACTCTAATTATCTTTTAAGTCCCTTATTTCTTAATTCACATATAATCAGGCAAATTCTCAAATATTAATTGTATCCCCTAAGCATAAATTATCTAAACAAAGTATAACCTATCTAATTGAATCACAATTAATGAAGAAAATTATGCAAACAATTAAAAACTCTGCAAAAGCAGTGATTGAGTGAATTATAAATTAGAGAAAATAAATAATTACCAATTATTCATGCGTAATAGCTTCCTCATTGCCTTGGTTGTGAGAGAATTAGCTCATCATCATGTTGGAAACACGCTCAAAAATCATTTTTATTGCTCAAATGGTTTACAAATGATGAAAATGGGTGAAAATGATTTAAACCGGGTTTATAACAATTAAATTTGTTACAAACCAAACTTTTACAGAGAACGATAAAAGGTAACTGTCACAGACACTGTAGTTCTACGACCCTCGGTTGATTGTCGTTGTCACTGTTGATGAACGACAGTTTCTGTGCGTCTAAAGTTCTTCGCTGCACCAGCAGAAAAGAATTTTCCTGCAAGTGGTTATCTCGACTCTGTGATGCTCTGTAATCTCCCATACTCTCTCTCCAGCTTCTCTGACCTCCAAGAACTTCTTTTATACTCGACAGGGGCAAGAAATCACGACAATAATTCCCCATAATTCTGCCATTGTTCGACAGTAAATAATATCTTCTCGGGAATATTTTCTTCCACTTTTAGCTCTTCTAAGCGTATACAGCTGTTGAATCTTCCTCATTTAACTTCTCCATACTTCTGCAGAGACCCAGCTCAATCCAAACACGAGCAGCACACGTTTAACTACGTTGTAATCCCGTGAATATCTCATCCACACACGTACTCCCCTGTATTATTCCCGACGATTATCCAGCCCAACTAAACCCATTCGAACACCCATACTAGCATTGTTTGGGCATATCACGTCCATATCAATCGATATCAGTGATAGAGTCTCATTGAAACTCTCCAAAAATCCAAAAGAAAATCTCACAACGAACTGCAACAAATTCCCGCCAAAACTGGAACTTCAAATAAGGAAGATGGTGTCCCCCTAACCAAACAAGGGGTGCGAATAGCAGGTGCCTAGATGAGGTGCCCCTTATCCAAAGTGAGGGTGTCTTTAGTAATTTTTTCCCGGGGGGGTCCAAATAATACTTTTTGAGCAAGTTTTTCCACACAAGTGTATTTCTCCAAAAACACTTACACAGACACAAAAACACCAAAATAAGGACGAAAACGAGTACTAACAATACGAAACATTGAGGACAAATTAGACACAAATGCGTCTATCAAATACCCCCAAAACTTATTATTTGCTAGTCCTCGAGCAAAACTAATAAAAAATAAAACCGAGTTAATCTCGGGAGGGTTTACCAGAGGTGTACCCACAAAACCATGACTTCTAATTGGTCACAAGTATCCAAAGAGTTATGAGGACATACATATTCTCAACCTATCTCCAAGTAACTAGAATGCCAGAGAAATTAAAGGTGCCATCTCTAAAGCTGACTAAAGAAAAGGGGAGACACATCCGCAACACTGCTAGATAAAGAGATATCCGCTACACATCTAGATAAACATTATAAGATGCATCCGCTTTACAGCTGGATAAGATTAGGAGAGAGATAAAGATGAGAGGGACATCTGCTACACAGCTGGACTAATTACGTGTGACGATTTGAACTAGTGCTAGAAAGATCTTGTGCCAGATTGAAAGCGTACTAACAAAGCAACCAAATGTATCTTTCTTCAACTCTCTCATAGTGCTCAGTAGAAACAACGTCTTTTTCGGTCTTCAACTGTTGATGATAAATTATCGAACCTCATAGAACCTTGACAATTAACTCTTCTCTTCGATTTCTTGCTTGACTTAAAAATTTCTACTTCCCTATGACCTTATTGAACAAAAAACTAATTATAGAACAAAAAGAACGTAATGATGATTTTTTTGTTTTTCTTTTTTTTCATTTTTTTTTGTTGACACAAATATTACAAGACAAAAATTTACATGGCCATGAGAGAAGGACTTTAAAAACTTGGATCTTCGCAACTTGTGATGTCTTGGTATCATGAATTCCAACAACTTATATCATTTTCTCTTATAACTTCTTGTAACAAAGTCTTCAATTTTGATTTTTGAATTATTCTTTTCTATTATTGCTTCTAAACCTTAAACGTCTTCAACTTTCTTCATAGATTTCGATGTCGCTCCGCTTGTTGACGATGATAAGTTTCTACTGAGAGAGAGTCGTAATCCAATAACTAAGACTACATTGTGAGGTTGTTTTGTCTTTCTGGCATTTCCTGACCTACTTGCCTTTCCATCATGGATGGTTAGGTCCATCACGATTACCCTCTAAAAGGAATAAGTTCTCTCCTGAATTTCAAGAATCTCAATGTCTTTTTCTCTAATGTCTCAATAGGTTGTTATCCCTAGCATTCCAATTTCTTTCATTTCGGTGAGAAACAGTATGTGAACTTAGCTAACCGGATACTATG
Organism: Papaver somniferum; assembly: GCF_003573695.1. Classification (NCBI taxonomy): domain Eukaryota; kingdom Viridiplantae; phylum Streptophyta; class Magnoliopsida; order Ranunculales; family Papaveraceae; genus Papaver; species Papaver somniferum. The sequence continues at coordinate 57,979,015 of NC_039366.1, forward strand.
TGACGCTAGAAGTTTCAAAAATGCGACTAAAAAGTTTCTCCCATACCCCCAAACTTAAATCTAACATCGTCCTCAATGTTCTAAAGATGAAATTAAAAGCATGAACAAGGAGAAACTGTTACCAATTGAAGAAAAAGAGATAAGGAAAGATATTACCGTGTCGCATGAATATTGGGTTACCTTCCAAGAAGTGCTAAGTTTAAAGTCTTCAGCCAGACTAAGAAAGGATTAGTCACCTTATAGAATCATAAAGTAATAGCTGGAATAACTGCGAATCACCAAAACCAAATAGGGCTATCACAAGTAAAAGGAATCTGCAACATGCCAAGAAAATTAACGGATAAAGCACGACCTTGTCTAGTTTCCTGTTTAAGATAACTACATCTAGCCGTGGTTCAGGTTCTATAACTGGGTCAAGATAAAATATTTTCATGGACTGCATTTCCTCGTAGCTAAGGTCCGATTCAGGTATTAGAGTCTGTAAAAACTCAAGTAAAAACTTGGAAGCACATAATAATAACCTAAATAATTGCAGATCCTTTAAGTCAATCAGTTGACCATGATGAAAGTAGTGGTCTTCCTTAAACAAATGTGTCGACCCTAATCTCCTAAAGTAATTAGGTTTAGTTTCAAAATTTAATAATTCACACATCTGAAACTTATACGTTCCCACATTTGGTTGAAAAATATTTGGTGGGAAAGCAAAGTCAATTTGGGTACTATCGCCTGGGTAAACCACATCAACCAGAGGATGGGTTTCTAACAACTGAACTTCTTCCTGGACATTATTAGGTTCGGGAGATCTAGTATGAAGGTAATCTGGCACAATGGTTGAGGCACATATATCAAGTCCCAAGTGAGGGGCCTTTCTAAGAGTTAAATCACATGGAGAATGATAATCACCCCCAAACTTAGAGTTTTCAGTGTCTCTAGAAAGACTAGTCACAACTTCCCTAATTTATAGGTCATCAGATTCCTGGAAATGGTCAATTGATTCTTCTAAGTCAGGTTCATCCTCACTCATCTCTACGAGTTTACTTCCTTTGTCTAAAACTATTGTTTCTAAATCGCTAAACTCAAAATAAACTCGTTCCTCTAAACCTTCGTTGGCTTCGTGAAAAGGAAATACTACATCGTCTAAAACAGGGGTATTTCTAGTCAAATCCTCATCCTTTTGAATAGGTGAATAATTATTAAAATTATTTGGATTTGTACTAGAAACAATACTATCATTATAAAGCTCAATCGGAGTAACAAATTCCTGATCACTGTGCCTACATATTTTATGTTCTTCATCAATACTATCCTCATCATAATCATCATTATAATAACATGAAAATGATCAAATCCCATCTAAATAAGTAGTATTACCAATTCTAACCTCGTCATCTTGATTATGTGAATAAAAACTATCCTTATTTTCAAGGGTGGTATTGGGAACACTATATTGGTATTTAAGACTATCTTGAGAAAATTTTTCTACAATCCTATTTGTACTCTCAATAAATTTCTTGAGGGACTCTTCTAGAGACATCTTAGTTGACTGCTCTACGGACTCTTCTGGGAGCAGAATATTATAAGTCTCTTTCATAAATAATTGAAATTTCTGTGTTGACTCATTGAAACTCTTGAGAGACTCTTATAGAGAAATAGAAGGATTGTTTTGCTCGTATGACCTGTGGGTATGTGGATAGTAATTGGGCTCACAATGGTATGGACCATAACCTTCAAAAGTTTCGCGTTCCCAATCACTATTCACACTATGGTCATAAAAAGGATAATGTCCAAGCTGCTCAGTCGGATACTCATTGTATTGGCTACTATAATACCAGTTTGACATCCTAACTGCAAGGGAATTCTAAACAAGCACAAAGAAGTCTGACTCGACCACAACAAGCCTATTTTATCTAGCAAACAAAAAGAATGATGGCTCCGCTTAGATTGTTTCTAGACCAGCTTCTATTCTTTCGAAAAGGAATTCGTTACAATCTGAGCAAACTCCTCTGGAATCAATCCGAGTTAAAGTAAGTTGAATAGAGACGAGAGAAGCTGCGTGGAGCTTTGATACCCAAGGCCTCACCGGCATTACAAGGCGGCATATTCAACTCACAGAAACCATCATGAACTTCAAAGTATGCTCAAAAGAGTAACCAATATTTTTCGAACGACTTTCCAATTAAGCTCGTTACCCTATCGGTCTCGTTCTAGTTCAAATTTGAAGGCTTAGGTTCGCGTAGGTTACGTGTTCCTATGGCGGGCAAGAAGGAAACGGTGATGAAATCCGAGTCCTTATCTTGATTTGGCCAGGCCTTGCCATTTACTAGAAAATTAAATCTGATTTCAGGTCCTCAACATATATGCATACAAAATCATCCAGTAAACCCGCTGACAGGGGATTCGCGGGTGTTTAGAATTATTACCTCCCGTTCCAGACGGGGGATGAACCGTTGAGGTCGACTCGGGACACCGACTCCAATGTCAGTGTATGAACACGAGGGGCCGAGACGATATCGTAATCATCGTCCTTCTCTGCACACAGTTTATATTTAAACTACCCTTCCGTAGGGTTTAAAAATAATGTCCCAAAGTTTAAAGTCCAAAGTCCAAAAATAAAGTGCAAAAGAAAAGGAAAGTCTTAAAAAAAAAAAATCTAAAAAAAAAATGTCTCTCTTTTTTTTCCCTCTCCTTTTTTATAAAATAAAAAAATCTTCTTCTTTCGCTCCTTTCGCTTTGCTTTCTACTCCAAGTCTTTAAGTATTCACCAAAAGCTTCGGCAAAATTTTCTTTCGCTCCAAATTTCAAATTCTGTAAAGAAAGACAAAAATCCAAAAACGTAAAGAAGAACAAAAAAAATAAATAAAAACAAATAAAAACCTAAAAAAAAAAAATCTAAAAACTCTAGCCTAAAGACAAGCCCGCGTCGGCGGCGCCAAAAATTGATGGGTTTTTTTCAAAGTTGTTGTAGTAAAAAGTTCGTTGAGGCTTGTGAAAGCAAAAGATTCTAGACTTAATAAAAACTTAAAAATAAAGAAAACTTAACTCAAAATTTGATTTTAAGATATTAGGAATAACCAAGACATTGATTCCACTATTACACATGAATAAATTATGGTAAATAATCCAAAACTCTAATTATCTTTTAAGTCCCTTATTTCTTAATTCACATATAATCAGACAAATTCTCAAATATTAGTTGTATCCCCTAAGCATAGATTATCTAAACAAAGTATAACCTATCTAATTGAATCACAACTAATGAAGAAAATGCAAACAATTAAAAACTCTGCAAAAGCAGTGATTGAGTGAATTATAAATTATAAATTAGAGAAAATAAATAATTACCAATTATTCATGCGTAAATAGCTTCCTCATTGCCTTGGTTGTGAGAGAATTAGCTCATCATCATGTTGGAAACACGCTCAAAAATCATTTTTATTGCTCAAATGGTTTACAAATGATGAAAATGTGTGAAAATGATTTAAACCGGGTTTGTAACAATTAAAGTTTTTACAAACCGATCTGTTACAGAGAACGATAAAAGGTAACTGTCACAGATACTGTAGTTCTACGACTCTCGGTTGATTGTCGTTGTCACTTTTGATGAACGACAGTTTCTGTGCGTCTAAAGTTCTTCGCTGCACCAGCAAAAAAGAATTTTCCTGCAAGTGGTTATCTCGACTCTGTGATGCTATGTAATCTCCCAAACTCTCTCTCCATCTTCTCTGACCTCCATGAACTTCTTTTATACTCGACAGGGGCAAGAAATCACGACAATAACTCCCCATCATTCTGCCACTGTTCGACAGTAAATAATATCTTCTCGAGAATATTTTTTTCCAATTTTAGCTCTTCCACGCGTATACGGCTGCTGAATCTTCCTCATTTAACTTCTCCATGCTTCTGCAGAGACCCAACTCAATCCAAACACGAGCAACACACGTTTAACTACGTTGTAATCCCGTGAATATCTCATCCGCACACGTACTCCCCTGTATTCTTCCCGACGATTATCCAGCCCAACTAAACCCATTCGAACACCCATACCAGTATTGTTTGGGCATATCACGTCCATATCAATCGATATCAGTGATAGAGTCTCATTGAAACTCTCCAAAAATCCAAAAGAAAATCTCACATCGAACTGCAACAAATTCCCGCCAAAACTGCAACTTCAAATAAGGAAGATGTTGTCCCCCTAACCAAACAAGGGGTGCGAATAGCAGGTGCCCAGATGAGGTGCCCCTTATCCAAATGAGGGTGCCTTTAGTAATTTTCTCCGGGGGGGGGGGGGGGCC